>NC_054535.1:40924663-41524663 GCF_017654505.1 Polyodon spathula | reverse complement strand
TTTAATTTAATTTGTTTGAAGAAACTGAAAGGAAAAAATTGAAAACTTAATATCGTAGGAAAACTAGCGTAGGAAAAACTAAATATTATACTGTATACTTTAGAAAAGGTCACATAGATGAGTAAGATACCTGGATTCTTCGGAAGGATCATCACATTGGAACTTTCACAATTTGCACAAGTCTATATTTCTCTTATTTCTTATATATTTCTCTGAAATAAGTTGAGCCGTTGGCTCAGTAGTGATCAGCCCTCTCCATGCTTGGCCAGTGAAAGTATCCTAGCATGGTGTAAGGACTGTACTGTGCTGGGAACATCAACGCCTCACAGCAAGCAGACTTCCAAAACAATAATGCATCTGCTGTCAGGCTAATATTCTCTATCCGTTATGGGGTGACATTTCTAAAAACAAGAAGCTGAATCTTATAGAGTCCACCCTGTATAAATATTTGGACAAAGAATGTAATAACATAAATGAGGTTTGCTTTCCAGTTGTGGCACTATGAGAAATTAAGGGTGTGATTTTTTTTCTTTTAATTTGACAGCACCCCAAGGGATAATTAAAGATGCGAGCTGGTGGTTTTCTTTGTCTTAACGCCCACCTAATGTAGTACACAGCTCAGTGCCTCACGACATCATCAGTAATGTGCTTGCCTCTCATCTTTCTGCAGTCTCACACCAATGAGTCTATATGGACTAATACAAGTCTCTTCAGTTAAAGTCTGAACACAGTATCCATATAAACAAAGCAGCTGTGAGCCTGGGACTATTTCTATAACATAATAGTCGCTATTCAAAAGAAGTACTATAGCATTGTTTTGTTAATCTAACAGGTTTGCATAAAGACAGGAAAGATTTAATACATTCCTTTCAGTGTGGATATTCTTCATCTCAGAGGTATCTTTTGTTAATAATAAGGATTGTAAAGTGTTACTGAACACCCTTTATTGTTACAGCAAACACTCATTTGGCATATGCATCACTGAAATATCTCTTTCAACATACCGTAATAACAATTGTTTTTATATTTTTATTCACATACACTGGGTCATAAAGCTACTGAAGAATGAAACCCAACAAATTATTTATCAAATCTACGATGTGAAGACAAAACCACACCATAAGACGTCTAGTAATTGTTTCCAAATAAAATGAACTTACTAAGTATCAGAGTATGATATAGCTAGATCTGTGGATTGGGTGATGGTGCACTGTACTCACCCTTTGTAGCCCAGCCTATGCAGAACCTGTTGTGCTGTATGTTGGCTTATCTTTGCGGAGGCTTTTGTCTTGAGTTGGAATGGACCTGACTGGCAAGTGCTCGTTGTGCATGGTTTGTGACTGCCGATGGGCAGCCAGACTCTCCTGATGATACGTAACAATGCTGTTATGCACACACCCATTCCAAAGACCAAGATCTCTTGGTATCTGCTTTGCACTTCGCCAAGAGTCAGAATGCCCAATTACGGGACTTTATGTAAAAAGTGAAATATCATGCACATAGTGTACCTGAGCTCCACAATGCAGACAACTGATATTTATACCACTGGTGTGGAGGCATTGTGGGTATTTTGTATAATACCACTACTTTGTGGGTGCTTATTTTAATATGGCAAGGCTCTGTATATAGGGGTTTTCAATGACTGATAGGGGGAGTTCTTGCTCTGGCTTCTGAACTACACAAAGACTATAATTAAAAAATTCAGTGTCACTGAAGTCACAGATCACCCTGTGTATTGGATGAAATGAACCAGGATGAAGTGTTCTGAGGTGAATTTGCACTTCTGTTGCACAGGAACCCTTATTATAATTGCTTTTAGGGGATACATTGGGTAAACAAGTGGCTCAACTGTACAAATCCCATGAGGGTATAGACTCACACAATTTTATCCAGATTTGGGAATTATTCTTCTCTGCCTTAGAGTACAGTAAGTGGGGCTGGCAGAGGTGAAAGGTCACATTTGAATGAAAAGAAGAAGGCTGTCCAGTCCCAGCGCTTAAGATTGTCTTGACAAACTCATTTGAGAAAAGAAACATTTCTGTTGTTAATTCTTTATAATCAAACCAATCCCACTGCTTATAAAAACAATTACAAAGGTGTTCCTTTAAGTGCATGCATTTGTGACTGATTCAGGACCAACGTGCTTCTACAAACCCCAGCTGCGTGGAAAGGTATTTCAGTGCATTGAATGGGTATTTCTAAAAAACATCACTGTATTGATAGATTTATGGGGTACTTAAGTGTACATTGGATTGGGGTTTAGGTTGAGAATAGGTTTAAAGGTACAGGCATGGCTAATTTTCTGAAGAACATGGCAGAAAACTGATAGCTATTATCTTATCACACAATTTCATTGTAGACATAAACCTGTCATGAAGCAGGCATTTCATACACTAATGAGGCACTAGACTGTTCACTCTGCTTTAAAGATCTGTATAGCTTTACAAGAGGCATTCAGTGTGTAATGATGAAGCGAAGATGCAGCACAAATGATAATGTTGCATAGAGGTAATAAGCAATAGAGCAGGGAGAAAAAGGGAAATAATGAACAAAGTATTTTAAAGAAGTAGCCTGAACTTGCAGGCTAGTGATGGAATTAATGCAGATGGCAATATACATAGAGGAAACCTTCTTGGATTTGTATTAAACTAAATAAATCACATAGGTCCCAAGTTTCATCAACTGGAATGCTGGTCCAGGCTATTACATTTTGAATCAATACACGAAAAAGAAAACAATAACATTGGTTAATTCCAAATGATATAATTTGCAACTTGAATTAAGAACCCATCAATGAATGGCGTGTACACACAATCATACGTTGATGATGACAGACTTCTGTTTTTTACATCACCCAAACAGTGATCTAACATATGTTTTATTTAGTGGTTTGTACAGTGTCTCTTGGGCACTGGCTTTTTTGATCCTTCCAATTTTATAGATAGATAGCAAATTTTGACATATGATGGATTATGCGTGAAAGAAATCTGCAATGCTTTCTCTATGGAGCCAGTCAACATGTCTTGTTTTGTCCAAATCCGAGAAAATAGTCTCACATTGACATCAGCTGGCTTTTCTTGCTCTATAGATTTCTGTGTTTCTATAATGTTCATGTCTAAGCTGATCCTGGATCACACCTTGTGTGCACAATTAATCACACATTTGTATCAAATCTGTGTGTGTGTGTGTAATAAATCTGTGTTAATTACTGCACCAACTGGATTGCTAGTATGAATTAGCTATATTTAAAAATAGATTTATGAACCAGCTGTTAACAAAAATCATAGGACACAACATACCTGTAGTGTTTATCAAGGTATGAAATGTGCATTTGATTTAATTGTTTGGCAATACATTATTGATTCCCTGAAATAAAATATATATTTAAACAATCCAGCAATTTCTTACGTTGGCAAATATGCTACTTCATTTTTAATGTAAAATGACAATGATTTAATGTTCATTGAGATATCTCTGAGTCATCATTTTTGTCTCCTCATTTTAACTGAAGTAATATATATATATATATATATATATATATATATATATATATATATATATATATATATATATATATATACTTTTGAATTACATATGGTATAATTATTAATATTTCATGCAAAACTGGTATTTATTAAAAAAGGTATTTATAAGGTAATTTGACAAGAACAAGGAAATGGAGGACTCATACTCGAGTTTTGCTCTCAGCACTATGAACTATTAATGTTTCTGATAAAAATTTAAATAAAAATTGAGGGAAAAAAAACCCTCAATATAAATTGAAAACTTGAGTCACTGAAAAGTTTGCTGCAAAAACCTTGACTGGGTGTCGTATATTTTGGGTTTGAAATTTTAACACTGCAGCAGTAGTGAATACTGTCCTTGAAACTAGGAGGGTTAGGAGAAAAAAGTTAAGGAAATTGCAGGACTGTTGCAAATTACCCTTTATTTTTAATGTTTTTATTGTTACATATTTTTAACATTAGAAAACAAGAGGTTTGTATTTGGCAAAGATTCTGTACACACTACTTTTCTCTTTTTGGTAAGATTTTCTTTTACTGACTTGTGCATTGAAGATGTTTTGGGTATGGGCCCCCTTTCATCATTCAAAACTCATATGGTCACTCTACTGTAACAATTCAGGTAGAGTCAATGCATTGTGATAATGCACATTAGCCAATATGGACTAATTTACCTAGACACTATAATAGCATTTTACAGAAAGAATGTGCAAGCAAACGGGTAAAGTATGTTTTCGGGACCTGGGCTATAGTTTGTAGATTTGGGGGTTTAAGGTCACTGAAACCAGGACTGAAGGCAGGGAAGTCTAGGGTCTGGCACATAATTGGGAATGTAATATTAATAACCCTACAAGGATTTTTTTTTTGGTTTTATTTTGTTTTTAAGTGGTCTCACATTCCTAACAACCTAAAATGAAATCCAATTGAAGCCTGAAATCCAATTAGTCCATTCACTTTCTAATGTAATATTTACCATGTCTCCAAAGCAAATGTGAAAGTGGCACAAATAATAATGAAACTCCCTTCTGGCAACTGTAACATGGAACCTTTTAGAGCAGCAAAAGCATAGAGTATTTGACTGTCACTACATGTGCTGCTTCCCACGAGTCTCAGCTGGGCGTCACATGCTGAGACTCTATGGGATTATACCACTGGTGTCGTCAAGCAGGATTGGATACCCTGGAGAGCTCTTTTAAAAGTGGTGTGGAGGGAGAGCTAAAGTGCCATTAGACCAGTTTTCTGAGAAAAATACTAATTTAAACTACAAGATTTGAGGAATTTTATTTAAGGGTTATTAGGTATTTGTCAGGGTCGTAGGGGAACCAATACATTTCTATAAGACAGAAAACAAAGCTGGACAGCCACCATAAAATGAGATTTCTTAGACAATGCAGACATATCAATGTGAGTTTAAATTATTATGTTAATTTTGAGAAAATGGGGACTATCTATTATATACACTGATTGAAGCAGAAGTTGATAACTTATAAAAGGATGAAACCTTTCCTTTTCCGAAGTGCAGTTTTACAATAAGGAAAGTGCTTAAGAAGACAGCTGTTCAAAAGACAAGCTCTGCTAATTATATGTGACTTAAATTGATAGTCATAATGAAAGACTGGTAGTAAACTGGTACAAACCATAGCAGAATCCAGTTAGAAGCAATTTATCTACACTAGCGGTTTTAGCTGCAGTAGTGTAGTAAAATATTTAATTTTAAGTACACCAATATGAGATAATCACATACAGAATCAGCACAATGCCTTTCACTTCATTGCACTCATATAAGAGATCCCACCAGCACCCTGTTATAGGCTATTCAACATAACCTAACCCACACATGAACGTGTGCAGTAAGCCTTACCTTGAATGGTTTAAACTGTGTTCAACAGGCTAAATATGAGTTAGCACAGTTACTAATTTAAAATGATCATCAGACCACATGCCATCTGTTAGCTTGCTTTCCAGCTGCCACCAAGGAAGCAAGCAGACGGCGCCTGAGTCTGACCTTGGTTTATCATTTATAATGTTTGAAAAAAAAAAAAAAACTGTATGACATCTGGCGTGAAGGTACTGAACAGTGCCAAATGTTGGCATGGTAATTCAAACGCCTTTCAACTTTAAAAGGTCGGTAAAATCAGTTTGTTCTTCTCCTGGTTCTCTGAACAGAGGTCCACAGCATAAAATCTTATAGTAACAGAGGCCCTGATTGAAAAGCAAAGGGCGTCCTTTAGGCAGAAATTTATTCGCGAGCCTATGTATTATGTAGGCTATATTTGTATCTGCAGACAGAGCTATTATTTTCTTACTAAATTAACAAAAAACTAAATGCATAAACCAGAAACACATACCCATAGACACAGCTGTTTTGCTGGTAAGTGGTGTGTATACTAAATGGCTAGTTTGGTAATTTAGAGACATATTGATCCATGTGTAGCGAAAACACACATTTGGCTCTTCCCCAGCATTTTATATAATATGTGAAAAATATATATATGTTTAACACCTGATGACAGATTATGCACTTCATCCTTTATTAACAAATTAAGTTAAAATATTTGAATGTACTCCATATTCGGTAGAGTATGCTTTAGAAACAGTAAACTAGGAGAAATGAACGACATGTACCTGCCCGTTGGCCTCAATACCATGTGACACGCTTCCATTCTGAACTTCTCCCCCATCCTTCGGCGGGGTCACTTCCACTTGCACACTGGAGCTGTTTGGAAGCTCTATTTTATCTGTAATGAAAGATACAGAGATCTGATGTTGAAACACAACTAGTCTCAGTATTGGCAAGGATTAGGTCAAGAAAAGGCTCAGTTAGCAAATAGCAAGAAACCTTTGCTTTCAATTAGTAGGCTTTTATATTAAAACACTCACTTAGTTTTTGTAATTAATATTTCTTTTTCATTAAATGCTTAACTGTTCTGGGGCTTGTTTAATAAAAGTGCTGCGATTGCCCTGTGCTTGTGAGGACACAGAGGTCATCGAAGACAGCGTTTCATAAAACACATCACAAGTGCTGTTGCTTGCAATCACTCTTTTATGATCTGCATTGAGACAAACTCGGTAATCAACTTCAAAGCACATGGGACGATTATGTAATTACATACAATGGCAGGTGTCACAAGGAAATCCAATTTTTCTAAAGAATACATTGATACAATTATTGAAATGGTTGGTCAACACAAATCTGTTCTATTTGGCAAGTTGTCAGGAAGATTAGTCTCAAAGAAAAGAAAAAAGTGACACATGATTGGGGTATTATTATTATTATTATTATTATTATTATTATTATTATTATTATTATTATTATTATTATCTTACCCACTGTCTCCCAAAAGTCATCCATCACCAATAATCTCTCCACCGGGAAAGCGATCGGCAATATCACAATTTGCCCAAACGAAACTGCCATTTGTACTCTTTGGTTATCGAATGACAGCATCTAACACAAACATTTTGGCATCTGAGATGGCTTGAATATTAAGGGAATTAAAATCTTTCCTGCATATGCAGGTGCTCTTTCACAGCAGGGGACACAATTGGTATTTGAGATCCATCTATGGAAAATTGCTTGATCTAATAAATCACACAGATTACAAAATGTAATTGTGATGTTATTTTAATGTCATAATTGTATTTTTGTAACTATCGAAAGAGAGTTACTTCAGCGTGCACAGTAAATCCAAGATGGACTTCTGGGTTAATAATGAGATGATTTTTGTGCATAAAAGGCTTTTTAATGGTTTACAAACACATGTTTTTAAGTTTATGTTTTAAAAATCTTTAAGTTAGGTTCAAACCGATTAATAAAATCCATTTAAATCAAAAAATACGTATGACCATTTACCTCCATTCTTGGCAATCGGTACTTTGATATTAATTCTGAATCTGTATACGCATCAAGAGGATTTGGCCCCTCCCTAAATACTCTTTCCCTTTTGATTTCTCTGCCATATATACGCCAGCTAGCAGTATAAGCAGCATGGTTTGTCCTAAAACAGGATTTGTGTGAAAATTGCTGCTTGCAGTTGCTGTCGCAAATTTCAGTCAAAATTGATGATGTCGCAGCCTTGCAAAGGTTTTATGAAAACCACATTTAGGTGCCTGCGAATGCAATTCAGTGCAAATCGCTTTTATGAAACGGGCCCCGGTTTCCAAAGCCACTATAAAATATGTTCTTTATCTGTTTCTTTATCTATTTTTGATGAATTCAGTGTCCTTGACTGAATGGCTCTGTATACCAGTTTTAGAGACTGCCTTTATTTATCCTGTGAAGAAAGGAGAAGGAAGATAGATGGAAGATCCACCACGCTGCCTTTTCTGCAAACATGCCTCCCTGGATGGCCCACCAGATACATAAAATGGAAGGAAAATATACTGCTTACTATTAGATTTATTTTATTCCTTGAAAAGAACACATCCCTGGTTTGTGGAGCTTTCCTGGTGATAGCCTTTGCGTAAATTGTGGGATACTACAATAATCGTAAGACAGGAGTTTATAGAGAACTTCAAAGGGGGTATATATATATATATATATATATATATATATATATATATATATATATATATATATATATATATCACATGTTTGTCAATATACGTTGATAACATGGCAAAGTGGTGTAGTTAACATAATTTGTATTCATTAATGAATGACATGGGCACCCATCACACTTTAATTAGTTTAAATTGGAACCTCACATCTCAGCATCTTAATAAGATTACATTTAACATCCTCATTTTTGTTAATAAAATTCACAAAGCAGAAGGCGTGTGACTTTGAAGTGGAAAGAGACGAGAATGAATTCAGCTATTTTCAATAATGCTCTATTAATATGTCTGTCTGAAAAGCTCATAGCTGGAATATTGCATTGAGTCATCTTATTTCACATCTTGTTCTTGTTGCTTACAGTGGGGCAATGTTGTGTAGCCTAACTTGGGATAATTTATTTAAAAGCGCAGGATTTGAAGTGCCCCTTGTATAAAGGGCATTCAAAATGTGTTGTTTTTTTCTTCTCTCGAGACAGTTTCTATCTTACGCAGGTAAATGGATGCCTCTTTGACATTTAGTACAAACAGTTCTGCATTTTCCATCATTGCTGTTCTGAACATATTTTTTCATCATTGTATTTCTTGTATTTGAAACAGCTAACTATGTGATAGATATATTGCATCAAATGGGACAAAATGTTGGGGATATACAGTAGTGAATGTCTATCTGTTACTGGCATACTGACATATACAGTTTTACAATTATGATTAAATATCCTCCTCTCTCTCCATGCAAGAACTGTATTAACAAATGTACAGCATTTCTAACATTAATTTGGTGATTGACAACTAAACTACCAAAGGAAAAGAAAATCTATATTAAGAAACATTTCTTCCCATAGGAACATAGTGTGCTTGCGATTACAACCACAGTATCTCGATGCCGTTTTGGTGACCAGCTATTTTAGCATCACCAATGCAAAGTCTGTTAGTTTATTCTAACAAGCAGACTTCCCTGAGTCTCGTGTGGGTACTGAATTGCAACACACACATTTCTTAAGGGAAAGAGCATTCAGTATGACAGTCTTACCTTTTAGGTTCTGTGATCTATTTAAACCCAAAACAAAGCATTCATAAAATCTAGGCAGATGTCCCTTGTTTGATCATCTCATATTTGTATGTCAAGATTTATTGATTTGTTTTATTTGTTTATTTAAGCAATCAGTTATCCAAGAAACCTGAGGTGGTACTTCTTGTTGCAAATGTATCATGACAGGATTCATACCATATTGATTTGAGGTTGTATTTACAGTTAAAGGTTATTTAGCTGAAGAAAAACATTTTTGGGGAGTTACTAGAAATTCAACATTATTATTATTGGTATTGTGACTACTTTATTCTGCCTAAATTAGGATTTTATATGAAGGCCAAATATTGTATCAATATAATGTTGCATATTACATTGCTCTGCTGTATTCACAAATCTATTCAATAAAAATATTTTCTCCTAATTAATATTTGGGGTGTTAACTTGACCTCCTGAAATTTGTTTTTATTATACCCATGTTTTTCTACCCAATTTGAAATGCCCAGATTGAATGTCATTTCCTGATGTCTAGCCAATCGTGTCTTTTCCCCACCAAACCTAAGAAACTGATGTTACAAAGCTACTAAAACCTAGAGGCAAGGACCCAGCCTGGGAAGATTTCTAATAGACTCTACCAGTAGTCAACCAGTTGATTTGTTGTTTGCATCACTACAGTATGTGAATTTGCATCAGGTATTGTCAAAATTAATTGTGTCTTAAATGTGTCCTTGTCCTTTTTTTAACAAAATATATAGTTGACTTTACAATAAATAATAAAATCAATTTGATCCATGAACAAATGACAACATTAAGAAAGTGTTATTAAGATATAGCTGTCCTTCCAATTTTTAGTGGCTGTTGGCGCCTACCAGAACGCAGTTCTGATTCCTGTGATTTCATTATTATTATTAAATCAAAATCCTAGCACAATAACAGGCCTTCAGGATGCCAAACAAGATAATGTTATTTAAAAATTCTGTATTTTATAAATGGCAGCCAAGATGTCTCTTTAATGTCTGTAGATGCTATTAATCAGCTGCTGGTCTACTGGTGCTAACAGATCTATGTGTGATTCAGAACCAGGACACATTCTGTAAGTCTGACAGGTGAAAGCCTATCCACTTCAGTAAAAAATGTTAAACAAGGAGCGTCACTTACCGCCACGATTTCCTACACCATTTGGTCTTTCGCTATCTTCCGCTTGGCATTTCTTTTTGGCAATCTTGTGAAGAATAGACACCTTCTCTCGGAATCGCCCTGAAATATAATTGTTAGACTACTGTCAGTTATAAAGGGATAACAAAATAACAAATTACCCCAAAACCTCCTTGGGTGTGACAGAAATCATGAGTATGAGATCACACTTGGCTGCATACCCAATCTGTGTAAAGTACAGTCCCTCTTCCTCGTTGCATGGGTTGTCTCCCTAGACCTGAGACTGACAGTCATTACTGTACCATCAAAACCAGGAACTGACTGATGTTATTCAGTTGTGACATAGAAAAACAATGTGCTACAAGTAACTACTTATAGCTTTTTGTGTTAGTCATAATGAATACTTGAATAATCCAAGTACTTGGCACACCCCCAATATCTGATCTCTAGCTAATAGCTTGTTCACACATCATGTTCTTTCTTGTGAGGTGTTGGCCAGTCTTTTTAAAGATGTACCAGTCTTTGGGAATCCTTTACCCTTTACCCTATAAGTATATTTAAACTATACACTAGAGCACAGTTTCCAAATCCTGGTCCTGGAGACTCGCTGTGACTTCTGGTTTTCATTCAAACCAAGTTATCAATTACTTAATTGAATCAATAACTGAACTATTTATTAGCTTAACTAGACTCAACTTTTATAAGTAACTTGAAATCAACACCTCTTCTCAGTTCCCAGGACCAGGATTGGCTTTAGCACCGGTCCTACACCAGTTCAGTGACTTCGGTACGGGTTTGGTACAGGTTTGTTGGCTTTGGCACCAGGTCGGTAACGGGATGGAACCGGTTCAGTTCAGCACCATTTCATGTGCTTAACACTGGGTCGGAACCGATTCGGAATTGTTCGGTACTGGGGTGGATTGGTACCAGGTTGGAATCGGACACTGGTCGGTGACCTCGGTACCTGTTCGGTGCGGGTCCATCGCGCCGCTGTCACTGCGGGTGGCAATGTACAGAGATGCCCACCTGTAAAAGCCACTGACAAAACCACTCAGTCAGTACCCACACGAGACTCAGTGGAGCCTGCTTGTTAGAATGAACAGACTTCGCAATGGTGATGATAAAATAGTTGGTCACCAAAACGGCATTGAGATACTGTGGTTGTAATTGCAAGCAACAACAAGAAAAAGTGAGTATCTCGGTCCTACGCAGTACTGCTGAGTCCAGCAGCTGCTCTTACTGCATGTGTGTTTCGCACCATGTTACAGTCAGGCCGGCGCATGGTATCTGTAAAACACACAAATAACACAACGAGAAAAAATTTTCTCAACAAAAAACAATAACTTAACAATCTCATATGGGGATAATTAGCAAAACCAAAAAAGAAAATAAGCAAAGAGCAGCTTTTGGTATAAAGTATTCAGGATTTGGGTCTTTAAGAGGTAAATACCCTATGTCTGAAAATAAATGTTGTATTGGTGTATAAAGCGTTAATGTTTCAAGTGGCTAATTAAAAAGTTATTAGTTAGCAAAGAGTAAGTGAGAAAATTTGGTAGCTCAAACAACAGCCTTTAAATGTGCTGCTGACAGTCACTGTGATGGATTGAGAGCACATGTCCAGACTCTACAATTCAAACACTGTACTGAACTGTAGAGAAATAAAAAGACGTCTTCTCCCTAGGCTTTCATCTCTGAAAGAGCTTCTCTGTCAGAGTGATAGGGAAATAATGAACACACCAACAAACATAATATATTTCAAATGAATATACATATATGGAATGGAAAATCAAGAAAAAAAGCTGCAAAATAAAATTAGAACCTTTTTCAATAATCAGGCGAATTGTAATATGAATCCCAATGAATGCAGCATAGCTTTACAGCGTATTTGACACTGAGATGAGGTGAATGCTTAAATGAATAACGTGATAGCAGAAGAAATTGCATTAAAATGACAACAAGAAGGACCACTTAACGCCTCTTTAGCCTACACACTGGAATAAACTAGTCAAAGTAATTAGTTTTGCACTTTGGAATCCTATAACATGTCATGAAATGTTGTTCATAATAAAATGCTTTTTTTATTATTAAATAAATACACAATTAACATTGCCAACATCACAAGAAACAAGAGACAGGTAAGCAAAACCAAGTTACCAGAAATAAAAAAAAAAAGATTTAAATGTTACCCTGTCATGCCTGTCATTTTTCTGCCTTGTGTGCTGTATGTCGCAGCTCTGATTTCTTGTACAATCCAATACTTAATAGGCTAGCAATCACAGATGAGCTTGAAATGACCAAAATGAGTAGCTGATTGCCCATGTATTTTTCAGACCAGGTACCTGGTTCCAGATTTTCTGCCTGTGCCTACTGCACCTCTATCAGAAGCAACTTTTTAAAAGCATTACAATGAACAATCAAATTATTTTCTTCAAAGGGAATCCAATGGCAGAATGCAAAATCACACAACATCGATCCAATTCTTATTCTTTAAGCAGATCACAGCTCCAAGACCCAACAATAAAAAGCAAAAGGTTGTTTACCTGTGTATAATCACAGTACCATAATAATTGAACAGTATAGTGACAAGATATTTTTTGTTCTGTCATATGTTTAGTGTTTTTGAACGGATGGTGCTCAAAGCTTACATATATATAACTGGCACTATCAGGTTCATTGGAAATTCTTAACTGAAAACGATCAATTGCAGGTACAACTCATTCTGATTCAGTCGTCTTTATCATTCTCCACTTATACATGTGACCAACATCCACTATTAAGTTTTACAACTACAAAAAAGTTTATTCGCAGTTTTCAAACACTTCCTTTTATGTAATGTAGAGTGACTGTACAAAATATTCTTACAACACTTAGAATAAATGTGCTAAATTATGAATAGCTTATGAACAGTGCAAGCTCTTAAGACCCCTCGTATCTATTAAATGAGCAAGTTAATTTGGCAAGTCTTCAACATTAATGTGCTCTAATGTGTGGCTGATGCAACTGCTAGTGCAATATTATGTTTAGTTTTTTTAATACCCAGAAATAGACTTTATAGTCTTTAATCATATTTTGGAAAGCTGATGTCACTGATGGGTGTGCTGGAAATACTAAATGATGGCTTTGTATCAGTATCAGACGTGACAAAATAAAATTAACCACAATGTTTAATTATTCTTGTTTAATTTATGTAAACTACTATAATACTGATAACAATGGAAATAATGATATCTATGTACTAATGCTAACAACTATTATGTAAAATTTCAGAATTTTAAATTATGAAATCATATGTTAAAAAGTAACGAAAACATGCTTCTTTTTTAGATCTTGATTCTGAAACTTGTAGCCTCTTAAGGAAGACAAAGTGAGACTAGGGCATATAACACTGCAAAGAATGTTGCCATGGGGTACCCAGCATTGTCATCCTTCTCTGGCCAGCGATGCTGCTGTGATTTCCCACCAGGGTGCATGAATTGTATACCAATATGTATCTGCATAGATGACAGAAACAAAACTTCCTCTCTGGTATAAAACTGCATCTTCTTCCTCAGCTTTGGATTCATAACAGCCATCCCAGGAGATACTTACAGTTTTTGATTCACTTAAGGAGAGGGAAGACACTGGAAGCTGTCTGGGAAATGGGGATGAATCTGCGTAAGTGTTTAGTGCCCTTTATGGTTAATGCAGACTTGAACCTATGTTTTAAGTGTTCAGCACTGGCCATGATGTCTTTTACGGATGCAAAGATGAAGGTTACTCTGTCGAAGGCAGCGTTGCAGAATGAGTACATGTCTTCAGGGGTTACAATCTGGCCATCAGTGGGACAATGCAAGCACATTTTTGCAGTTTTTCACTTGACTGTTCCCCCAATACAATCACAAGGGCCTTTGCCATGTGAAGTTACAAAAAAAACTCCAGTCTGCATCCAGTTTATGGTGGCAGCGATTTATGAAATTGAACCGGTTTATCAATTCTGAATTGAGTGCAAAACCTTGATTAACATCTTCCATACTTTACTTCATTACTGTAATAGCCGTGTGTGGTGGGGTATCCCTGCTGATGTCACCTGCAAGCCATCTCGCCACATGTGGTGTCAGATCGTGGGATAATAATGCCTCTAGAGGTTCAAGCCAGGAACAGTACTGCAGGTGACAATTTTTGAAAATATTTTTTTTGTGTGGGTGCTTAAAAGAAAAATAGAAAATGAAGAAGGGAAAAAGCGAGGGAGGTGCTGCCGGCCTGAGTGGAGGAAATGGACCAAGGGCTGGACGGTGCTTCACGTGTGCCGAGCCTGGGTACTCTACTGCGTGCAGCCTTATTCATGCCCCCTCTTTAGCCAGATGCGCAGAAGAGAAAGAAAAGGGGCAGAAGTGGCTCCTGTGTGCGAGGAGTGTGGGGATTTGGGCACATTTATGGTAAGTGCCAATGGAGGCCTACTTTGGCCAAGAGGTGGAGTCATGTAAAGAATGGCTTTGCCACAAGACTCTCTAGCCAACAAAGGTGGATTCCCTCACCTTCACAGTGTTTCCTTCCCCCTCCTACCACAGTGAGATTGAGGCCTTAAACTGGTGCCTCATCTGCGGGGAGCAGGGACACTTCCCAGACAACTGCCCCTTCCAGAGGTAGATGAGGAAGAGGACCAACTGCCGGCCCCGAGGAAAATGAAGAGAAGGAGCAGCTGTCCCTGGATGTCGAAAAAGCCAGGACAAGCTCCAGTGCCCACGAGGGAGGGGGACAGTGACAAATAACAGCGTTCATGGTGCAATGATGATTTATTTATAATCTAAAGTCACTTGACAACTGTAAATAATAATCACTGGCAATACACAACCATGTGTACTGCTCACTAAAATCCACGGGGTTCAGTCCCGAAGTAACAATCACAGTATAAATACACACACAGAACACAAACACGGTCACAAGTCCAAAGCGCTTTTTAAGTGCGAGTGGTGAAATACAATTATTTGTGAACAGTAGCGCAGTGTTGTCCAGGATTGTGGTGGCCTTTAGCGACAGCTCCTGAATGTGTTAGCTGTCTAACAATCACAAATGTTTACAATTAGTACGAGTTTGAATAAACGTTAAGGGGTGGGGAGGGGTACCCAACAACCACATTTTGACCTCTATAACTTTTGACCCCTTTATCTGATCAGTCTAAAAATGTAAATGTGAGCTTTTTTAAGTGAAACAACCCAAGGATGGTGGGGTGTAACCTGTTGGGTGATTTGTCACAGAATGACCCTGTGATCTCACCTGGAAAATCACAATTACTAAAGAAAACACACATTTCTTTACTTTGATCATCGCTGCAATCACAGCAACACGAGAGTTTGCGTGGCTAATGTGAAGGAACTACTCAAGAGGGCTCGAAAGTGATTCTGGCACCCAGCATCACCCCCTCCATCCCCCATTCAACTCAGCCCAGCTTAGCTACCTGTACATCAGCGTTGCTTTCTTTCTATTGTGCTTGGGATCCCCGCAAGAATTTTTCTGTCTCAACTACAGCCAGTTGCTGCTCCTTTCTGCTACTTCAGATAAGTTCTTCATTGTGCGATGCAACTCTTGACTACTGAACCTGGGTTTTAGAGTGTGCCACAAATCCTTGACAACCCACCTCCACCTGGTAAATGCGGACTCTCCATCCTCTCTGTTCCACTTCGGCAGCTAATTGAGCATACCGAAGTTTCTTCCTCTCATACGCCTCATCCACAGCATCCTCTCATGGCACTGCCAACTCTACCAGACGAACAATGTGTGCTGATTCAGACCTCGACAATATCTGGTCTAAGGTTAGTGGTGGCAATCTCAGGTGGAAAAATAAGCCATTGACCAACATCTGCCAGAATTTTCCAGTCTCTAGCAGCTTCCAGTTGTCCTGGGCAAGGCTTGGTTTTAACATCTTTTGTTGGTAGTTGCACTCCTGGATGGAGAAATATTGTCTTTTGTGTGTAATGCTTGATGGAGCTGGTGGCAATTTATTGGTCTTGTTACAGTTGTCTTCCAATGCTAAGGCCAAATATCGCAGCACCTGGTCATGGTGCCATGTAAACCATCGTTGGCTAAGACCCACCTTACATTCTGTCAAAATGTGCCTTAATATTGCAGGTGATGAACACAAAGGGCAAGAGGTATCCTCACCCACCCAGAGGTTTAGGTTCTGTGGTGATGGGAGAACATCATATGTTGATCTGATGAGGAAACTGATCCTGCACTGTTCCATTGTCCATAGGCCTTGCTAGCTGATCTTGTGTTGTTCCACACTATCTCATCTCATCCATTCTCCCTGCTTGCCTTGGGAAATGACCTTTACATACCTGATCCTCTCCTCCTGCATTTGCACCTCATTGACTACCAGCTTCCTCCGTTGAGCCGGGGTTGTCTTGTGCCATGTAGGAGGAGCTGAACTGAGACCAAGACCCCCTCTTACATGCTGAACTTGTCCCATAATATCACAGATTTGAAAGGCATTCTTTGCATCTTCCATGGCTTTCTTTGCTGCCCACTTTCTTCTAGTTTTCAACACAGGCGCTGTCTCCCTTATGCATTTGTCGCATGACTCTACTATTGTCATTTTCAGTCGGACCATGGCACACTTAAACTCCTCGGTTAGAGCAGAGCCTGTTAGCTGCAATATTCCTTTACCATAAAGTTCCACTCTGCTGAGGTAAAGCGCTGATGTCTATGCTCTTCAACCCTTCCACTGCTTGTTGTCTAATTTCTCCCACACAAACTGTGTCCTTTAGATCACTGTCATACCATCTCCCAAGACTTTTCACTGGCTTCTCAGACACTGTTGGTATTGCCTCACCATTAATGTAGAACCTTTTATCTACTACTTTACCTTTAATTATAGAGATGCTCCTTGATTTAATGGGCTTGAATTGCATTCGTGCCCATTCAATGTTATTGGTTAATTTGCCCAATAACCGATTAGTGCAGGCTACTGTTGTAGTCATGGTTGTCATGTCATCCATGTATGCTCGAATTAGTGGAAGTCGCATTCCAGAAGCTAAGCGCTCTCCTTCCACTACCCATTTTGATGCCCTAATAATTACTTCCATTGTCATGGTAAAAGCCACTGGCAAAATGGTGCATCCTGTCATTATTCCAACTTCTAGGCATTTCCATGTAGTGCTGAATTATGAAGCTGAAATTGCAAATCTCCAAAGTAGGCTTTCACTAAATTTGTTATTGTCATCTTCCTCTCCTTTTTAGCTGATTGAATTTGTTGCCAGATCACGCAGATGTGCTGTAAGCATCCTGGGAAACCTGGAATGCCCACTTTTTGTACTGAAGTGTCAATGAAGCAGTTCTTTAATAGGTAAGTTGACAATCTCTGAGCAATAATGCTGAAGAAAATAATGCCTTCTATGTTTAATAGGGAAATAGGGCGAAACTGACTGATGTTTCTAGAATATTTTTCTTTTGGTATAAAGACTCTACCTGCTCGGCACCATGCTCTTGGTACAACCTGTTTTTTCCCATGCCACTTTAATCAATTTCCACAGGATTCGTAGAACTCCAGAAGCACTCTTGTATACCCTGTATGGAACTCTATCAGGCCCTGGACATTATGACAACCTTGCTTTTTTCACAGCTTGCTCTACTTCTTTCCACTTAGGTTCAGTCTTCCATTTGGTATTCAGGTGGATTGATGGGTGGGATGTCTGAATTGACTTAGGCTCCTGCCTTTTTGCATCTGTATGTGTATCTCTGTAGCTCAAACTTAGATGACTTTAGTGTGCCATTTTTCTCATTGGTGAATAACTTCTTTACAAATTTGAATGGATCTTTATAAAAGTTAATTTTCGCATGCTCCTTCTTTTTGTAGCGTTTCCGTAGGCGCTCAGCTCTTCATAATGTTGCAAGCTTGTCTTTTTTGACCCCTTATAACAGATTGAGTCCCTCCTTCTGACTTTGTTCTGCTTTTTTCCATTGCTTCCTCAGCGGCCTCATTTCTCTAAGCATTCAATCGGTCTGCTGCAGTCTAGACTTTCCAGGAACAGTTTATACTTTTTCCTTCCTTTTTTCAACTCCAAACCTCTTGCGTCCATATGCATAGATGATGTCCCCAAATTTATCCAGCTTCTTTTCAACTGTTCCACTTAACCTTTCCAATGCAAAACAGAGATCCGTGTTTACTGTGTCCCACGCAGTTTTCTCACAAGCTCTTGGTCATTTATCTCCAGGCTTGTGCCAGTGAGGTTCTTTTCTCACGCTGGTTCGTCTGACTGGGTTTGCAAGGGTCATTAGGTTCATCTCTAGTTGTATCCATACAAGTCCTCCTCATGTCTATGACAGGGGTGCTGATATCCTGCGAACTATGGTTTGCTTCCTGTCGCTGGATTTCATTCGACTGACTTGACTGACTTTGTAAGAAGCACAGATCATTGCGAGGCTCTTGTCCCTTCAACCTCAAGCATTCTCCCTTGATGAATCTTCAAACCCCTGACCATTGTTGCCTTGCTCCAGTCAGAGACACAAACCTGGAGTTCCATGTCTTTGCTAACTGCAGATCTTGAACTAGTCTTTTGTGAAGTACTCTCCATTCTCATATCTGTTTCCGTTCCTAAGTCGTTATCTGTATTCTCCAACGTTGAGTCATCTTCCGCCCCCATTCTTGCAGACTCTAGGGGTATTTTTCTCTTTAATTTCTTAGAAGCCTTGGGTGGGTGTCTCAAGCATTCTGTTTACCTTTGAAAACATAGAGCTGTTTACTGCCGACCAGGGTAGCTAACCCTTACAAGCCCCGATGGGGTCTCTTTCCTCCTGTCAACTGTCTCTCCATGCTGTCACAAGGTCTTTCCCTTGTTGATAAGTAGTACTAATAGATATCTTGAACAACAACATATGTTATCATATTTTTAAAATACATGTAGTGTAATATAAAAAAATGACATATGGGCTGCAGTGCATTAGGAGAACATATTTCAAATACATCTCAGTGCATGGCAGTCCATATATTATTCTATTATTTTTTGTCATGTTTCTGATAAGGTGCTTTTACCTGAGGTCACTCTGGGCCCTAGGCAAACATACAATTCTGGGCCCCTATCTTCTTATATGAATAACAACAAATATACGATTACATATATGTATATATTAGCTGTTTTGCCACTCACAATGATTGTAAACACACTGTCAACCTTTTTCAAAGCCCTATTTTAAACAGAGATATATAACACTGCTGTGAGCAGTTTCTTATGTCTAGAGTTTCACCTTGACATAAAACCTAATGTCATAGAGGCCTTTTAAAATAATACAATAATAATAATAATAATAATAATAATAATAATAATAATAATAATAATAAATAATAATAATAATAATAATGCATGTACAGTATGTTTCATAGCAGCACAAAAACAAACCTATCTGGAAGGTTTCTGTCCCAAGCTGTGTGATTCCTGTATGACAGCCTCTTTATTATTAGCCTATTGATCTAGGTCTACATTTCCAGGAATAAAAAACAAACAAAAAACACAATATGATAAAGTTTGATGCCAAAGAACTTTGTATCATGATAGGGTCAGATCTAAGTTCAGGGTTATATCTGTAAGGAGAGAAGGAGCACTCCCACTGACAAAGTACTTTAATGACCCTCAGGATGGTATAAACCAGACATTTGTTGTCACTGTACAGATGCAACATTAAATTAAGCTCCAATTTGCCTTTTGGACATTAAATATCCCATGATACTATTTTGGTTTGTCTTAAATAAAACCCATGTTAACAGGGTCGGATTAACCCATCACAGGGCCCTAGGCAAACATACACTTCTGGGCCCCTATCTTCTTATATGAATAACAACAAATATACGATTACATATATGTATATATTAGCTTAACTCATTTTAGTTTTTAAGCTATTATAGATGGTTTTGATCAATTATAGTTACTAATTATGATGAAAAATTTTACGCACTGCTCTGAAGTGAACGACTGACCGAATCTGCCAGAAACAGTTCAATTGAAGGCGGTGTGCTAAACACATTTCAAAATAAATTCGTAAAAACCTGAAGCCTACGTCAAATCCAATAGCGGAGCTTGATAATCACCTTTCACGATTTACTGAATAAAAATACAATAGTTCAAATACGGACAAGAGTACTATACTGATTATTATCCAATTAAAAACAAAACAAAAAATATGATAATTCTATATAGGTGGGAGCTCAAATTTTTGTCCATTAACTGTAGGTCCCCCATAGTCCAAAAAATATACATATTAAATAAAGAAACACACCTGCATATTGCCATGTAGTCAAATCAGGGTTACCAACCTTGTCATTTGGTTTTTACTGACACATTTACAGTGGCCTTTTTTTTTTTTTACTGACACTGTATTGTTTTACTGACAGCATTTAAAAAAACAAATGAATAATAAAAAACAATAAATAAAAATACATTACAAAATAGTCTAGTTTTGTGTACTTACATTTATTTAGGTATTAATTACTTCTTATGGTCACATTTGCAGACTGGATCGTTGGTCTGAAGCTGGTGCTGTTTTTAACAGCAGTCTTGATGGTCAGAATTCCACACAGAATGTCTGATAAACATTGATTTGTTACATCTGTTTTAACAAGGTTCATCTGAGAAAAAAAAACTTGATCTAATTCTGCAGTACTGTGTGGCAAAGTCAACATATAAATGGCAACCTTAGCAAGTGTAGGAAACGTGGCTCTCCGCTACGTATGTACAAGGGCGCAGTTTTGTGCCAGTTTTCATCAGCTGCCAGATCACGTCTAAGATCCGTCAAGTCAGTCAGTCACTTATTGTTGCATAAATTCAATCTAGGCTATCCAGCATATTTCCAGTAACAAAAAAGCATTGCAAGGTGGACGATATCTCCTGAGCTTGCTATGCTTTGTTTACTTACTTGGTTGAAGAATGCGTACATGTATTTGTAAGAATGCATAATTCCAGCACAGTGTTGTTAATTGGCATTCTTCTTTTGATACTTTTCACTGCCATCACATAAGGTGTAGGCATAGGTCATTCGAGCTGATTGGGAAAGCCGCAAGCAATACAAAATATACCATATTAATTTTGATTAAAAATAACAGACTTTTTTAATTTATTTATTTATGTTTTAGTGCTAAAATGTGACTTTTCATTAATGACTGGTCTTAATGGACAGTTGGCAACCTTAAGCCAGATGCAGTAACTTGGCTTACTTCTTTCTCAATCGCCAATGCAGCAAAGACAGTGAGCTTTCCTTGCTTTACAGTTGATCGGAGGTGTTTCTGACACGCTTCATTAAAGAACATGCTTTTTCTCATGGGTCGGGGATAATGATTTCAGCGCAGATTTGTAAAAATATTTCTAACGCAATGAACGAGACACCATTTGCTGTAGTCAAGCAAAATCAAACATACTGACCTGGAATTTACTTGGGTCGCAGCACGAAAGTAGGCGAGACAGTATGTTCCAGGTCAGCCAGTTAGATTTTGTGTAAACACAAGCGAGATACACTGCCTCGGTTGAAATGTCAGTGAGTGAAGTTCTTCCAGTTTGCACACAATTGCGTATCTGTTTTTTTTTTTTTTTTAACTTTTTGTTTTGGCCCCTAGACAGTTGCCTAGTTTGCATATGTGTTAATCCAGCCCTGCATGTTAAATAAATCTTGGCCTGTTTTAATTCTATGTACCCTGGCTATTTACAACAATTCCCACAAGGTCCACAAAACCCCTTGATTTTGGGGACAAGGCAGATAATGAGACACTTCATCCCAGATCTGTATTGTATCCCAGACCTAACTCAACATAAAGTTGAAAAATGCATTACTAAATGTATCTATGACAGCACCATAAATTTGGATTTAATTGTGGCCCAATTAAACATATATATTGTATAACAACATAAAAACAGTGTCCGTGTAAAATCTGTGTACTGTATTGCTCAATAAACAGACAAAAAATGATACAGATATGTTACATTAAATAGGTTTGTTACCATGTAGTTTCTCTGGAATGTATTGTGAACAATTATATTTACATTTCTGTAGATATTTTGCTTTAAAATGGCACCTGTTTACAGATTATTATTATTATTATTATTATTATTATTATTATTATTATTATTATTAACAGTTTTAATGTCAAGTTCAATCAATTTTACTCTTTTGCTATTCTTATGCTAAATATTTAAGAAAAACTAAATTTAAAAAGGGACAAGTGCTCTTTAGACTGATGACTGCATTGATTAAAAACAGTACTGTTATGTTATCATGCTTTATGTAACCTAAACACACGTATGAATTATTGAAAAATCAAGTCACGTACACCATCCTGGAACTTGCAGTATCTTTCCCTCTCTGTAAAGCCCTAGAGGCCCTAACAGAATGCTATAGAAGAACTGAAAAGGACCTTTCGGAAGGTAACACTGCAGGAAGAAAGGAGGCAGATTCTAGTGAAGCATAGTTCTCTGCAGTGGCTGTCACGCAATGTTCCCAAACTGGAATGTCAGTAAGGTAAAACAAATGTAAAACAAAATCATACCTTGAAATGTATCCACTGTATGGAAGTACTTTTATCTTTTATTTTATTTACTCTTTTGTGTGGATACCCTATATGTTGTTACACTATTTATACTATGCACTTACAACAAAATTATATCACTGGGGAAATCATATTAACCCTTTACTGCCCACTATCCAATGTATTTTACATTGGGAAAATAGGCATTAAAGGTATAGGAACATACCCAGGGCAGCAAAGGGTTAACAATACATGACATTAATAAGTAAATGTTAACGACCATGCATCTACCATGATTCTCAATTAATACATAAATGTAATAAATATTTGTTCTGGAAATGTCATGAATATATTTAACATTTATGTAATGTCAGGTTGAAGATGATATTGTAGACTGCAGATGGAACTGGACAGTTTGATATTAGAATGAGATGACATTGAGTTTTACATACTGGTTCCCTGTAGATGAAAACATTGAGTTATTGGTAGAAAAATGTATATTTTTAAAAAGCAGCTGCAGATTAAGACTGATTTAGATGTATCTAGTCATGCTCATTGGAACAGGAAAGCCAGGCAATTTTGTGCCATCAACACACACAAACAAAGTCCTGTTGGATTTTTTTTTCAGTGGTCACTGTTTTGTATATAAAAGCTGTTTTCACTTTGTCACCTAGTTTAACAGCTCAGAGGGACCTACAGAGAAACACCAAACCCCTGTACAAGATTCTAGTCTGCACTGATGCATGCCCCATGGGTCTCATGCTACAAAACCCCCAAAAACATAAATTAAACAGATGTCATCAAATACTACAGCTACTACCCACATTGCAAATCAAAGGTCCAAAGCACTGTATATTATTTTCTACTTCTGCCGTATTTCTCTGTTATTATCAATTTCTGTTTACTATTGCAAATGCAAAGTTGGTCACAGTTTGGGGTATTTTATTTAGTGAGCTGTTATATAATAAATGTCCAGCAGGTGGCACTGATATATATATATATATATATATATATATATATATATATATATATATATATATATATATATACACACACACACACACACACACACACACACACACACACTGATATATATATATATATATATATATATATATATATATATATATATATATATATATATATAAGGTTTGTTTATTTGAAAGACCGAAGTCAGTGATAGACGTCCAAACACAGTCCAAGTCAACAATGTGTCACCTTACAAGTTGTGTCAGGTTCAGTTGTTACATTTGGAATGTTAACACTTTGAACCACCTATAAGTTAAATTATTAGATTTTCAGAAATCGGCCGATTATATTAAAAATGTAATCCTGCATAAAAGTTAAACAATATATTGCAGACACTAAAAAGAAAACTAAAAAGATATATTATTAGACTTGAAGTCATTATGTCACTTGTGGTATAATTTAATTGTTTTGCTTCTTTTTAGTACTATAGTACTCAGAGACTTCCTACAAAGACCAGTTGTTCTAAATTGTGTGGTGGATTTGAACACATGCCTCCAGAGGGAGAATGCTCATGCTTTACCGAACCTACAGTAGCAGTTTACTTTTAAGTGATGAACATATTATAGTACCAGTTCGTCTCCAAATGTTAAAATGCTAGCAGGTCTACACAGCTTGTTAGTAGTGCCTTACAATTCTTGCAACTGTTGCAAGATTCACATAACTGAAGCCCACACAGCAAACAGGCCATCTACATTATTAGCTTTCAGCATCCAATACCACAGCTGGATAAATTGTAAATATCAAGGTATCCTGCTAGGCTTGCAAGCATTTATTTTACGATATGAGTCACTGACATTGATCATAGCATAAATACTGCAGTGTGATCGTCATTTCTGGTACATTTTGAATTCATCAGGCCTTTTAATTAATTGTTTGATTGTGGGGTTTAATGCTTAAGCTCAGAAATACACATTAATAGCTATAGGCCTAAGACTGTTCCTGTGCCCTTTTATTTAATAAAAAAACACATTAAATACAGGTCCAGTAATATTGCCATAATAATCAGACTTTGATTGGCCAACATAATCCGGTGACAGTGTGTTTGTGAAGTGACAGAGAACCACAGTTGAACGTTATTTTATCCTCTGATGTCTAAACATCTGCTGTATCCTAGGATACAGGGTAGGGCCTCTTATTACAATATCAGAGTCAAAATAAAACAGCATTTTAATAAAATTATTGTGTGTTTCCTAGAATATAGTATCAGGATAATATTGAATAATAGACAATAATTGGGTATAAATCAGTTAAAACAGACGTCCAGTTAAAAAAAAAATTCCTGTAATTTATCGGTAAAATTTGGAATAAACCGGAAACTCAGAACACTAATTATACTTTACCTAATTAACGATTTATAGATAGAGGTACTGTTAAGGCAATCTTGCTTGCCCTTATCAAGATGGAACTGACAACAGGTCTATAGTTGGGTTGCCACAGACATCTTGGTAGGGGAAGCTACACAAGTGCTCCTGGTTTCACCATCAACACCAGGATTAAACAATAAATCAAAGTGCTAGATGTTGTTGGATTGATAGGGCGGAGCATGGTGCATATAGGGAACTGTGTTTACAGGGAGAGTTAGTTCCTGGTGGGGAGTGAGAGAAGGGGAGAGCCAGGTCTTTTAACTGTGTCCAGGACTGGTAGCTAAGGGGCCCATGTGACTAGGGCTGAAGGACAATTTGTGATCTTGCTAAGGGAGCCAACTCATGGCAGACAGCTACCTGCAATGCTGGCCGACCAGGCGAAAACACAAATGATATCATGCAATCCCGCTGCCGCAGACAGAGAGTGGCCACCCTCCCCTGAAAGACAAAGCCGTCGAGCCATAAGTGGTACAATGGATTAAAATGAATGAATAAACAATGGACAAGCCCAGCTTCTCCAGCCTGACCACGCACCCCACAAACTAAAACAAACGAACGCTCAGCACTCAGGTAAAGAAAATCCCCCTATTTACTTTATTTATTTATTTTTTTTAATTTAAATGCTAGGAGGTGTGGGAATATGACATTAATACACAAACATGTACTAATGATATAACTGGACTAATTAATCAAACTGTCGTGTCTTCGGAAAATAGCAAACTGCTGTGTCTTAGGAAAACAGCCCTTGGTTCCTGGCAGGAATTCTGAACTGAAGATGACCAGGGCTAGGAGGGGGGCATCTGGACTGAGTGAGGCTGAAAGGACAGTGAAAAGACCATAAAATTGCAAACACAAGTGGTTTGGTGAAAGGAAGACATCAAATATAGATGTCACAAGTCCCAACTGCAACAACAAGCTGTTTGACAAAAGGAAGCAGACAAAAGACAAATCTCAAAGATTTGTAAGTTAAAAAGGCAAGATACACAAATTATCTCATGAAAGTGGCTACTGAGCAGAGTGAAAAGACTATAACTATTCAAGCAAAACTAAACATTTTGCACTCCACATCGAATGCTAAACAAGGTGATGTCACTCTGCTAAACTGCAACTCCGGGACTCTGCCTGAAATGGACCCAAGAAGAGGAAGCAAGCTGCATGCGAGTCAACTACCAAAAGCAACGAGACTGAGGCCCAGCTACAGGACTGCAGTAAAATTTACACTGACTGTTATCAGACAAACCAGTCTGGATCTGCTGTACACCTAAATCCAGAGTATCCAAAAGAAACCATTCCCTGCTACCTGCGTAGCTAAAAGATTCAGTGAAGAGTGGATGGGCACTGTTGTGGATCCTATATCGAGGTCTGAAGACTTTGTTGCAGCTGTTTGTTGATTCTATCAATAATTGAAAGCTTTGTTGCTGAGTGGAGAGCCTTTTGTACTGGACACTTCAGCAGATTGAGTTTCCAAACCAGTGGATCAAAAGTCTAAGCTTCACGGAACCAACAAGTATAATTCCAGTTGCATTTTCCTTTCATGGAACTAAATTAATTAATTGTAACACATTCACATAGTGTTAATTATTTAGTTTGCACACTTTGTGTGTGAAATAACTTTTAGTGAAACTTGATGAAGTAACTATAAGTAATCTACCTCATATTGTTACATGAAGATTTTTTTTTAAAAGTAAACTTGCCATATGCTTTCTATATACCATTAATAAGCTTAATGTGATATATTCTAAGATTGTCTGCATCGTTTCAGTTAAGGCTGTGCTTGTATGTGGGCTTGTGTGTGTGTGAGCAATTTACTAGCTACCTCACAGCTTGCTTGAGCTGCTGCAGTGGCTGCTTTGTATGTGTGAGGAGACAGGTGGTGTCATATTTCAATTGCCTGCTAGCCAGTATGAGTGCAGTGAGAGCTTTGGACTTACGTTTTGTGCTTCGAGACTAAGGAATGTACTTTCTGACTTTTCTGATTTGTGTTTATTATTTGTGTACTCAATAAAGTACTACTATTGATTACACATTCCTCGTGTCTAGCGTGTTGTGACAGGAGTAGGAGTTCCTGCTGTAATTCGCCCTCCCGACCACCGGCAGCACTGTGTAGGGCTGACCGTGATTGGGTCAGGAGGCTGAACACTGACCAGACCAGAAGTTCCAGGTCAGGCAGCCATCTTGGCCCGCATCATTGCAATCAGCTGTGATGTGTTCGCCGATTGGCTGGCGTGGGACAGCTTGCTGGTTGTAGGGGCAGGACTCGGCAGTATTTAGGCAGCGCGATTTTGCCATTTGGTCTTCCTGTCCTGAACTGAAACACATATGAGACACCCTGTGCTTTGTTGTTTTGTTTTTATAACCTATTGTAATCTACAGAATCCTGAAGCCTTGTGAAAACCTGGTGGATTATCGATGAAGAAACCCAGGACTATCCTTTATCCCTCGGAAGGGAGCCATGGGGCAGTGAGAGGAGACCCACTGCAGCAGCACAGAGAAACCCAGTGCTTTCTTTGTTATTGTCTTTTTTGTAACCGCAATGATTTTGTTTACTCATTCTATTTAAAACCTGAGTTTACCATTGCTGGCATTCCAGATAGTTTATTTTCTGCAATACTGGACTGGACACTTTCGTTGTGTGTTAAAATAAAATCCTGCCCAGATACCATTCTTGGTACAGGGCTCTGGGATTGAACGTTACTTCCAGCTCCTGTGTGCTGTCATTTCTGGTCCTTCCCTAAGCTCCGGACACTACCCTTTCACACGTGTGTATGTGTGTCAATTAAATATTATTAATAGGAGAACTAATCAATCCAGATAAACATTACATTATCAATTATTAAATTGTTCCTACAGAGGAAACCTTAGGGAATCCATGGCTGAGGATAACCCTTCCTCCTGGCTCTAAAATGGTCATCTCCCCATGAATGCAAGTCACACAGAGTTTTTATGCCGATGCCTGGAAATGATGCATTGATTAGTGGGCGGATCCTCCTTCTGGAAATACAACCAAGTTTGCAAATCTCTGAATAATGAAATACAAACAAACTTGTTTTATATCGAGTGAAAACTGACAAAAAATATAAAATAAAAGACATTATAATACTATAATACTGGTATAAGAATAAAAATAACGATAAACTATTAATAAGTCATTTTTATCATAGGAAACAAACAGTAATTTTGGCAAAATATGCCTTGATTATCCTATATTTAGCTATTGATAAAATAATCTAGAAATACTCTGGATAAATGTATACAGTAGTGATCTTATATTGCAGTTATAGGGCAGTCAAGAAGCTACTGTAAACTGCAGTTACAGAGAATTACACCTGCCGTTTGTCTCAATTTAATCCACTGTGGTTAGCTGCAGTTGTTTTTTTTGTGGACTGCTCTCCAGGGTGCAAAATTCTATTCATTCATAATGGTTAGAGTTGTTTTCTACAAACTCTAATCCATCTGCAGGGAACAGACAGATCATGACCGTGCTAGTCAAAGACGAATAATTAAAATTATACGAGCGCTTGAATGGAAGTGGCACAGTACCGCCAGTGAGACGTGGATGTGATAACACTGAGATCCATTTCAGCATTTGCACTTTTTAAATTACGATATTTAGTTATTATTTATTTACTGAATTATTGTATTTATGTATTTAACCTACTGCTTCAAAATTGTCAGTGTAATAGCTATTTTTAACAATGTATTTCAATAAACTTATAAGCCAAAAAACAAACCTGGATTTACAGTGTATATTTAGAAAAATGCTAATAGGTAGTAGGTACAATGCTTGTAAAATTAATGCAGGTTAACATTTCAGTATTTTGGTGATATTAGCTAATGAAGAATTTGTAAAATAAAAAGGTTAATCTCTAATGGTCACATAAAAGGTCTAAAGGCAGGCTGTTTCATTGTTAAAATTTAAAACAAAAACAAAACAAGATGAAGCAAAATGCAAAAATAAAAAAGCCAGGTTCATGTGTCAAATAAGAAAGATTTGCAAAGCTGCGTACAACTAACAGCAGTCGGCTAAGTGGTTTATCCAAGAGGGACTGAACTCTAAATAGTTATAATTTCATTTTTGGTTTCAATTAAAAAAAAAAAAAAAAGATTAAGACGGTCATTTTTATGATTACGTTAATGCGATCTTGCAGAGAAAGAGAGATAAAAATGGGAAACAGAATAGCAAGAATATATTAACAAGACAAATCTAAAAAATCTAAATCAAAAGCAAACAAAAAATGTGACAAAGAAGATCTGAAAGCTCTTACCTTCTTCTGTCATTGAGTCATAATATTTTAGTTTCCCATATGTCCCATGTTCTACAACATGACAGTAAAAGACATAAATGTCAGGTAACAACAGAGATTGGGAAGAAAAACGTGCACATGCAATAACATGACATATCAAAAAAGTATTAAATAAATTTGAATTTATTCCTGGGCTCCTGGGTGTTCTATATAATTCCATGCTATGCTTTCTGTGGAACACTACTTCATTTCTACACTGGCTGGTCATTGTTGGAGAGGAAGCAGGTGGGTAATGTCCAATATTGAAGGTTTCTGTGATTTGGGCCACTGCAGGACATTTTTGATCGTCACAATGCGTTTCACTCGTAAGTGGACTTGTTCCGTCATGACCCGAACACAATCATTGATTTCTGGTTGTTGTTTTCTGCACCAATTATCACTGTGAAGTCACCGAGTTCCTTTCCCATTATTGTTGTTGAATAGTGGCACACACCTCTCTCCCAGACTAGGTGAATTTCTCATTTCACAGTACTTACTCGTTTGTGAGAAATAACCATTCTTGAACTAATAGAACAACTTTAAATGTACATCAAACATGTTTAACAGTACACAGTACATAAACCCCCTAATTAAGATTTAATTTTACAATAGTTTGGTTTTATCTTGAACCAGTTAAAGAGCTTAAACAACACAGAATTTCCAGAGAATGCCTGAACGAACCATATGATTATATATAGAACACACAGGAACACTTTTCAAATGTTTTTTGATACAATACAAATTGCTGTTTTTTTTTTTTTTTTTTTTTTTTAAACCAATTGTTAAACTATACACTTTGCAGGCTTTCTTATGTATCAGCACCCACATATATCCGAGCTTACTGCATTTATTTACAAATACTGACATCTGACTGTAGCTTCATCTTGACTAACCCTTCTTTATCTTTAATGTACTGTATATGGTTTGTGTGGAATTTGTTTAATTTCAGTAGGACTTCATGAATGTCCTTCTCTTTCCCATTTAGCTTCTGGAATTGAGGTTGAATGTTCAGACACCATTTGAAATGTTCAGTGGAAAATGTGGTAATAAACGCAATGGGGTAAAAAAAAAAGTGAGTGGTAGAAGGTAGAGAAATAAAAAAAGACCATTTTACATTGTTTAAGCCTAAGGGATAGTTTAAAGTAAAAAAATGACTATCACCTGCACTTTATTGTCTCATTCTAACATACTTCCAATTAGGACACACCACCATTTAGAAAAACAGTCAGAATTTGCGTTAAAATTCTATAATTTTTCTGAATCTCCCTCAGCATAAAAAAAAAACAAAAAACTAAATTTGTATTTGTATGAAATTTTTGAATGAAAAAGTAACCAGTGTTTAAATTTAATGTGAGTGGTCGCAACTATGATTTTTTTTTACATATTATGTCCAGTATACATTTTCAAAAATATGACCACTTAATTCTTTCATATACACCAGATTATATGAATTGCATAAGGGAATGTGGATGGCTATGATTTTTATTTTCAAACCTATACAATTCCACTGGGTGTCTTAATGCTGCCTTCAGAGTTAATTAGTCATGCCATCATAAATGCCTGGAACAGTTGTGTAGACAAAGAAAATCAGTGAAGGAAAAAACAAGCAATAAGGAATTCTGAGAAATAAAAGGGCAAAGAAAAGAAGATGGGTACACATTTTAAATATGTTGACCACTTTCTATACTGTATCTTAAAGATCTCAGAACCAAACACAGCAATATGTTAGAAAAAATGGAATGTCTGCTAATTGCCAGCATGCGACTCTTAGTTTCTTTCTCCACTCTCCATTTATATTTTGCTTATTTTCCACTAATCAGCCAACTGCAAGGCGATTCATTTAGATAGCAGATCTGGTTTCGTATTTGCCACTGAGGTGACACACCTTTCCAGACACTACTGTACTTTTAGCTTTCTTCCTTGCATCTCCTAGTCTCTTGAGATATATGCTTGTGAGTCTTTATAAAAAATAATTTACATTTTAAAAGACATTGTATGCTTCTAATTCTCCGAAGGTTATGCTAAAACGTATCAGTGTTGCAGTTTTTTCCATCGCTTTATTTATTTATTTTTTAACTTCATTTCAACTATTTTGACAATAAAGTTAAATGTTTTTTAGGTATGATTTTACAGTTTCTATACCCTAGTGGTTTAAGATTTGAAGCAAGGGTTAGGGAAATGGGGAGAATGTTTCTGAGCTGTTGCTTGCACCTGTGTGCGCCCTCCTGCCTCTCCTCCTTTCACTCTTCTCAGCTTCCTCTCATACACTCATATTCAGACGTAAGTGTCATGCTCACTTAAGCATGCCAAAATACTGGAAGCTTGTTTTCAGAAAGCACACTATTTTAACAATAGTGTAGAAGCTCACTCTAGTGTGCTCTTTCCCACACTCAAGTGGAATTAAAGGGGAAATATTTTATTAGGGAGTTGTAATTTGCAGGGTTTAACATGCATGTAAGACACACACATATATATGCTACTGTCCCAGAGTATTTCAAAATGCAAACAACCACTGTGCCACTGTGAACTGGTACCGCAAATCTGGCATGGATACTTCCTGTCACTACTCCTGGGTCACAAAGGGCGATTAAAATAAAAATTATAATAAAAAAAAAATATATCTTCCCCAACACTGTCACCTGACACTGCTGCAGGTCTTGTAAGAAAGGTTTGTTTTGATGTGCAACTAAATATGGCCAGACATGACAAAGAAGGTCTGTGTGACTGTCCTGCTGCATTTCCTCAGACAACAACAAGGACAACAATGAAACAAACACCAAGCTGCTCGAAATCGCTTGCTGCAGCTCCAAAAAAGGGCCTGTAAATCTTCAAAGCTGCAATTTCAATGGCAGTGTTCAATTTAACATCTATAAATAGTGCTTCTTGTTTTTAATCAGTTCAATGTTTATTAAAATAATAACTTTTTAATTAATGCATTTTTGGTTTTATTTTTTTAAGTTTTAAGGGACTGTTTTGTTAGTTGACCCATTTTATAAGCGCAATAAGGCATTCCAGGGTATAGGATATATTCACATGTCTCAGGCGGTATATTAGCATATCCCACACCCTGTTATGCCTTATTGCTTACACATATTCTAATGTGTGGGCTGAGATTCAATTATAATACTTATATTATATTACATTGTTATGACGGTAGATGCTCCAAGGTGTAGGTGTTGTTGTCAACCAGCAAACTAGCAGCAAGCTTCATGATGTTTTCATCAGACTAAAATAAGAAGCATTATTGCAAACAACACTAGTCTCTGATAATGAAAAACAAAACAGAATGTGAGACATTCAGAATACAGTTTAGAGTGGAACAAAACATATTTAAAGAGTAAGGAATGCAAAATAACTCGAGGGACAGGAAACATAATTAAAAAAAGCTGCAACAGATTAAAGAACAGGTGTGATTTATATGGCTGAATGATGAGCAAATACCCATTTCTCACGAACAATTACCTCAATACCTTATCTAAAGAAAATGTTGTTGGGAAGAGGCTTCTCTTGGAGGCAAGCAAAAATTTAACTTTTAGTACATATACTGTATACTAGTACATGTAACTACAGAGGCATCACTTCAGTCTTGAAACAGTGTGTTTTGTGTTTTTTTCTTGATCAGTGTGTTTTATACATATGCTTGTGTATGCTTCTGACTACATTGACATGCAGAAGTATACACTGTGCATCAGTTTTACAAATTTCTGCAAAACAACAAAACAGAGGATATACAGTTAAATGAATTATCTTTTAAAACCAAGAAAAGAGCTTAACTTGCTCACATCTACAATTTCCATTGAGGACATCAAGTTATATAACTATTACATTTTGTATCCAGTCTTTCTTTTAAACATAAAATGAGAAGTAATTCAAAACCCAAACATATCAAAGACTAGTCAGTTCATACATGCATACATTGATACATACATACTGTACATATATATGTGCCATATCCACGCGCTGTTTTGCTTAACTTCATATCATTTAAAAAGAGTATTGGTTGACAAGACAATAAGAAACAACAAGAAATAAAAGGGGCATTTTAAATGAAGGAAAACAATTGTAATGGATTAAGACTCCAAACAGTAACTCCACAGCTCAAACATTCAAGCAAGAACCAAACCCGAAAAGGGGGGGCTGCAGTCAGGGGGGAGAGATTGGTCAGACATTATAGTTACAGAGCACAGATTATGAACTCACCAGAATCAGCAAACTCTGAGAAAACAAAGAACATAGAGAAAAAGGAAAGAAAAAAAGAAGACTTTGTTAAGTTAGCTGTTTCACATGCTAAATTCTACTGAAGTATACCATCAAAGACCAATTCATCAGTAGTGACACTAAATAATGACAGACACAGCCCAGCTATAGACTGCAATTGCATTTTCACTTATTGAAAGCATGCATCTTTTTAACAGCTCTTGCTTACCTGAAGGAGAAAGTGTTTGTGGTTAAAAATCATACTAGGATTAAAAAAGAAGCTGGGATATATGTGCCATATTGAGTTTAATAAATTAGCCTTTCCCTATTGGAGGTCACAAATGACTTGGCTGGCAGTCCACAAAAAAAAACTAAAAAAACATTGCAGTTACACACACTCGGTACTGAGCATCTTCACAGGAAGCAATACTGTAAAAAAAACATATTACTGTATTTATCATGATTTGACCATGCTCACAGCACAGTTAAAATTCCCACCCAATGGAATATTCTAGAGTTGAGAGCTTGTGTAAAGAGCAAGGAGCATATTTATAAATGCCTGAGCAGTGCCAAAGAGTTTCTAACTGGTTGGCATAGACTGTAGAGAATGTAAATAAGGCCACTGTGTGGAAAAAAGGCAGTGAATTTTAAGACAGCTGTCGTCTTTTCAGGGGAGAAATGGAACTCCAGGGATGAGGATGCCATTGCTGTGCTAGAGAGGTAGTGGGTGGGGTGAGGATGGGGGACTTTGTGATGCTGGCACAGCAATGGTGTTCCCAGAGGGATTTTACGATTTTATTCTGGTCTGTAAATATTCTGACTGTAATAAGAAATGAAAAAAAAACAAGAAAACCTAAACTGCAGACATTGCTTTGAAATGTGAAAATGCTGCATCAGGATCCCAAGGGAGGTACATCCACCACAGATGTTCTCAAACTGAATAGTAAACCAAATAAATAGACCCCATTATTTTAATACTGAAGCATAATTTCCACTGGTAATCTAATGCCTTTTCATTTTGAATTTCTTTGTTTAACCTGTTTTAAATTGTTATATATAATATTAAAGATTTAAGACATCCACTTAAAATAGAAAAAATGATCTTATCCATTTATTGTACAGACTACTTGCTCTTAGGGATGTGTTCGAAGGTTCGTTCACTAGCTAGGAATTCAAAGGTAGTTTTAAACCTTCAAAGGTTCGTCAGGTGGCAACGTGTTTTTTTTTTTTTTTTTTTTTGTTCTCTGTTAACCATTTGACAATGTGCGAATACTATAAATTACACATTAAAATGTCACTCACATGCAAAATCTGGATCTTTTGATTTGTATAATGCATATTATGTAAACAAAAGTTGTTGTATTAAAATCCACTACCGAATCGTTATACGTATCAACTCTATATGGCACTGCTGCCGTGTGTGGAGCAGGGTATAGTATCCAAAGAACATCTATGCTGCAATGGGATCTAAATACTATACACAGGTATGGCCGCACAGCATGAAAGAGTCTACGCAAACTCCTAGAATGGCAATTTGATTGGTTATATATCTGTTGAACACACTATGTAGCGATTAAACACTTGAAGACATTGAAAAAGACTTTGAGTCTAATTTTTGTTTAATTTAGCATTTGTTGATTAAATATTGTCATCGTTTTGTTCGTGAATAAACAGACTTTTGTCTCTTTTTCAGATTTATTTCTAACATATACAATGCATGAAGATAATTCAATTTCACTATATTTCTCTAGAAGTAAAAAAACAAAACAAAATGGCTTCAGAAACACCCTGAGGCTTGTGGCAGTCAGCCCAGTGGAATTTGCACTTTTGGATGCAGTTGTTGTAACCAATGAGGACAGAAGTTTCTAGTCTTATTATGAATTAGTTTGCACTACATTATATAAGCTTATAGACTGTGAAACCGAGGAAAATAAATGACCCATGTTATTTATGGTTACTGTAAATCATTGTCTAGCCCTACTGCACTGAACCAATAGGCACGTACATTTCTTGTTTTTCACATATTTATCTTTAGATGTGTTTATATACCGTATTACTCTGAATTAACGGCACATTGTTTACTTTAAACTGTTAAAAACAGCTGTGGAGTTCAATGCAGCGGTTATTCAAGGGTGGTGGTAATTACAAACAGTATGGTTTTCCAAAGGTGCAATTTTTTATTGCCTTTTTTTGACGGAGGTGTATATTGAAGTGTATTTCTGCGGATACAACTTGATCAGGATGGCAAAGACCTACAACTTTAAACTGAAAGCTGTTGAGCTCGCAGATCAGATCAGTGTTTGACTAGGTGAGGCCTCATAATGTCAATTCAACACTGAGGAGGTCAGTTTATTTTCCCTTTCTTTTCTTCCTGCAGTTTCTAGGTCGCAGGGCTGAACTCTTTAATATACAATGCATTTCTATCTCTTTAACCAGCAAGACAACTAAATACTCACAGTCTCCTTCAGTGAGGAAGATGAGAGTGTCAGAGGAAGTCACTACTACTCATCTCTAGATATATTATATATATATATATATATATATATATATATATATATATATATATATATATATATATTACCACACACACACACACACACACACACACACATATATATATATATATATATATATATATATATATATATATATTATATATATATATATATATATATATATATATTAGTGTTGCTGCATTTACTCGTACACTGTGTACCTATTCTTTTTTTGTTTGGGTTCCTTAGACTTTACAATAAAACACTGGTATGCTCCAGTGTATAATTGTATTCTTTTAAATGAATTTATTCAAGTTTATTCAAATCATTTTGTTTCTGTTTGTAATGTTGTACCATACTGTGTTTGGTACGTGTTTCTTTATTAAGTGCTGCATTTCTTTGAGCTGGGGTAGGGTTTTTTTTTTTTACATGTTTCATTATTGAGAGCGGTGTTTATTTGAGGGCAGCGTCTATTATAAATGTGATATCTGAGTGCGGCACTTATTCAAGGGCGGCGGTAATTCTAAGTAATACGGTACATGCACTTCTGCATAAAAGAGCTTTTAATGAAATGTCAACTGGTATTTCTCCTTAAAACTCCATAAACACCATTGTAGGTAGATGTGGCTAAATGTGAAAGCTAGACTTTATAGAACTATTTGCAGTTACTTACAGTACAAGTCCTTAATAAACGTGTTGTCTTTTAGACCTGACTTGAGTAATCCTTTCTGACAGTACTGATTTATTATTCATTTTAAATATGCTGTTGCAATTCTACTTTTGATTTTAAAACCTTCTCATGGGCAATGAAAATTACATCCCCAGCTACCTTGTTCATGCTTTGTTTTTTTATTTTTTATTTGACTGGGTTGTCAGAACAGATAAGTTCCTCATTTCTGCATCAATTTATTTATGTAACCTGGGAGTCTATTGTCTTGCACCTTGCTGGCAGCACCAAATTATCAACATAACCAGCTGAAAAGCTTAACTCATAACTGCATGCATAAAACTCACTGAAACATCTTATTGTTAAGGCGTAATTTTTTTTTTTTTTAACTTGTTTTAAATCATTGTTCATTTAAGAAATGGACATCAAAGCATAAACCATCTTTGTTTTTGTGTCATGCCTTTTGTCACAGACTTCTGTAATACAACAAGACTTTAGTCTTTACCATTTCACCACTAGATTTGTTTCTAATAAATGCTGCATGGAGACTTAAAATCTAATTCAGCAATATGTATGTTTCAAGTTAACTTTTCCAACTGCCTGAGGATTGTGGCTTTTTGCCACTCACCTGCTTTTATTGTACGTATTTATATTTTTATTTGTGGAAGTTAGTGCTGCTGTCAGCCAGCTTTTATTTATCCATCGCAAAACGGTTTTGAATCTGTTGAAAGAAATGTGCTTTTAACCATTGGAGTATAACAGAATGTCAATTTTACCACTTTTTAAACAAGACTTTGTTGTAGCTGTAAGGGGAAGTGGCCATTTTTAGCTGAAAGCATGCATACATGCATGTCTATACTGACACACACTACACTAATATAATATAATAGTTATGGTATCCCATCAATTCATCACGAACTTCTCATCAGCAACAATTCATCACCAGCGACAATTCATCACGGACGATAACTCACCAATTAAGGCCATAATATATCATAAAAGCTGTGCTAAAAACAAATAGAGCTATAACATCTCATAAATAACAGATATGGTACTTATTGATGTACAAATTACATAAATAAAACCCACAATGAACAAACTTTTACTAGTTTGTGACCACCCAACTAACAAACAAACAATGAAAATTACATTGCTTTTCCCAGCTTTTAACCTTGTTCATGAATTGTTGCTGATGATGAACTGCTTGTGATGAATTGTTGGTGATAAATTGTTTGTGATGAATTGTCATAGACCCAAGGATCCAGTTATACAACATATGTGAACATATGATTCTGATGATATTATTAAAATGTTGAGTGACTTAATAGCATCTTTGCTACTATTTAAGCATTATAACCCAAAGAGGAGGGCTTTACTGTCAGATATAGCATGCCTGCAGTTAAAATGGGCCTTGGCAGACAATAAAGCCCTCTTATTGCTTATATTGCTATATGGCTTTCTGCTTGTTTTCTTGTGATTTTATGCAGTACTTGTTTTAGTTGCTAAAGAATGCAAACGTGTTCCTCAATATTCACTTGTTGGCTCAGAATTCCATATGTGGTCTGATAGCTTTGAGACTTCAATATACCAGTTATCCCAATAATATTATCCTATGATAAAAATTTACTTGAGACACACAACATACTGGTTCACAAATTTAAGTAAACCTCTCAGACAACAACGCTATTTACACACGATGCTTAGTGTTTGTCTTGCAAATTGTTCCATTGGAATTAACATGCTAAAGTGGCAATTGGTGGTGTATCATCAAACTATGCCTTCTAGTCAAATAATGACTCACATCTCAATGAGACATTCCTGCTAAATTACCTGCTTCTTTTTTGTAAAACGTATATAGATTTCATAATTCCACCTGCCAATGGCAATGAAAAAACCTACTGTATAGTGTGCAGTGTCCCATACGGCTTAAAGTTTGGACATATTTAATTGGGTGTGTGACAGAGAGTGAATGAATCCTGTTGTATAACAGGAACAATGTGTTCTGGACTGGATGGGTTGGCAATTCATTCCTAGGAAAGTCGAAGTCAGCCATCCAGAAAGGGAGCGGAGTCACAATACCAGAAGTCATAGCCTTAATGTGGTAGGAGGATACGGGATTGCACTCACTACCAAAGGGGGCGTGACTGAGGATATATCAGGTGACATGGCGAAGCAATCTGTTCCTTTGTTATGGTGGTGAAAAGACCTGTAAAGGACACGCGAGTGAAAAATAAGCGTGAGTGTTTTGTGTAATCTCTGTCGGTCTATTAATTATCACATTTGTAATTTATAGACAACTAAAAACCGGGAGCTGTCACTATCAGCCAGCACCAACCCTGGACTACACTGCACTGCTGTTTCACTAATTGCTGTATAATTCACCACTTGCACTAGGAGCACTCACTGTTGGATATTGTGATCGTGTGTGTATAGTGTGTGATAATATTATTTCAGGACTGAACCGCGTAGTTTTTTACTGTGCCATTCACATCGTTGTGTAGGGCCAGTTAGTTATTATTTTGCTTTCAAGCAGCCAGCCAAATAAAAGAGCTGTTTTTCACTGTGAACTGCCTTGTGTCTGTTATTCCTGAGCACTGCATCACCTCTACACCTGTGCACTGCAAACCACTTTGCCACAGGTGTTATCTTCCTGACTCAATATTGGTGTTTCATGAAATCAATCGCAGGAGCTTCTTTGGCTGACAAACTGATGGTTTCGAGGGGGAAAGATGCTTGTGACATGACAGCTAAAATCTCCTTTTGGGAATGTTTACAAAGTACATTGTTATCTTTGTATAATTTCTGTGAGACCAAGAATGATTCAGTTTGTTACTCTGATTTCTCATGCTACATTAGCATGATTATAATTAGTCTGTTTGCCAATAAAGAAGGGTATATTAAGAAGGCTAAACTATTGAACAATGTACTAAACAGACACCATTTTAGTGTAAAATAGAATGTGATTGTGGGATAATGCTGCTGCTTCTAAGCTTTCAAGTTTGCCATAAAGTGTTTATAATTCAATTAAAAAATTTTGAAGCTTCCAGGCATTTTTTGAAGTAAACAGTATACATATACTGGTACTACTTCTCAAACTCACTGGGAAAAAAAATAAAAAATAAAACCCTTCTACTTACAATTAATATTTCACCCAGTTCATTAGAGATTTATTTTTTCTCATTTAACAGTGTCCAATTCATTACTTTTGTGTTGTTCAAATCAAATAATTGTACTTATGGAGAACATTTAATAATGGTAAAATGTGAGAAAATGAGTTTTTAATGCTTTAATCTAAACCACACATAACAGATAATACAAGCTAGAAGTTAGCAACCGCTACACAGGAAATCATGTACCGCTCTGTTTGGCTGCAAAAACAAATGCACATCGGATGAAACAGTCATGATACATAACACTAGTCTGACGCATTCATTACGTGTTCAGTGTTTAATTCATTGTTAGCTTAATTTGAATTAAATATGAGATAATGCATATAAAAAGAAATCACAGTAGTTCATATGCAATTACTGTCCATTTGAATCACAGTCAATTTAAATATCGTGCCTCCTTCTTTAGAACACACTTGCGCAGAATTTGAAAAAAAGAGGTGTTTGAAAATCTGACACAGAAAGCAGGTATTAGTAGGTCCCTACACTACTCCCCCATATTCAATGGCAGATGGCACCATCAAATGGGTTGCAGAGGAGTGATTGAGAAATCTAAAATGTGAGTTTTTGGTCCTTTTCCACAAGCTTTAGAAATTTTATTTTTGGACCAATATTTGCACAATTTTGTTCTGAAGTGTATAACCCCCCCCCCCCCCCCCCCCCCCCCCCCCCCCCCCCACACACACACACTTTGAAAAGCAACCAGTGTCTTGTAAAGAAACAAATCTATCAGCTCAAGATGCTCTGAAGAGCTGCGTGAGACACCTACCTTCAGCGAGAGGGTCTAAAGTGTGAATCATCAGCTGGAAAATACTGTTCCTCATCAGGCTGTTGTGCAGCGAAGCAGAACTTCCACCTCTCTGGAGACGTGGTTTGAGCTGCGTGCAAAAGAAAAACCAGATCAATGTGGATGTCCACCACATGCTCCTTTGAAACACATTGCTACATACTGTTCAATTGTGGATAATTTGGTTGGATATTCAGTGGGATATTTTCTTCTCCACTTCAACACTTAACGTCTACATACTGTAAATATAAAGGACGCAGCAGTCATTACCTGCTGGATAGTTAACTGTAGGTGTCCTGAGCCAAAGCCATTTAATGAAAGGCATTTTCTAAAGATAATGGCTACTACAAAATATATTATTGCTAACATAAACTGAACATAAGTTTTTTTTTTTTGTATGATGACATTTAAAAAATATTTTCAAGATTATATTTTGGACTGGATCGCTAAGCTACTTGAAATGAACGTCACCGTTTAATGAAAAATCCTGTTAGCCTTTAGAAGGCATAGAACTGTAAGATAATGGCTGTTCTTTTCAGAACCTGATTGGCTGAGATGATCCGTAAGGTCAATAATAAGCAACAAATAAATACAAATGTGTAAATGTTTTGATAGTTCAGCTGTGTGAAACAGGGAGATGAAAGTAAGGATTACACAAGTTCCCAGCACCTCTTTGGATATATATGAATGAACTTCATGTGTTGAAGCTAGAGGTTTTAGGGAAGGATAAAGCCTGGTAGCAACAGTGTTTTATATATATATATATATATATATATATATATATATATATATATATATATATATATATATATATAATGTCTTGTAAGTATTGTATAACATGCACCAATACCGGTAAAGTTAGCCTTCTCCTGCTGGAATATTTTCAGAATAAGGCAGAATCAGGAAAAAGGCAAAGGCAGCTAAATACAAACAACAGCTGTTAGCAACATAACTGCCAAGAGACTCCAGAAGCTGGAGTATCTGTCTGTGCAACCTGGTGGTGTCAACAGCTGATGATATGGATGATAAAGAGCTGTGAGTTTTGATTTGAATGATCTGTAGCGATTTTGTAGAATGTTCTTCAAAAAAGGAAAATATGCTTTGTAACTAATGAAACTCTCCATTTGTTAAAGAGCTACCTCTTAAATGTAACAGGTTTAGAGTTGAAGCTGAAACAGTACAGTTAGATAAACAAAAAAAAAAATACGCTCTAGGCAGAATCAGCAGGGAGGTGAATATGAAAACACATACAGGACAGACTACAAAAGTCAAGTGAATCGCAGTTGGCCCCTACCGTCAGTTTGTTCTCATCTTCAACTGGATCAGCCTTTGCAGAGCAGAGAGAAGGAAAAAAGATAATGATGTAAAGCATGCAATAGAGTTATAAAAAAAACAAACAAACAAAGCCAAATAGGACAGCTGACAAGTAACACCAAAAAAGAGAACAAGACAGTACAGCAGAAGACAGGATATGTTAACATGAAACAAGTATTCAATGTTAATTCCCTGCAAGATAGATAACACCTAACGTTTTAAAAAAACAATGGACGGTTGATGGCTAAAATCGTAATTATTGTATGCATTTGGAAGTGGCAAACAACAATACCGAGGATGATCCCAGCCATTGGTGCCCACAATGCTCACTGGCTTGAGGAAGGGTAAGGAAGGGAAGGCTGGGGCAGGCAAGATCTACTTCCAAGATGGTGGGATAAAATCCAATAATTAAAATAAATTACTGAACATTCCACTTTTCACAGCACCCCATACTCTTGTGTTGCAAACTAAAGGAAACAAGTAAAAACCGTCCATTCCAAAGTACATCTCTATTCATTACTGTATACACAGCAATGCATTGGGGAGACAGACAATCAATGTACTCAATTATATATCAACAATTTTTTAAAAATTATTTGTGTGTTATGATTAACCTTGAAATCTCTGAATGCAACACTCACAGTTGTAAAACAAAAGAAAAAAAAAATCCCAAGCAAACTAATCTAACTAACTAAACTAAAATGTCTAAGAGATGCAAATGGCAAAATCATAGACAAAGAGAAAAAAATAGAAAATATATTAAATGATTACTTTTCACAAGTTTTTACAAACATGCCCCACATGTCATATTGTCCCTATCCAGTTTTAAATAACTTTAGGATAACAGAAGCAGACGTGTTAAATGGACTAGGAGCTCTTAAAATAAACAAATCCCCTGGGCCGGATGAGATCCTCCCAACAGTACTCAAAGAAATTAAATAAGTTATTTACAAACCACTAACCAAGATCATGCAACAGTCTCTTGACACAGGGGTTGTACTGAAAGACTTAAGAATTGTAAACATAATACCAAGTCACAAAAAGAGAGACAAAACCGAACCAGGTAACTACAGACCAACAAGCCTGACTTCCATTATATGTAAATTTATGGAAACTATAATAAGATCCAAAATGAAAAATTAGCTATATGGTAACAGTATCATGGGAGACAGTCAGCATGGTTGTAGGAAAGGGAGATCGTGTCTAACTAACCAGCTTGATATTTTTGAGGATGCAACATTGACAATGTATAATTGCAAAGCATACAACATGGTTCATTTTGATTTCCAGAAAGCTTCTGACAAAGTCCTGCATAAAATATTAATTCTCAAACTGAACGCAGTAGGGATTCAAGGAAATGCATGTACATGGATTAGGGAGTGGTTAATATTTTGAGGAGAAACCTCAAAATGGAGCAAGGTAACCAGTGGAGTACCACAGGGATCAGTATTAGGTCCTCTGCGCTTCCTAATCTACATTAATGACTTAGATTTTGGTATAGTAAGCAAACTTGTTAAATTTTCAGACAACACAAAAATAGGAGTGGCAAACAAAATGAGATACTGAAATTGAAGAAGGAATCTATGAAAAAGCCCTAGGAGTTTATGTTGACTCTGAAATGTCTTCATCTAGACAATGTGGGGATGCTATAAAAAAGGCCAACAAGATGCTTGGATATACAGTGAAAAGTGTTGAATTTAAATCAAAGGAAGTAATGTTAAAACTTTACGATGCATTAGTAAGACCTCATCTAGAATATTGTGTTCAGTTCTGGTCACCTCGCTACAAAAAGGATATTGTTGCTATAGAAAGAGTGCAAAGAAGAGTGACCAGAATTATTCTGGGTTTAAAAGGCATGTCATATGCATACAGGCTAAAAGAAATGAATCTATTCAGTCTTGACCAAAGAAGACTACGATCTGATTCAAGCATTCAAAATTCTAAAAGGTATTGACAATGTCGACCCAAGGGACTTTTTCGACCTGAAAAAGAAACAAGGACCAGGGGTCACAAGTGGAGATTAGATAAAGGGGCAGAAAATAGGAGGCACTTTTTTACACAGAAAATCGTGGGAGTCTGGAACCAACTCCCCAGTAATGTTGTTGAAGGTGACACCCTGGGATCCTTCAAGAAGCTGCCTGATGAGATCAATAAGCTATTAACAACCAAACGAGCAAGATGGGCCAAATGGCCTCTTCTCATTTGTAAACTTTCTTATGTTCTTATGTTCTAATCAAAAGAGCACTCAGCAGGGGGTACATACATTCAGAAGATTGCTGTAAGCCTTGATCTCTGATTTTCTTGCTCTTTCAAAACATTATGTAATTTTTCCAGCATAAGGGGGTGTAATCTGCAGAACATTGCTCTGTGTTACAGCTCCCTTCACTAAATGCCAGAGGATGCAACCCGTGCCAGGAAGGACTTGTGCTTAGCGGCACCCCAGGACGGGGCACATGGCTGTTTGGGTTTGCTGTGTACTGACACACATGACCAGACACATGGGAGGGGTAATTGAGCCTTATTAGAGTTATATCTGTTAACGATTACAAGAGAGCAAATTCTGGGATCTTTCAGGTTCACCTTTACCATTGTGCAGCTATAGTAAATTACATCTCCCAAGCTACTCTCAGGGAACTTTGTCCAGAAAGATAAGCTCAGACTTTGACATACAGATTAAGTACTGTTTTGTGTTTAAGTTTCTTAAAGGATTGGTGCCTTGTTATTTAACTGCTCTGGTTAATAGGTATGATACCAACTATAATCTGCGTTCCTGTGATTCTGCCAAGCTGGTTGCTCCAAGGGTTGGCACGTTTGGGTAAAATGTCCATTTGCCTATCGGCTTCTGAAAACTTTAAATTCTTTTAACTTGATATTGTGTTGTTTTATTATATATGTTTGTTGACAGGACCCCCTTGTAAATGATATCTAGGTCTCAATGGGTTAAATTTCTGTATAAATAAATAAATAAATAAATAGAAAAAGAGAATCAGAGTACGGCTTTATACTTACTGATTATTGCTGAAGGTTAAATGAAAGACAGTTGTGTTACGGGAGAGGCAGCATAGAAACATTACATAACCCATCTCCCTTTTCCTCGACTGAACTGAAAATTAAATATGCATTGGGGTTGCTGAGGGAATTTATATATTTTACATGCAACAGCTCTTTTTTTTTTTTTTGTTTGATTTTTTTTTAAACTGTGCTTGTTCAGACAATTAGAAAATAGATTCACACAGTCAGTAGATAACTCCAATGGGTTTATTGGTTTTAGGAACTGGACACATAACATTAGGTTATTATCAGAACCCTGGTTCCCTGAAATAGAAATGTAACCATTATCAAATAGGTATTTACCTCCTAAATACCTGAATCCCAAAAATCGTATAACAAAGCTGATCTTTTTGTCTGTGATGCAGTCATAGCCCCTCCCCTGAGGGCACAAAAGGACTGTGCTCACAGATCTCATCATCATTTTTCCTTCCAGTCTACAGCAATCATGAACGCAGCGACCTTGAAGGTTAATGGTTACATTTCTATTTCATTTCGTCCTTTCAAGTACGAAATGTAACCATTACCTAATGGGTGAGCATACCAAAGCCGTCGCAAGGGCAAGACTGCATAATGACCGGAATGCTACAAATCTAAGCCGAAAGCTTCCTTGTGAGTTACCATTCAGAACATCAGTAACAAGTAGCTAGGTTGAAAGTATTGAGGGAGTTTCACTTCTATGCCTGTGTTGTAAGGGTCGACTGGGAAGCTGCCCTTAATACACTAGTTCCATAATCAGGGTTTTGAGGATCCCACAACGCCACTTTGCATATGTCCTCAACAGATGCACCCTGGAATAAAGCCCACAAAGTTCCAAGGCCCCTGTTGGAATGTGTTGTGAGCTTTCTGGAGGAGGCAAGTTGGCCAACTCATAGGCAGTCTTGACCATGTCTGCTATCCACTTGGATAGCCTCTGCTTAGACAGGCCATGACCATGGGACTTTGTCTCACAGCAGACAAAACTGTTCAGACTACCTCCAACTTTTTTGTCCTGTCAACACAATACACCATGGCTCGAACTGGGCAGAGTGTATGGAGCTGTTGCTCCCTGTCAAACTGGAAAGGAGATGGATGGAAGCCTCCAATTCCAGACTGATTAAATCGGAAAGCCCAGTTAGTCTTCGGCGATAAGGCAGGATTGGTATGGAGCATGACCTTTGTCCTGGCTGTAGAAAATAAGGAGGCTTTCGAATAGATAGTGCCTGCATCTCTATCACCTGCTTCTGCTATAGAAGATAGCAATTTCAGCTCAGCTAATTTCAGAGGTACAAATGGATGCTTCATGAGTGCATTAAGCACTACGTTTAGCCTCCAGCGAGGAACAATGCCATTCATAGGAGGACAAAGCTGCCAAGCCTCTTTGAGGTCCTGCAAAATTGCAATATAACTGCCATGGGAGAAGTAGTGAGATTTGTCCAACGAGACAGATGCCATGTCTGGAAGACTCCCCACTTGTACCCGTACCGGGAATGCGTGGACGCTGCCCTGGCATTCTGTAGGGTGTCAAAAACCTTGTTGGAAAGTCTCAGATGGCTGCAGCCGTTCAGGTGCCAGACCCAGAGCTGCAGGCTCGATGGGTCAGGCTGCCATAAGGTGGATGAACAGGTTGCGGCACATCAGCAGTTTCAACGGCTTGCTGCTCAGGCACTGCAATAGGGTTGAAACACAGATTTCCCTGGGCCAGTATGGAGCTACTAAGAGCACCTTGGCCCCTTTCCTGCCTGAAATCCCTCAGACACAGCGGGAGCAATGTGAGCGGTGGAAAGGCATATAACAGATGCCTCGACCACTGGTGTGTCAAAGCATCTATTCCCAGCAGTTCCCTGCCACCTACTATGGAGATCCGTAGGGGACAATGGGTCGGTTCAGTGACTTTAGCACCGGGTTGGTACTGTGATGGTACTGGTACTGGTGCAATGACCTCTGTCCCAGTTTGGTACTGGTACAGTACCAGTTCGGGAGTGGTAGCAGATCGGTGACCTCCGGATCGCAGTCACAGTGGGTGGCAAGGTACAGGGATGCCCACCTGTAAAAGCCACTGGCAAAACCACACAAGGGAAGCCTGCTTGTCAGAATGGATGAACAGACTTTGCAATGGTGATGCTAAAAAGCTGTCACCAAAACAGCATCAAAATACTTGAAGTTGCAAGCAGCAACAACCGAAGCGAGTATCTGAGCCCAGCAGCTGCTTTTGCTGCACGTATGCTGAGCACAACGTTGCAGACAGGCCTGCACGTAGTATCTGTAAAACAGAAAAAAAAACTCAACGAGAAAAGGCTCTCTCAACAGAAAACAGTAGTTAAACAATTATATAAATAATATAAAACATTTCGTATAGTGCTAAAAAGCAAAAACGAGAAATATGCAGCCTGGGGGCAGAGCACAAAGTCAGCCAACTTATATTGCTGGATCCCTGGGAAGGAGCAATTCAAGGCGCAGGCTTTACGTGGGGCACAAGGCCACAGCAAGACGTAGCTAGCAACAGCTGTAGTGCACACAAATACGCATAAATAAAAAAAAATTAAAAAAAACTATTACAGTTATTCGTTTAATTAGCACTATGCTTGCTAAACGTCAGTAAAACCACTTGTTATTTTTTTTCTTATCAAAAATAATAATTTAGAAATCATCTTTAACCTGTTTAGTTTTTATACTTGTTGTCTATCCTGTCTCAGTTACGCTCTGAATGGCTAGGGGTCGCTGTCAGTCAACTCAGTGGTCCCTTAATAGGCTAGGGTAGTTTTTTCACCATCAGTCATTTCATCCTGTTCTGACAGATCTCTTTGGTTGAAGCAGCGCAAGAATGATCTAATTTGTTTATAAATCAATAAGACTGACTGTGCACTTTAATTTGCCAGTTACAGCGTCTGTCATTCAAAGCGCCTACTTTGAAATTAGAGACTTAAGCTGTAGGCAAGCTTTTGCTATTATACTGTAGGTATATACAGTGACAGTTACTAGTTTGATTTGAAAATGGGGTGCAAGAGGAAAACACTTAATGAGTATTGTGCACAATACCCTGATCGACGGCTGAAGTCTCCGCGGCAGGACGAATTGGACCCGTCTGCCTTGCCTGCAGTGAGTCCAGCTGTGCTGAAGCAGGAGAGGGGTGGAGCTCAGAATAAGAAGTGCAAGTTAGTTCTGTTCAGCTATCTAATGTTTTGTTTTGAGCATATTATTTTGATTTGTAAATGTATGCTATAAAAGTCTGTAATACACTTTATATGCTGCGTTTTCTACGGTTTATTGGAGACAATTTTTTAATTTGTGTAGGATCATTAGCTGACCAAACATTATTTAAATTAGAATGTTGGTGACCATGGGTTTTTTTTTTTAAGCATGCTCTGCTTGAACTGAAAAATAAAGATCGAAAAATAAAGGTAACTTCTTTAAAAAATGAACGTCGATATTAATTGTCGATCTGAGAAAAAAAATTGAATAGTAGCAAGCCTAATTATCACATACAAAATGTGTAAAAACATAAAATGTGAAATATATAGCAGATACAGTACACCCTCGCTATAACGCCTTTCATTATAACGAACCATAGGGTATAACGAGCCTGGCCCCTGGACCCTAAATAAATATTAAAAAAAAAATAGATAATATAAACACACATTGTAAACATCCCCGTCTGTACGCATGGGATGCTACATCTGCAGTGAAGTCAACTCTTTTGTCTTAATATATTATATGCACTGTGTAAATATGCCACCGAAATTTAATTTTATGTTGCAACAGAGCTGAAAACTACATATATCGTTTGAAAAAAGCAGTAACGTAGGAATATCTCTGTCATTAATATAGGCTTGTTCAGCAACCATGCAGCAAAGCAAAACTGATTAAAGAAAAAAACAGCAACAGCAACAAAAAACTTGAGGATCTGATGAACTTTATGTGAAACTTTTCATGTCGGGTTGATTTGGAATGAACGCTCAGTTTGGGATTCTTGAATGTTGGATTAAGATTTGGTGCACTTTGAAAGGATTTATGTCAGATTGATTTTGAATAAAAGTTTGGGATTCAATTCAGAATTTTTGCTTTTTGTACAGCGTTTTAATTCTTTAACGAACAGGATAAAGAAAAAATAGAATACCGCACACACGAGATGAACAGGTACATGTAATTCTACTTTTATTCACAATCTCATTAACTTCAACAGTCTGTCGTTCATTTTGATTGTCCTTTTGCTACAACAAACCCCTCGATATAACAAACAAAAGGCTTGGAGGCTTCGTTATAGTGAGGGTGTACTGTATAAGCAACAATTGTACTTATCTGAACAAGGCTCTCCATCAGGCGAGTCTTGAAAGTAAAAATGGCGCTGAGCTCTGTGAGCGCAGTCCTTTTGTGCCCTTGGGTAAAGGCCACGACTGCGTCACAGACTCAAAGAGATCCTTTGCTATTGGTATACAATTTTCAGGAGTCAGGTCTTTGGGAGGTGAATACTCATTTGGTAATGGTTACATTTCGTACTTGAAAGGAAACTGTTTAGGCTTGCTATTTTGCAGGCTTAGGTATCACTATTGCAAACAGCCCTATTTATTATTGAAAAAGCACAGAAAGCAGTTCAAAACTCTATACTGCTCTTTCAAATTATTAGCTAAGTTTGCCAGGAATTTGGCCTCTAATCCCTGAGTGGGGTTCTGATGTTTTAGCTGAGCTTTTTTTTATTAGTTTATCAGATTACTATAGTATATATCAACTAACCACTGACATTTTTTTTTTTTTTTTGAATATTTGTTTATGTGTTGGTAATCTAGTTTTAATGAACAAAAAAAAAAAAAAAAAACTCTGTAGGAGCACAGTTTCCTCCTGCTGACTTTCCCTGTAACTACACAAGTGGCATGTTTCTTACAACTCAACTATATCATTTGCAAAACTTTTACATTTTACAGTATTTAAAGTTCAATGTTGTTTATCACTGCAATTTAAATATCATCTAAGTAAAAAGGAGACCTACATATGCCTGACCTCAAAGTACTGTACCCAGAGCAAGGCAGATGGCGGAAAGTTGTTTTCAGATTTATGAATAAGTTATTATGAATAAATCAAAATGAAGCCTCAAGGCACACCAGCAATATTTTACAGTCCACAGGAACGTTTTACAGAATCAAGAAATAATTTAGAGCATTTCCAAAGCATGCACTTAGAACCAATCCCTATAATATGCATGTGCTATTCTTTTTGCAATATTAAGCAGGCACCCCAAAAGTAAATCCTAGAATTTAGTATACATATTTTAAAGGAACAAAGACTCGATTTTACATTTAAGGGCAGTTTAAGAGTAGGGCTATACATTTGAATTGTAATTAGTAAAATGGAATGGTATCTATTTAATACAAAAATATGTTGCACATGCTGTAGCTAGGCCTACTAGGCCAAATAAACTGGAATATGACGTATAATATAAAGTGTTGGCATATTAAATGTTGGCAGGGGATTAAAACCCAGCGATTTTAAATTTGTATTGTGGCTTTAAAATGCCATTTAGGTAACAGAGTTCAAAGCCATTTCTGCTGACTCTAATCTAACCTGAAAATGTGCATTTTATGCAGATAAATCGGTTAGTGTAATCGATAAATAAAATTGTATTGTCTATACCAGAAGACTGCATGTCGAGCAGCATAAATAGATCACAAATTATGTAAAACAGGTGAATGACGTAAATCAAACCCCACCCTCAAACTGCAAGTGCCAGTGGTCTGATTCGTCTTCATTTTATATGTTTGGCATAATACAATTTTCTAAAACCACAGTAAAAGCACTTTAAAGCTTAGCTTAGCACGGTTGAGCATCGTGAAGTATGTGCACAATTACCATGCCAGTTAATTATAGTGTCAAGTATAACACTGCTTTACCAGTGTTGAGAATGAGAAATAGGAAAGCTTTGGAAGGTTTGTTTGGTAAATTCTGTGTAGCATGAATACTTCTCAGATAATAATAAACTAGGCCAAATCCGAGTGGTGGTTGAACAGGTGTTGGGCTTATTGAAAGGAAGGTGGTGGGTACTATTGAAGCGTACTAAAGCGAACCGTGAATTTGCTCCCCAAATTACTGCCTGCTCTATCCAGCACAATCTGTGCCAGAACCGTAAGGAGGTGTTTAGGCATCAGTGGCTGCTGACGGAGAGCTAAGTGGAGGAACAGCCACCTCAACTGCCTGCAAGAACTGCACAACAGCGACATGCTGCTATTAGAGATGCACTGCTATCTTTATTTTTGGAACCTGATAGTGTACTTTTATTTTGTATCACATTTTTGTTTAATTAGCTTATTTTGTATCTCTTTATACCAACTATAGCATCCTCATTTGTGCTGTACTTGTATGACTGCTTCTGCTAAATAAAAAAAATGAATATTGAGTAGTATTGTTGATCTCAAGCACAATAGAAAGAAAGCAACGCTGATGTACAGGTAAGTAAGCTGGGCTGAGCTGAGTGGGGGATGGAGGGGGGTGATCCTGGGATGCCAGAATCACTGTTGAGCCCTCTTGAGGTGTCACGGGCTAGTCAACGAAACACCGAGGATGGAAGGTGCCAACTTGAAGACCGCGGAGATGTACCCTACTTAGCTCAAGTCAGACGGTTGTCATGCTGATGCGCTGGGGAGACTGCACTGGGTTGATCCCCGGAGCCAGCATCGCAGCCATTGTGTGTGCTGATGCTCTGGGGAGGCAAAATGAGCCGATCCCTGGAGCCAGCATTACACTTTAGCAATCAACACCAGACAGAAGGATATCTACATCATCAGATGGAAAACAACGCAAATAGATGCAGATGCAGATGGATCACATTAGTTTACTGCAAAGCTACGTCTTGGTTGGTGCTTATCTTGGCGAGAGCCGAGTTCAAATCAGCATGAAGTTCAACATCTACTCTCATGTAATGGAAATCTTGATTCCCAAGAAATAAGTCAAAAAAATTCCACACCACATTTTATTTTGAGAGTGGGTTAAACATTTTTTTTTTTGTTGTGCATTGTATCAAGCTGCCTGTCATATCATCTTCCCTTATTACGGATATTAACACCGTAGTCTCTTCATCACTCCAACAGATGTAAGTGGAGCGTGGACATGGGTTTTTCCCAGACATAACTAGGAGAAAATGCATGGGAGTATAGTTATACACATTTAAACATAATACTTGGTATTACTTTACAGTAAAGTCGTTTTGACAGTTGTTTGGAAAGCTATTTGCAAGTGTATTCTCAAGTACTGTAGAGTAGCTGTAACAACCTGAATTCACAAGCCCACAATGCAGTTTATCAAACATTTTTTGCAATAGTTTTAAACAGAAACTTGGTAAATACTATCTGTATGATACTTTACAAACACATTAAGATCCATGCATGACTGGCATTATGCAAAGTTTTATGGAAGAAAGAGAAAAAAGTGAGGTTATCTGCAACATCAATCTGATAAGGGAAATACTACTACTACTACTAAAAAAAAATTAACTTCTCTGCTGCCATCCTTGGACCATGGTAACTTACGTAATCCCATGTGACTTTTATAGTGGCTTTAGGTAAGGCACTTGAATAAGATAATTAACATTTTCATGAGAAGTTTGTATTTCCAGGTGAAAGTAGGCCTTGATTTTACAAGCATTTGCTTGACTCTCATGGGAAAATGAGACTTCCCTGTTTACAAGTTTTTCTTCCCAACATACATGCGCATTGTCACTTCACATGAAAAAAAAAAAAAAAACATGTAAACTGGACCATTGCCTGTAATGCCTGATGCCTATTAGTTCTGACAGTTCTCTGCTGATGTTGTAATTTCCTACCTTGTTGTGAGTTGTTTTAAACCTCAAAGGCCTGTATTTTCCACTACGGGTAACTTGTAGGCAAATTGCCCAATCCATAGTAAATTAAGTGGGCAATTTGCTCACAATGGACAATCTGACCCATAATGTGGAGGGTTTGCACCCCTTAAAAGGCACAGGATGCAGTACATTTTTATACTTTATAATAAAATGCACAACTGACCAATGTTGTTCTAATAAGCACATCAGATACAGTATAATAAGCTAAATAATAACTTAGACTACATGATTATGTGATAAATAAATCAAAATTGGAATCCTCCAGCATGTTTTGGGGAGTGTCTCTAATAAAATGACCAACCCCTTTAGTTTTCTTTTTATTGGTAGCATTTTCAATCTTTGCAACTCAATAAATATAGAAATTAATGGTATAATAAACTGAAATGTCAAATGCAGGCACATGAGGAGCAATGAATAAGCTAGAATACAGCCAAGAATATTGGAAATTCATGTGCTATAATTACCTATACAGAGTTCATTACAAATAACCTTGTCAGTCAGGTTGTAACACGAGTGGAATATGCCTACTGTGAGCACACTGTGTCTATATCACATTGTTTTAAGTATTTAAGCTGTTTCAGTACTTGATTTTAATTCTTTGAATTGCATGGTTTCATTTCAAAAGGGTCATTTGAAGGGCACTGTAGTACTCCTCTGTGGTGCTTATCTAAGAGACAGAACTAGAGCCAACATCACGGTAGTAGCCACTCATTCTTTTTAAAGACACACCATAGACTCATTGACAAGGACTTATTTTTCAAAGACACAAACAAATACTTTAGGAAGTTCATTGTGAAAGTCACAAAGCGTTGGTATTTTTTTTTAGTGTCTGGCTAGTGCTCATTTCTATTTATTTACAAATTGTTAGTGAACTTGTACTTAATGCATCTGGGCACCTGGGGTGCCCTTAACAACATATTAATCAGTCAGCTGTTTATTACTATAATTATGTAGATTGTTCATTATTGTAACTGTAAAGTCAATTACGTGTTTAGCTTGTCCCAGTCGGTTTCCCTTCTATACTATCCATTAAAATATGAATTATACAGTACATCAGAAAACACTATAAATGTAATATTTGTTGTATACTGTATTTTACTGTATACTGTGTTTTGGGAAGAAATTGCATTGGATTTTATTTTTACATTGAACAGAAAACTGGGAATTACAAAAAACCTTACTAATGGATACTGATTATAGATGTGGCTGTTTTCAATAGTTGAGCAATATTTTAGTGTTATAAAGGATGAGGTGTGATTTAAATACAACGTTGATTGAGTTGAGATACAAAGGCAATTCACTTTACTCCATCATACTTGATGTGGCTCAATGCTACTCAAAAGGACTAAATCTTTTTATATGTGATTCTTTCCTGGGAATCTGGGAAACGTTCATAAATTACGTGCTACATTAACAGCAAATCCAAAGATTATTGCTGCAACAATTTTGTGTCTTTTGAAAATAGGACAGACTTTCACGACCCACTGTCTATCATACGCATTGTGATATGACGGTTTCCTTGGCAGTGCAGTCTCTCTGCTAAACAGCATTATGGATTGTAGAAGGACATCTTGGAATCCAAGATGGTGGCAAGTGCATGTTAATTAAAAACTGTTCACAATGATTATGAAAACGTATACCATATACCACAAACCCACAATGGACAGAAAAGCAACTAAAACATACAAACGAATAGAACAAATAAAAATAAAAATAAATATAAAAATTAAAAAATAAATAAATAGATGAATAGATGTAAAATAAATTGTGAACAGGAAATTTCTCACTATCTACAAATACTTGGATTAGATGGGCACACAGACTGTATGATTTAGTCTTTGTGTCATAACTGAATGGCTTACAGTATTTTCTATGTACATTCATCAAAACTTGAGTTGACAGAAAGCAGTTTTGGATTGTCTGGTTGTCTAAGAAATTAGACAATCAGGGTTCTATACTGTACAAGTCCATCTGTCTGAGAACTAGGTACTGACACAATAATGCATTACAATCTGCTTGTGTCAGCCCTTAAACCAGAAATAAGCTCAGGAAACCAGTGAAACATCTGTTATATGAGATGATAACCCTCCGCACACTGGCAGATTGTCCTGTTATGACCTGCCTTCAATCTAATAAACCTTTTGAGGACTACAAGGACATGGAAATGAAAACAGCAAATACTGAAGAATACAAAAAAAAAAAAAAAACTGAATAAATTGTTTGACATGGCAGGGGGTGTCCTGGCATCTGCTACTATCAAAATGTTGTATAATGCCACACACAGGATATTTTGAGGTTAAGCAGAAATTAAAATAAACTTTGACTGGCAAATATAAGTTTGTATTCTGTGTCCAATGCTTTATAACAAAAATACAAACATAATTTACAACTCAGTGCTGAGGTTACTGAATTAATCTTTAAGGATTAAGAGACAAACTTTACTGCTTAAAGAAATGTTTAAACATTTCCAGTCCAGCTCCATTTTCTTTATGAAAACTTGATTTGGCATTTTAACATCAAATGTATTACTGTCACTTTGTTCATATTTTGTGAAACTAACCAGTATATGACCAAAAGTTCTCTTAAGCTATTATTATTATTATTATTATTATATTATTATTATTATTATTATTATTATTATTTAGGTCAATACAAGGTTATAGTGCAAAAACAATATTAAAACAGTCACACTGACCAGCTAAAGGTTGTAATAATAACCCTAAGAGCAGAGATGTCATAAACATTATCACCAAATGTTTCTCACACCACTATACTCACACTGAAAACGATGTAAGCATGAACAGCAGTTCACTTTCTCATAGGTACTATCCTCCAAGACGATTATCATAGCATTCTTTGGAGACATGTTTTGCAACCTGTGCAGCAGTTGATCAGTCAAGTATTAAGCTTGCAGCAAAAACAACTGTTCAAAAACAAATGCCTACACCTGGAATTGCATGGCAACCACAGTACCAGATTTGTCTTCAGTTGATCTCTTTTGGGATAAAGTGAACACAAATGTAAATCAGTTGGGACCATCTCTGGAAGTAACACTAAAATGGGCTTGTTTAACAGCAGGAAAAACATGGCATAAAAAATGTCATTATTCTTATACAATACGCTGTTTGAAGGCCAATCACGCCTTAGATACCAATAAAAAAAGTAATCTACAGCATGATGATAAGTGATGTTTTTATTGCCATTTGAGTGTTGTTTATCAGTAAGTTTAATATATTTCCATTGCACTTTTTTATGTAATTTACTGTGCTACTGAGCTTGTATAAAATACGCTGTCGCAATATTATACCTTTTCCAAAATAAAAGGCCATAAATCTGCTTAAAAAAACAACTATGACTAGAGCCCACCAGTAGCTAATTAGTAGCCCTTCATTTAATAGCGAGCAAAACTAATTACTGGAGCTGCGGCCACAATACTGATTTCCCACTAGAACCCCTTAGATGTGCTAATTAGAGCATAAGCCAAGTGTTTCCAATCAGTTCCTCTGATTAAGGATGCTCTTACAAACAAGAGGCTGTGCAGAATATTTAGTTTGATAAAATGCTGTATTTTAGCATCCAAAAGGTTCCTTGGAAATAAACATTTTACCTTTTTTTACGTGGACCTTGACTTTCCAAGTAACCATTTTAATTTATCTATCAAATATTCATCAACCTTTGATTGTATCCACTTTAAGGTCAATGACCTCTGGTCCTATACAAAACACAGTACCTGATAATAAACCATTGACTATGTGGTAACCCATCACCTAGTTCCACATGCAGCAGAATCCTTAGCCTTAGTGTATCACACAACACTGCCATTTGTTGTGAACCAACTCCTCTGCCTCATGTTGTGCCTCGATTATTTCCTTATATTCTGACTATACCCTGCAGTAAATAATAAATAAGTCACTGAAATATTAATGTGCAGCGATTCTACAATGGCAGTGGTTGCAGAATTGTACAGTTATGAACCATTAATATATATCACCCAAATTATAACATTTTCATTTTTAATAATAATCATAGCATAAGAGTGCAATGGCACAAGTGCTACCACTTTGGTATAGTTGGTCTTTGTTTTCAAATTCATTTTGTGTTGCCATTGCTGGTAATTTTGTGAAATCCAGTGGTATTTTATAACTTTTCTGAAAGGGAGGTCAAGTCATTCTTTATGTAAACAAAGAAACTGAATCTAAAAATGCAAGAAAAAATGTTTTTCAGGAAATAACAGAAGAATGTGACAGAAATGTGGCAACATATGTCTAGAAATGTCAATGCGGCTACACCTCTGTCAGCATTATTTGAAATGTCATCCATCCTGCGATGATAATCCTTTATTCTGCAGCCTGTCTATGTATCACGTTGTGTCTTTTTCAGCATGAAACCAGTCATCATCTGTTTGTTCATTATACAATGCATTCGCTCATAGTTGGAAAGCGGTGTGCATACTGAGTGAAGAGACTCAACCTGTGTGCCTGCCCAGAGCTAAAGGAAGTGAGGAACATGCTGGTACTCAACCTTTACAGTACTGACAACATCTGATAACTTTTCTGGGGGTTAATAATGACATTAATTGGTCTCAGTATTGTTATTAGGGCACAAACAAAACCACTTTACTAAAAAATGGACAGTATTGTCTACTAGTATGATTGCCATGCCTTGAAGATGTGTGACATTATTTACGGTATATACCAGAGGTGGCCAAACATTGTGTGGTGCTATGATTGTATCACTTGCCAGTTTTTTTTTAAATTTAAACTGGTATTATGCCTGGCCGGGTAAACGGTTCATGATGTTCTTATATCCTATGATAAAGTTTTAAACCATTTTACTTTTCAATCACTAATGCACATACGTTAATGCAGGGTTGAGTTTTTAGTGGGGCATGTCCCTTTAGGAAAATGTAACTGCGCATGAAACCTGTCGAGATGGGGGCATCCTCTTTTAAAAATGGAAGCGCCAAGGATCGAGGAGTGGGAGAGCTAGTACTGAGGCTTTGTTTCCCTTCAGTGAGTCTATTATTTCATAGTTCTTTATTGCTCACCTCTTTTTTGTTTTCTAATGAGATAAACAGTTTGTAATTAAGTTTTTTTTTTTTTTTTTTTTTTCGAGTGTTTGTTTAATTTTACCTGCTTATTTTTTCAAACCTGCTGTTTAACTGCTTGTACCTTCTGCTTACCTGTTTGGATTTGTTAGTCTTCAAAGCTGAATCAAATTTTCATTTCCTGGACTTGGGTGAGATCTTTCTTTTTCTTACAACCATCCTTGGTGGATTACAATTGTCTTTGTTTTCTGTTTTCTTTGGATCCGCATATTTTATTTTCCCCTATGTTAAACTAATGAACGGTTAGTTTGGACCTTTTGCTTTTTGCGAAGGGGATTTTTCGAACTTTGCTTTGTGACTTTTTATTCTTATGTTCTCTGACTTTTTATTCATTGATTTGTTTTGTTTATAAGATCTTAACTCGGTTATCTCCCAGATAGCCACGGGTACGCTATATATATGTTACATTGAGCTAAATGCACACTGAGGATATTGGGTGTAGTATAAATAACGTTGAGTATTAATAAATATTTCCTACCATTTTTTTACATAATAATTTGAATCCTGAATTTGTTTTTTCGCTGTCATATAGACGTTCTGTACCAATTTTTTTTTTTTTTTTTTGGTGCAGCAACTTCTTATTTTGGGAACTGTAATGGTTGGCTGAGGTTTGTTATAGAATTAGTGGCCCACATGGGGATTGTTTTTTTTTTCCCTGGAAATTTTTTTTTTAAATAATTGATTGATATTAAATGTAATACTTATACATATATGTGCATTTTTTGTTTTCTTTACAGTGTTTGTCATGGCAACTGGAGAGACAGATATGTATGTAGGGTAGGCTGTTGATTTTGAGACTACAGATTTCACTCCTGGGAGAGTATCTGTGAGAGAAATAACTTCCATTTTAAATGAGCTTTATATTAGTACACCACCCCTCATGGATAATTACACTAATGAAGCTTCATGTACCTTTGCACTGCAGCAAGTGTTAGGGCCTACATTTGAGGGCATACCTCAATTGTGTAAGAGTTGATACTCTGGAAGAAGAAAGAAAGGCAGTAATATTAACAGGGAAGAGTCACTTAGAAAGTATATAGATCAGCGAGATCAGAGTTGAGAGATTTGTCAAAGACATCTTTTATAAAATGGAGAAGGCCGTGATTGACTGTCTGAAACACTGAGATGATTTGTAGGAATCAGAGCTACAGAAGCTAGCTAGAAGGACTAGCACACCAAGGTGGGCTCAAGCTAGTCACCCTGGTGACATTCCCTCTGGCACCTTTTGCATTGAAAGCCCAGCAGTTGCTCCATCAACCCAGAAGGAAGAGAGTGCTCCAACCAAGCTCTCCATTTGAATTACTTTTCCTAAGTTTAGGGGAGGAGATGAGAATACTGATGTCATTGCCTATTTAGACCTGTTTAAAGAGTTCCTGGCTTTAAGATCAATGGAGGACACTGAGATCATGGTAACCCATGTAAGGACAGTGGTATGCTGCCTCCTAGATGGACTGCCTTGATGGTAGGTGGAAACCGGAAGGTGACGATATTAGGAGGGGCGCGTAGTTGCAAGTACCGGGAACGACTCCATTGCAAACAGCTGCGAGACGGCCCTCTATTGGAGAAACCATGGCGACGGGTTGTTTGCAGGGAGAAGTGTATGGGTACAAAGGGGAAACAGCTACATCGGTACACTGCTTTGCGCTGAGAACGTAACCACCTGCCGGAGTATTGCATTTTCTTTTGTTACCTGTTGTTTGTTTTTTTGTTGCAGAGGAGAATTGCGGAGTCAGCGGCTGTAGCCATACAGCCAGCCCGCATCACCAGAGCACTACCCTCACCATACGACACCAGCACCACCCTGCGGATTAAAAGCACACTTTCGTGCATGGGATTATTGTGGAGTGTTGTGTTTGTTTTGGTCTGCAAACCAGCCGTGTTCCCCCCGATACCATTGCTGGTAGAGGGGTGGTTCTTTTTGTTTATTTATTAAAAACACAGATATTTTTGGGAAACGTAACTGTTTGGACATTGGTTTATTCACTACACCACTTGCTCTTATCACACTCTGTCATCAGTTCTAAAAGGTCCAGCAAAGAGCTGATGAGTAGCTGAGCATTTGTCTGTAAAATGATGGTCACAATTTAAATCTGCATTTTTAAAGGCATCTTTGTCCACAGACTTTGTAATAGAAGGAGAAGACCAGCTGCTCAGGAGACTTTCCATACAACTTGAAATGGAAGCCATACATTGTTGACAGAGGTTGTGAGATGCATTTTAAATAATACCAACACTAAACTTGTGAGCTACCTGTGTGAAGCCATTAGCACAGTATCTGAATTAGTCAGGGTAGGTACCAAGGTGCAGAGAGACTGGTCCTTTCAAAAGGAATACTGGGCTAAAGTTAAGAGCAAGGGATCAATAAGCTACTAATAACCAAATGAGCAAGATGGGCTGAATGGCCTCCTCTTGTTTGTAAACTTTCTTATGTTCTTATGTTCTAACAGAAAAAACTGAGAAAAAGACAGCTCGCCCCTACCCAAAAAAAACAGCTTACATCAGTGTCCTACAGCATGTCAAGAGATCAAGATCTGAGTGTGAACATCATGTCAAGCTTACTCTGCTGGTCGTGCAAATAGCTGTTAGAGATATGCATGGACCTGCACTGTTGGACACCTGGTGTACATTCACTCTGCTGACGAAACTGCTTTGGAACCAGATACATAGACCTAAAGACACCCTTATTCTATGTCTTTTCAAGCTTTTGTTTTGGTGGATGGCCAAACACATGGTGCCAGGGGTAAGGTGAGTCTAGCATATTATTTCCATGGAGAACTATGGATTCTGGATACCAAAATCATGGATGACATTCACCTGGCTTTTCCACTGATGTTGGATTTGGAATGTCTGTGTAAAACCAGTACTGAAATTGACATTGTTGGAAAGCAGTATGGAGTTAAACACCAAAATAATTATTAATTTCATCCTTTCCTGAAGTCTGCAGAGTGGAGGCAGCTGTGGAAGGTAAAAAGAGCTCCTGATGCATTATCTTCAGTCAGTGTATACATGGCTATCTCCTGGTTCACTGACAAAGCACTGAAAACTGTATCCAAGGATGTGTTGTGCGATGAGGCAAAATGCATGGTGAAAATACCTGACATTGCACAGACATATTGTAGTCTGCCATGTGACCTTGAGTCATTAAAGAAGCAGTGGTCATCCGTGAGCACAGACCAGTTGGGCATGACCACCGTAACCAAGCATGCCATTTACACCACTGATGAGATAGAGCATCTCCACAAAAAAGACTGCTGATACAGCAGCGTCTTAAAAAAAAATGATTGAAGACAAAGTTGTGGAGCCATCACCTTCGTCAAGGTCAGAGCCAGTGGTCCTAACTGAAAAGAAGGATGGAACTGCTTCTGTGTGGATTACCGCTGCCTGAATAGCAAAACTCAGTTTGACAAGTATCCCATGTCAAATGTGCATGATAGAGAGTGACTAGAATCACTACAGGGAGCAGCTATATTTAGTACTTTGGACTTTAAATCAGGATATTGGCAGGTAGCCATGGATGATTCCACCTGACAGAAGACTGCTTTTACCACTCCATTTGGTTTCTAGCAGTTCCGTGTAATGCCTTTGTGTTAAAAAAAATATTAAATTTATTAAATTATAATAAGAAAGAGTAAGACCCCAATAAATAAATTGGCTAGCCAAAAAAACCCAAATGTTTTCAATACACGTGTGTCGTTTTTCTATTCTAATTATGTAAGAGACTATTTTCCTCAGCGGAAGGTTACCCAGCAAAATATCAGAAGTTGAAGGTAAATATAGGTTTTAAGGATTAAATAAATAGTTTTCTAATAGCGTTAGAGCCCTCTCGGTGCGTGCTCTACCGTGTGGTAAATGACCTTGACTTTCGTTAGCGCCCTTGTCTATGGCTCGGGATGCATAACTCCAGTCATGGTCACCTACCACATAGCAGTTCTATATCCTCCTACCTCGCCTTCTCAGCCAGCACCCACCAATTCACCCCAGCGTTCCAGTTTTTCCATAACCACCCTGTACTTCCTCCTTCTGCAGTGTCCGGTTATTATTTAAAAAACGCTGTGTCCCTGCCTCCTCCTGGAAATGCCCTGATCTTCAACCCCAAACTCGTATCCTTTGCATATGTAACCAGATTTGATCAGGTGCGGATATTAAACTAGTTTCCTTACTCACTAACACATTAGATAAGATTTGTGACTGGTTCTCCTTATCACACTCACCACTGTGATCTTTACTCCTGGTTAACTGGCCTTTTTATACACAACGTCTGACTCACTGGTATTTGTTACAGAATTTTGCTTGGTAAAACTTGTTTATTTGCAGAAATTACTACAAATCTCTTTCTCATTTTATAAATTACATTTCAATGAATTGACTGAATTGGCACCGTCTGTTGCTACAGCTTTTGGTTGCAACTCATTTCGGGTTTGCTGCATCCAGCGACTGGAATGCGTTGGGCTTAGGCTAAAGTTTTTCCAAGGAAGCCTTTAGGCGAAGGTTAAAATCTTTACTGACTGATATTTGTGCTAGCTAATTGTGTGATTTTATCAAGTTTTAACTGCTGTTGTAAAAATGTTTTATGTGAATTTGTATGTTTTTCCACAAACTAATTTTTGGTGCCCTCAGCTCTACACTCAGCAACTCACAAATTTAACTAATTCTGAAAGGGCTTCATCGATCAGAATCTCCTTCTCCCCAGGCTCACCTACCTATCACCATCAACATACTCTCCCAGTGCATTTCATTTATTCGCTCTGGCTACTCCTCCCAGTTTTTAGATACAATCTTAGAAGCTCTTTTTTTCTAGCCTTTTTCAGGTTCCTTAGTTGATCAGAGTTTACATCGCACTCAAATAAATTCAAACCCCAGATTCACCTCTGTATCTCCGATCTGTCTATCACCTTCTGATGCCCTTTACTTCCTGCTCAAAAGACGTAAAACTGACCAGGAAGGAAAGCGTTCCCCAATCTTTTCTTTAAATTAAACTTCAAACCCCTTCTCTCTTTTCTCCATCTTTGTCTTTCTCAAGGAGCATTACCCTCAGACCCGCTGTTTATTAATGAAAACAGAGCAATCGTCACTCGCCATTGGTTCCTCTTGCACCTTCACCAGATTCTTTCCAGGTCCAGATTCGCAGCTGAGCAGCTCTCTTGTCATTCCTTCAGGATCGGAGCAGCTTCTTCAGCTTCTCGCTACAGAGTTCCAGACTCCCTTATCAAACAATTAGGTGATTGGTCCTCCAGTGCTTACCAAGTTTACATTAGAGCAAATTTTACAGATCTTGTGTTTATAGCCTGCTCGGAGGAAGGGCAATCAGATCAGTCACGGATTGCCAGAGGTTTATTTCCCAACTGGGGTTTTGTTTTCCTCTCCTGCTGACTGATGATCTTCGTTAAAGGTTGGCTAAACCTTCAAGTGGGCTATATCCATTACTACTCGCGGCACTGAGACCTGCTTGTTATTTTTGGGGGACTCTGCCTTGTCCAGTCGGCCAGACAGCAAGCCCTCAAACCAAGTTAGGTTTGATGCCAAATGAATATGTATATATAACACAATTCCATGTATTTTTGAAGTTAAATTTAATTTTATAAAAGCTTTGATAAATATCGAAATGTAACTATTCTGAATGTAGTCTATGTTTGTACAATATTGATTTATTTTTGCCTTCACTAACTGCATTTTGATTAAACTCAGTTCTTTACCAATATTCATGCTACATGATTGACGATAAACATAAAGTTGGGGTATTAGAGTGATTTAAAGGAGGTCAATTGAGGCTCCACTGTAAACCTGACAGTTTAAAATTCAGGTTTCTTGTAATCAGAATCACATTCCTGTTACTACAAATGTTTCAGAACATCAAAGCTTATTGTGGTGACAAGGTAATACTAGAAAAACAGTCTGTTTCCATAGCAAAGTACAACCTTAGGAATCATTTCTGCAGCTCTCTAAAAGGCGGAGCAAGCTTCTTTCTGATTTAACAGCTCAAGTGTTTGGGAGGACAAAAGCGGTTTTATTGACAAGTCTGGTCATTTAAACCAATATTATTTCCAGATCTTGACAGTTAAGCTGATTGGAATCAAATGGATGATGTTCTGAAACATTTGTGTGCAAGTACTGTCGAGTTAGTGTACATATTGTAACAGAAAAAAAAAAAAAACAGCCAAGAATTTTGGAAAGTAACCGAAAACAATAATTTCATACAGCAAATAAAAAGCTAAAGCCCCGAAAAAAAACCAAAAACACAACTTACAGAAAAATCGAATTTTTTTAAATTTTTTTTTTATAAAAACTGAAAAACGGAAACCCTAATTATAATTAAACAATGAGATGGAATGGTGTTATATGTAGACAGAAAATGAGACAAAAATGAGAACAACTTTGATAAATTCCTCTTGAAATTGGTTTTGAAATCTGTGAATGCCTAAACACTCAGTGCTCATTACAAGATATGTGTTGCCTGTTGTTCTAAATATGATAATATTCATCAGGTTTTGCAACACCACCCCAGCAGCCACCATGATCCAAGGTAACCAGCATCCTTTTGTCATCAGTTTTTAGGACAACATCTGAAAATGGGTCAACAAGGGCCAACCAGTTGCATGTAATGTGAAAAAGGAGACAACCAGGTAAACAGCCAATCAATAACTGTTCATGCACAGTTCTGCTCTATTGATTCCTGCTTGCAGACTGCTCTGGTGTGGGCCCTACTTAAAAAAAAAAATTGCTTTAGAAAAACATGGTTCATCTAATTTATATTTTCTGTGACAACAGGGCATTTAAAACAAAACAATCAATTAGATGCATTATTTCCCTGCAGTAAACTATTAGGTTTACAGCTATAGCCACAGTTAAGGACCTGAAATAAAAAAAAAAATAAAACTATCATATTGCTGTAAAACAAAGTGCCCTTGAAGTCCTTTGTAGTGACTAAATACATTTATTTTAACAGAGCCTTTATTGATTGTGTTTTCTCATATTTCCTATACTGTCCACTGTGTCTCCTTGAAAACACAGCTGTCCAGAATACTACTGTACCAGACTTACTACCAGGATATTTTGACCTGGAGGATCCATCTGACCTTGAAACCTGAATGCAATTAGCTGCAATTATAGCTAAAAGACCAGGCATCTCCATATTGATGATAACTGACGAACCAGCTTGCACAAACGGTAAAAAGGCATCCAATCAATACATAAACAACCAGAGGTACTGTAGAACTGGAGTCGTTTCTTCCTGTCAATGCAAGCGGTGTGCAGTACACAAATTCAGTTCTAACTAGAAATGTGAACAAAAACAATGCAACCAAGGGGGGATAATGTAAGATGAATTGTAAACAAGGAGTACAAGAGATGTGCAAAAAGTATCACTACTTAAAATCTTTGATATGTAAAATTTCTAACGCCAATACCTCAAAGCGTTATATCTATATCAACAAAACCCTCACATGACCCTTATGGCAGCCAAAGTGAAGGGTACAGTTAGTTTCTACAACATTGTGAATATAAAGTTGCCACCTGAAACAGGCATACCAGAAGTGGTGGCAGAGCTGGTAGTGGTGGATTTACAAAACATATAAGCTCCTCTGACAGGGATTCTTAATAATAGGGTACTTTTCATAACATTTTTACTCACATTTTTAAAAAACTTGGTTCTGTTATGATGATAAATAACATTTTAATATTTAGATAACATCATCTGTAGTTATTGAATTGAGAACAGAAGCCCTTAGAGCATCTTCAGTGTCCATTCTCTTAGTCCAAAATAGATTCAACTAATACATTGTTGTGACATGCAAGATATGTGCTAAATATTCCATGTGATATGGTTTAAAAGCACTGTTCTTAGAAAAAAGTCATTTCTTTTTCAGTGACCAATCTATCACTAAGCATTGTTGTCACTGATCATTGTGCTTGCTTACCCAGAATACAAAACCCTTTATATATATATATATATATATATATATATATATATATATATATATATATATATATATATATATATATCATCTTCATCTTCAGCCTTTTTCAATCCACTGCTGCATGAAGGCCTCCCCAAGATTCTTCCACAAAAGCCTGTCTGCTGCGTCCCTCATCCACATTGCTCCGGCGTGTTTCCTAATTTCACCTTGCCGTCTTCCTTTCTTGGTCGCTTTATATCTCTTGGGATCCAGTCTAGTATCTCCTTGGTCGAGCGATGGTCTGTTCTTCTTGTTACATGTCCGCCCCACTGCCATTTCATTTTTTTCGCTTTTATAATAAAATCACATACTTTAGTTTGCGCTCTTATCGATTCCTTCCTTTTCCTGTCTCTTTTTGTTATTCCCAGCATGCATCTTTCCATACTCCGTTGAGTCGTTTGTAATTTTGAGTAATTTTTACATTGAGGGTCCAGGTTTTGCATCCGTAAGTTAGCATTGACAGCACTCATTTGCCGAAGACTTTCCTCTTAAGGCATAAGGGTAGTTTCCCTTTCAGAACCATAAACCGTGACATCCCTACACTGAACCGCATAATAAAGCAAAGCACTAAAAATGAATGGGAGGCTGTTTTTTTAATTTAAATTTCTGACGGCTCACTGGACGCTTACTTGTCTACTGTCAGAGTGAGTTCCAGTATCGCACACAGTGTCACACGAGCACATCTAGTCTGCTGCGTGGTAAAAAGGCCTTCACTTCTCAAAATGCACCAGCTGCTCCTCTGCTACAGACAACAACAATACAATCAGACATTAAACCCACCACTTTCGACAGAAATTCAGTATCGGTACAAGCCCATGAATCAAGCTAAGTATGATAATATAAGACTTTAAAAAATTGGTAAAGCCTACCAATTTTTCTTGTTAGTTTGCAATTTTTTGATATGATGACAAAGGTTTTTTTTTTTTATGTTCTCTTCACAATTAGAACATAAGAACATAAGAAAGTTTGTAAACGAGAAGAGGCCATTTGGCCTATCTTGCTCGTTTGGTTGTTTTTAGCTTATTGATCCCAGAATCTCATCAAGCAGCTTCTTGAAGGATCCCAGGGTTTCAGCTTCAACAACATTACTGGGGAGTTGGTTCCAGATTCCCATGACTTGTGTAACCGTTTTTAGTACTGGAATCATTGAAATAATAATAATAATAATAATAATAATAATAATAATAATAATAATAATAATAATAATAATAATAATACCTTAATTGCTCATTTCTTGTAAAGACGCCGACATATCTCAATTTTGTTCATCACGGTTTTCACGGTTTTTTCAAATGAAAATAATTTGTTAAAACAAATTTTCAAACTGTCTGGAAACAAATAGCTATCACACTGATAAATCAGTGAAATTGGTGGGGTATGGGATTTTTAGTTTTTAATGTGTGATTAACAGTACTTTACGACTGAGCTATGACAGTTTGATCTGTGTGTTTTTTATGTTTTATACCGTCAGTTAAAAAAAAGTAATTTTTATTTTTTATAGTTACCCTTTAGGAATTTCTAGCGGCACACGTGCATCTAAATGAAAATGTTCGCACAAGCAAATTGTTCCGATTTAGTTCCTGAGATTAGTCGGTGCAGTTATTATTACTGAGGTGTACTTGCTGCACTCTGTGTTATTGTTTTCTGTAAAACATTGATATCCTGTCAGTTAAAAAAAGGCTTAACCCTTTCCAGTCCGATGTCGGACGCTATCCGACATCATCAAAAAGACGTAACGCACAGGTCTCTAGTCGTTTTTTCTCCGGAAAAAGCAGAGAAAACCTTTCAATGGCCGAGTGACACCGATAGGAACTGAATGAAACCGAAAAAAGGCGTATCTCATAGCCCCATGCACTACAGATATAACAAAGGAGATAGCTGCTTCTGCATCCAGCGCTCAAAGAATATCACTGACATTTGCAAAGCTTTTTGAGATGTTATAGTAATAAAATAATGACTTGGATCTCATTATTGAGGAGTTTTGTGATAAAACGAGTGATCAGGAGAGGATTTATCAGTATGCACGTCTATAAAGAGGTAAGTGAAAAATACTGCAAACAAGGTGTGGGGCTTGGCTGGAGATACAGTACTGAGTGTCCTTTTGCAATTCATGCCTTTTAAACCTGTTTTACGCTGAAAACCCCCCCCCAAAACTATATATATATATATATATATATATATATATATATATATATATATATATATATATATATATATAAAACAGCGCACGTAAATTAAACAGCGCATATGAAAATAAATTGGACCTGACCCGCCTGACAAGCGCTGAAAAAATGGACTGCAAAGGGTTAATGCAAAAGCTTGTTTTAACGTTGTCTTTATTAGGCCGGCCAGAGAACCACGCTTACAACAGTATTGTCAAATTTTCTACATTTTCTTTAAATTCTCAAATTAATAAATTGAAACCCAGGTTGCGTCAGGTAATTTAGCATATAGATGAGCTATCACAGAAAACTTTGGCTTAGACACTCACATGGATATGGCCCAATGCAAGTGATGGCAGTGGGCAGTGAGCAATTTAAGGTCTTCCTTATACAAAGGTGCTGTGTATTTCAGTTTTCACAGCCTTTGATTTCGTGTATTGCTTCTCAACCACAGCAATTCAATGCACCCATAGGAATTAAATGGTTTTAAATGTTCAGAGATCTGCACATCCGCCAGCACAACAAGCATCATTTTTACATTAAGAGTGAAGGTCAACCTAATTTATCATCTGAACAATATATTGTCATGTTTTCTCTGTTACTGAGTTATGGATTTGAGAGCTTGCTGTCTGACCCAAATACCAATGCATCCTAAAATAAAGCATAAGTGCATCAATACATTAAAATGCAGAGTAACAAGAATTTTGTTGGCATGTGGTAATAAAGTCACTTGATCATCTTATAGAGGTATGCACGTAGGAATTAAGTACACCAACAGTTTCTGTTCTAATGTACATTTGGGTACACAATTATAAATCCAAATAAAAAGTCAAAGATTGCTGCCAGTCGGACACCTTTGATACTTTCCAACAAACCTTTATGCATTATGAAAGTAAATATGCAAGATTATTTTGAAGCTCTGCTATCACCATGCTTGTTATATGCATTTAACCAGCTTTACAGAGGTTAACATGTTTATTTTTTCTATTATTCTTTATCAATTGCTTTAACATGTTTTCAATTTGAATTTAATGTGCTTTTCTATATGTTTCTATGTGTTTGCAATTGAATACCCCAGCAAACCTTTATAAGGGTATGAAGGGTTAGCACTCCACAATATCTGAAAGAAATTAACTCTGCCATTTTGGATCATTCATATCACTGAGAAGAAAAAAAAAAAAAAAAACTCCAAGATGGCTTCCAGACAGCCACACTGGAAAAAAGGTCAAGGTCACTCAACAAATATGCACTTTGGTGGTTGTTCTCTTCAAAGGTTTTAAGTCAATACAACAAATACTCCAAGAGCTACTGTGACAAACAATACATCAGTCAACAATCCAAAAGATTGCTATTTGGATAGCTCTCCTAGAAACCTTTCTTTTCTCAAAACCTTCTAAATTTGTTCCTGTGCTTCAGAGTACCCTTTTTGCTGTAAACAAAACTGTGTAACACAATGTAAAAAGTAATGTTTAATGTTTAACATTTCAACCTTCTTTCATAGCATGCTCATTAATATCTTATAACAAATACATATTTGAGCAAATTCAATAGGTTCGGTCACAATTACTTGATCACCATGATTCTGAGACCCTTAAAAACTCATCACATCTGCAAGAGTAATTCCTCTCGCGTGGGCATATGCATTCCCTGCATGGTATATTTAATATAATTATAATTAATGGCTTGTGCTTAGTTTAATAGAAATGAGCTTCTAGCCACAGCTGTCTATGTCTGTCCTTCAAAAGCATCACAGCAATACTGCCAGCAAACCTCTGACAGGAAGATGTGGGGAGTGGGCCTCTTCCTGTTGATGTACCTTTTAACTAATCTAGTTTTACGCTTTAACTAAAATAGTTATAGATTACATAGGTCAAAACTCTTGCTTACAAGGGTGCTTTGTTTGCCAACAGCTGCAGCAAGTACAATATTATAAGCAAACAGAATACATAAATACTGTAAGTAATGAAGATAAAAAATAAGCTTGGTTAGAAATGGACTATTAAAAGCTTGGAAGTGAAAATTGATATGTGTGTGTACATAGTCTATATATATATATTTATGTTTATGGCCACAGTCATAGGATGCACTTTTGAAAAACATGCTTAATATAAAATAAAAATACATACATTTATAATTTTAAAAAAATGTAATTTAAAATCAATGTTTTTAGAAAATTTTAAATAGTTTTCAAACCACCCCTGTTTTCCTATTTTTCAAATTGGGAGCACATGCACATATTTCAGAGGATCCAACAAAAATTAGCTACTGGGCATTTCATATGATAGTTTAATTGGCATATTACATTCTAATACTTTAAATTCCAGATATCAGTGTCATTCAGCGTTGAATTCTAATATGTATCACAATATAACGCAATATTGTCTTCAGTATTGCAATACAGATCCTGAGTCCCAACACCCACCCCTAGTGAATAGCATGGGTTGCATCCTTGCTTGTCAGTGTGCAAGAGTGCATTTTCCTATTTGGGCTATGGATGCAACTTCCAACAGCGTGACTCTTCTCAAAGTGCGAGCAGGAGTCAGGGTGAGTGGGACTGATCACGGTCACTAATTGGCTAAAGGTAATTCACATTGTTGCAAAATTAAGGGATTATGTGTTATAAAAGAGGCAGCCTGCAAGCAAGTCAGGCTTGGAGATGCCAGTGAGTGGGGAATCGTGTTGTGTGTCTGTATGATTACCTGCTGCAGAATAAAGAGCTTGCTGTTCTGTTTCGTGTCCTTCCTTCTTAGCTAAAATGCTTTCATTCTGCGTTAATTAGATCTCAGTAAAAGTAAGCACAGGGAACTTAGCCATACACCTCGTGGAGTATATGAGTCACTGCATAGCAATAATAATCTAGATCGGCAGGGGACTAGTAACCCCTTTATAGTATCATCAGAACTAGCCTCAGCCAATATCATTTCTATTGCGGAAGTAACAGTGGCAATTTAAAAGACTGAAAAATCCTGTGTTAAAGGATACAAGTTAAACACCTACAGATGTATTTTATAGCTATAAAATTTCAGTCTGCAGTCTGTCCCCACTGATTGATTTATAGTCCTTTTAAAAACTCTCAAACAGGAAGTGTAAATTATTAGTTCTGTTCAATAGTCTATTTTAAGAGACACATGTCTGAATTTTGTATTATTTTGTAGTGTATGGGTAAATGTAAATGTATTCACCCAAGCAGTTTAGCCATGGTTCAACTTACTGGTGTTTCCACACGCTTGCTCTTTGTGCCCCCGCCTGCCTCCATCTCACTCAGCCCCGGAGAGTGGCCAAGGCAAGGCCAGGATGTGAGTAGTGTCTGGCCATGTCTTTCTGGAAGTTCAATTTCAAAAGTCTAACCTGTCGGTGCTTTTATTACAGTGAAGAAAAACATAATTTTGGGCAGTTACTGGTTCAGTTCAATTATGAGATATGAATAAAAAAACATTTTTAAGTATTTTTTATCTATTTAGTTTTTTTGTCTTATTAAAAACACAGGTGCTGATAAGTGACCAAACTAATAACACATGTTTGATAAATAGAGGATATAGAATGATTATTCATGGTATCTGTTTTTTAGTCGCAGCAAGTGGTTTATGTAAGGACATCCTAAGGCAAATAAAAAACGTATATCACAAACGATCATTCAATATTCTGGTTATACCGCAAGTGTATATGTGTGTGTGTGTATATATATATATATATATATATATATATATATATATATATACACACACTTGCGGTATAACCAGAATATTGAATGATCGTTTGTGATATACGTTTGATATATATATAACGATATATATATATATATATATATATATATATTATATATATATATATATATATATAGATATATATATATAGATATATACAGTGGAGAGTTCTCAAAAGTTCCAAAACACAATTATGTGTTACAACAAGGATTCAAAAATGGATTAATTAAAAGTACGGTGCCCACTCGAGTTTTCAAAAGTCCAGTCACTTTATTAATTTGACTAGGAGTCCATAATGTCAAAGTGAAAAATAAAATCTACAAATTGTTCTAAATTAATTACAAATACAAAACAGAAAATAATTGCATAAATTTAAATAATTTAAATAATTGCAGATTGCATAAATATTCACCCCCTTCAGTCAATATTTGGTAGAGGCACCTTTGGCAGCAGTTACAGCCATGAGTCTATTTGGATAAGTCTCTTCTCTTCTCTACCAGCTTTACACATCTGGACACTACCATTTTTGCCCATTCTTCCCCATAGCATGATGCTGCCACCACCATGCTTCACAGTAGGGATGGTGCTCTCAGGATGATGTGCGGTGTTAGGCTTGTGCCAAACATAGTGCTTCGCGTTGAGGCCAAAAAGTTCTATTTTGGTCTCATCAGACCATAGAATCTTCTCAGAGTCTTCCACATAACAAACTAGCTGAGATTTGATGTGAGTTTTTTTCAACAATGGCTTTCTTTTTGCCACTCTCCCATAAAGGCCAGTTTTGTGAAGCACCCGGGCTATTGCTGCTGTATGCACAGTGTCTCCCAGCTCAGCCGTGGAAGACGGTAACTCCTTTAGAGTTGCCATAGGCCTCTTGTTGCCTCCCTGACTGGTGCCCTTCTCGCCCGGATACTCAGTTTTTGAGGACGGCCTGTTCTAGACAGATTCACAGTTGTGCCATATTCTCTCCATTTCTTAATAATGGACTTTACTGTGCTCTGGGGGATATTCAATGCCTTGGAAATGTTCTTATATCCTACAACTGATTGGTGCTTTGAAGAACCTTATTCCGGATTTGCTTTGAATGTTCCTTCTTCTTCTTGATGTAGTTTTTGTTAGGAAATGTACTAACCAACTCTGGGATCTCCCAGAGGCAGGTGTATTTAACCCGAAATCATGTGAAACACCTTAATTGCACACAGATGGACTCCATTCAACTAATTATGTGACTTCTAAAGACAACTAGTTACACCAGAGCTTATTTAGGTGTGTCATAGCAAAGGGGGTGAATACTTATGCAATCAATTATTTTCTGTTTTATATGTAATTAATTTAGAACAATTTGTAGATTTTATTTTTCACTTTGACATTATGGACTTTTTTGTATATTTATATATATATAATGTTATGGAATGTTGCTGAAATGCCTGAGCAGTTGGTGAAGTGCCCAGCTGCAGCGTGCAGATGCTGAATTTGCTTACAATTTTATGTCATTTTGGCATCTGCCCGGGCAGTTTGTCAACGGCCCACAGCCACCCGGGCTGATGGCGAAGAAAGACTTTAGTGCGCCCTGTTGTAACAAATGAAAGGCTAATGGAAAGTAACACAGCAGTGTTTATCCTTTGGGCATCTACTGCAGTTCTCAATAATAGTTTGTCAGTTGAATAACTTTATATAATCATTAGGCTGACTAAATTGTTTATATTTATTTATGTTAATGAAATCCTGAGGCAAATGTCTTATTGTCTGAGATCTGATGTTAACTAATGTTAGACATGAAATAATATTGTTTGAATGTATATAACATATTTTCTCCAGAATGAAAACTAAACTTTTTTATAAGAAAATGTTTTCTTTTGAGTCAAATTGTAATTATTATTTCTAAATAAGAAAAATATAAACTTCATGCTGTTGATTAATGATTAATTAATATTGCTATGACAAATTAGTTTTGGCACTGCGTTCTTCCTGAGTTTCGGGTAACTATTTAATTGGGTGGCTTCTCATTCAAACATCGCAGCTCTGCTCAGAAATTTGTATTGTATTACTGCAACAAGAATAAAATAAAACATTGTTGCATTTCATTCTGGACTCGTGTGTGTCAACCCCCCCCCCCCCCCTTACTCTAACCTCTATATCTAACCCATGATGAAAATAAACTGTGCATTGATACTTTTTTTAGTTCTGTTGCTATGGCGTTGTCGTGTCAGAAAGTATTTAAGTTATTTAAATAAACATTGCAACGGGTGGCTTGGTGGAGGTGTGCTTTTTCGCATAAAGGCAACAAAGGTCATTCACTCTCTATTTCTATTATACTGTATCTGTTAATCTTTCTTTGCCTGAGTGGCTGTGGCCAGTTGACCAGCCAGGGCAGATGCCAAAATGACATAAAATTCAAAGCTAATTCGGCACCTGCCCACTGCTGATGGGCACTTTGCCAACTGCCCGGGCATTAAGGCAATGGTCCATAACATATGACAATGGCCTGCTTATGGCCTCTGAACCATTTTTTTTAGATAGAGCTGTTGGACATACTCCCTGAATATGATAATACCTAAACATGTATTAATGATATAACTGGACTAATTAATCAAACTGCTGTGTTTTAGGAAAAAAGAGCAAACTGCTGTGTCTTAAGAAAAGGGCCACTTCTTTCCTGGCAGGAATATTGAACTGAAGATGACCTGGGCTAGGAGGGGGGCATCTGGACTGAGTGAGGCTGAAAGGATAGTGAAAAGGCCTGCAAACATAAGCAGTTTGGTGCAAGGAAGACCAAAAGTATAGATGTCAACAAGTCCCGACTGCAACAACAAGCCATTGGACGAAACAAAGTATTCCAAAGACAAATCTCAAAGATTTGTGAGTTAAAGAGGCAAGATAAACAAATGATCTCCTGAAAGTGCCTACTCAGCTGAGTGAAAAAACTATAAATATCCAAGCGAAACGAAACATTTTGCACTCCATATCGAATGCTAAAGAAAGTGCTGTCACTCTGCTAAGTGAAGCTGCAACTCCGGGACTCTAAAAACAGACCCAAGAAGAGGAAGCAAGCTGCAAGCGAGTCAACGACCACAAGCAACGAGACTGAGGTCCGGCTGGAGGACTGCCATAAAACTTACAGAGACTGTTATCAGACAAACCAGTCTAGGTCTGCTGTACACCTAAAACCACAGTATCCAAAAGAAACTGTGCCCTGCTACCTGTGTAGCTAAAAGATTCAACGAAGAGGACAGAGAGGATGGGCGCTGTTGTGGATCCTATACCGAGGACTGAAGACTTTGTTGTAACTGTTTGTTGATTCTACCGAGAATTGAAAGCTTTGTTGCCGAGTTTGATCCAATGTGGGATTGAAGACTTTGTTGCTGAGTGGACAGCCTTTTGTACTGGACACTTCAACAGACTGAGTTTCCAAACCAGTGAATCAAAAGTCTAAAGCTTCAAGGAACCATTGAGTATAATTCCAGTTGTATTTTCCTTTCATGGAACTAAATTAATTAATTGTAAAAATAACTTTTAGTGAAACTTGATGAAGTAACTAAGTAATTTACCTCATATTGTTGTATGAAGAATTTCTTTAAAAGTAAACTTGCCATATCCTTAATCTATATACCATTAATAAGCTTGATGAGATATATTCTGTCTGCATCATTTCAGTTAGGCTGGGTGTGTGCTTGTAAGTGGGGTCGTGTGTGTAAGCAAGCTCACAGCTTGCTCTAGCTGTTGCTTTGTGTGTGAGGAAACAGGCAGTATCATATTTCAATTGCCTGCTAGCCAGCATGAGTGCAGTGAGAGTTTTGAATTGTGTTTTGTGCTTTGAGACTAAGAGATTTAATTTCTGACTTCTCTGATTTCTGTTTATTATTTGTGTACTTAATAAAATACTACTGTTGATTTAAACCTTCCTTCTGTCTGCGTGTGTATGTGTGTTCATAGTAAATCCTCGATCTTTCTAACACATCATTTAATTATTATTAAAAAGAGAATTAATCAACCTATATAAACATTAAATTATCAATTATTGAATTGTTCCTACAGAGCCTTGAGCTCAGTCTGTCAATTTGCAGCTTCTCTGCTGTTTCCTACCATTACTAGCGTTAAAGGGGCTACAGGCTGTTAGGGTAAGTCAGACGAAGGCAGATCGGTAACTGGCATTTCTTGACTAAACTCGTTCTCAAGGAAATCTGGGTCCAAATCAAAACAACAAAATAAATCTGGAATTATTTCTGACATTTCAAAGTTGTATAAAACATGTGTAGATGGCAGTTTCAACTACCAAAGCACAGCTCTGTCCTGATTTTCAGCAGTACATCACCAGATAAGAAAGTAAGCACAGACACATTCTGAACTAGTCCTGGTAAGCAAGCTATTCCACTCATGTCATTCCACTCATGTTATTCCACTTAAGTGGAATAACAAACATGTATCTTGTGCTAGCTATATCTATGCTTGTGGTATAAACATAAATTAATTTCTTAAAAGAGCTTTAATGTAATAATAACATTTTCAACATAGATACAAAGAGATAAACCTCTAACACATGACCGATAACTTCAGCATTACATTACACCTTACAGGAGAGCAAAATGTGTTGGAATAGACAGCTTATGAAAACACAGCCTTTAAATGTAATTTCTTTGGTGTGGATTCTTTTCATACTATTTTTGGATTATTACATTACTACATCAGAGTTAGGATATCTGGCACTTTCCTAATTTGTTTTTCTTTACTTTGTTTTACGTTATTGAATTGATACCTCATATTATATTCAAGATACCGCTAGCTGTAGTATACTTGGTCAAACTTGTTAAACATACTGTACAACCTGTAATGTGCCTATGTCATTTTAATATGCAGGTATGGCTATTGTCTAGATTAAATCTAAATTATAAAATGATTCAGTACATCAACTATGCGTATTTTACCTTTGATTTTTGTTGCCGCTGAGGCTCACTTTTTCTTGAAAAATGTATGTACTGTGTATATAGTATACTGCAGAAGGTGATAATTGGCCACTTTGGTAGAAAAAACTTTTTGAATCAAATTAAAGGAGACCATCCACCAAAATGTTTTCGGTGCATCTGTGAAACTACAGCGTCTGCGGTTGCAAAACACATTATCAGGATGCACCGTAAGCAGTAAATGCAACAAAATCGTTATGTGTTGGCTAATAATCTTTATGCCCAACATTTAGGGCCTCCAAATGACAAAATTAAGTTTTGTGGTTAAAATGTGTTTCTACATCTCAATCCAAAGTGGCCATCTGGTTTATAGGAGGCAGTGTGGTCCAGTGTTTAAAGTCCAGGGCTTGTAACCAGAAGGTCACTAGTTCAAATCCCACCTCCGCCACTGACTGACTCACTGTGTGACCCTGAGCAAGTCACTTAACCTCCATGTACTCCATCCTGCAGATGAGATGTTAAATCAATGTTCTATTGTAAGCCAGCCTACCTCTGGTCCACTTTGAAAGGTGCTATATAAAAATAAATATATTATTATAATCACACTGTACAACTCAGTGAAACAAAACATTGTGAATATAATTCAAATAAAAAACAGCCACAACTCACCTGCTGTTATGATGTAAGTAACACATCATTTACTGAAGGTAATGTAATTAGCACATGCAAGCCTATGATACACATGTGTTAGGAGAAACAGTCTATATTTCACACAGTGCTCTCCCAGGCTGCACTAGAAACCCATAAACAGGAACCTGCGTCAATTAGCCAAAGGGGACTGTGCTACAGAACATTTGACACCTGCGAAATTAGGTTCCTCTCCCGCCTGTGGGAGTCAGTCAGAGTGCTTAACCTTGCTGAAAATGACAGACACATCACTTCCCACTGCTTTGGTGGCCCTAGCCTTTATTTCTTATTTATGAATTCAGTGCAGTGTTTTAAAAGGTAGGAGCCTGGCGACCCTTTATACCAACACGGTATTCACATCTGAAATGCATCATGGTAATACTGTACCTGCTGCCAGCCTCTGCCTGTATACTCACAGCAGATTAGTGATACCACCATCTGCCATGGTACTGTTTTTCAGTAGTGCTGGGATCAATATTCAGCTGGGATCAATAATTCAAAGGCAAAATGAACATGCCTGTGTCTTCAAGAAGTATTGTGAAATGTAATTTGTGAATAACTTGCATCATAAATAAAACACATTCTGCTGAATAGCAACATTGCTCTCATTTGTTTTCTTAGAAAATTAGAAGAGTAGCAGGATACATTTTTCTCCTTGGCTATTTCTCTACCTTTATACAGTGCTGTATTAAAATTCAATTCAACATATTTTTATTGGTTGTAAATATGCCATGCAGATTACCATTTTTATACTGCATTTCTACTGTGAAGCAAATTTAGCATGAGGGTTATCATGCTAAAATAACTGTTTACAAAACTGAAATAGGTACAAACCTATTTTGATGAATCATAATGAACCTGCATACATACATTCTTTAATTGCATCACTCAAATTTGAACTAAATTACATTAAATTAATTTTCAATGTTAATTTTCATGTTCATCTGTCATTTGGCAGTGGCAAGTGTGTAAAAAAAACCAAAAAAACATTTGAAGCTGATGATATAAGCTGCTATTATTTCTGCAGCATCTGCAGTATATACCGGCCAAAAGATGGAGCACTAACAAACTGGTGCCATCAGACAAGACCTTCTCTGGACCTAAAATACAAAGTTAATTAATCTAGACGGATTAACTTTCAGATAAAGCAATCTAAACACAAGTAAAGAGCAGTCTGCTCTCAAAACAAATCTTCACATTTTTGCCTCTGTGATTGCTCCAAATCATTTTTTTAACAAAAAAAACCCCACCTCCGTGATAAAATAGAATAAAAGGGTAATTAACTTGAAATGCCACTTTTTATATTTCACATTATGATGTTCTGTGTCACTCTGAATACTGAAAAGTTGCCACTTATCCCAATAGTTTTCTCTTACAAGCTTTGATGCTGGCTGTGGTTGACTGTAATGTTTTGCCTATGTTGTCATTTCCTCATTACATAATGTCACGCAATGCCTTGATAACGTGTTCATACTATAAATGGCACCATCAGTGCTGGAAGCTCAAGTCATCACATGACATTTTGGAATTACAAAATGACTGACCAGGCAATCTACAGACCAGTGAAATTAGCTTGTTAACAACAGATAAGGGGTAAAAATGATTAAATCGTAACACTGAAGTGACATAACTTATCATTACTACCACCATAACATATGGGTAAGGGAAAGGCAAAACCTTATTAAACTGGTATTAAAAGCTATTTGCATTATATTAAACACTAATTGAGAGCTTAAATATTTTCCATAAATTGTAATATCTCATGCTCAAATGTGTGTTTATACATTAGAACATAACTTTTGCAGCATGTATAGTACAATCCTATTGCTGAAGTCTGAAGTCAAAGCTGATATCTTATTCTAGGACAATGTGTAAGTTCACAAGCAACAAGTCTCTAAGAAGATTAATGGAAAGAGATAACCACATTTAGAACTTTAATTCCCAACTTTGCCAATTAACTCACAGGCAAGAGTCTTGCATTGTATTCACAACATTGTAAGTTTCTTTGCCCTGTTATTTACATATTAAGACTCCATGGAACCAAAAATTTTTTTTTTGCTTAAGTTATTTAAATTATACTGTATTTTTATTTCCAAACTGCAACATGTACAGAGTTGGAGAAATTAAATAAAAACATATGTTGAAACTCCATAGAGACAAGCAGATTGCAAGCAAAGGCAACTGTTGTCAGTCTTCAGCTGAGTAGTGGCATCACTAGAATAACAATTAAGGGTGGTTTTAGGGAGAGAAATTCTCCATCTAAATTCAAATCACCTAATTATTATCAAATTCCAAATTGGCCTTGAGCAGCCACTGCTATCGTTCCCCTTTCTTAAACTGGGTTTCCAAGAAGATTTCAGATTGTGTTGATGAACAATGCCTCAGCGCAGTCTGCCTAATTAAAAAAAAAGGAGGTGGGGGGTGTGGGGGGGGGTTAATATAAACAACCCACCCATACATTTTTATGCTAAACATTTTGGACTGCAGTATTGTTTAAACCCTTGTTTCTAGAACAACAAAATTATAAAGCAGCATCACTTTTAGTCAAGGGCAAAGAGCAATATTTTGAGACGTTACAGAAATATTACCACATTTTATTGTTATTTGGTCAAAGATTCTTGCCAGAGCAACTTTTTTAGTTGTTATTAGTAAAGGTTCTTTACTGGTTGGTACAGCCTTTTAGTAGAAAGATGTGCAAGGTTACATCACAGACTAATTAATATATGGTACAGCTTTTAAATTTGTTGGCATGCAAAAAACATTAGTTTTCAGCCTTAAGGCCTGGTCACACATGCAAATTTTATCGACGGCAGCAAGGGGGCGACAGATGTTGCCAGCTTGTAGCCACATGTGACCACCCAACAACCCCCCCCCCCCCCCCCTCGCGAGCGCTGGGGGGAGGCTGACAAGAGGAACACTGTGGACAGGGGGGGGGGGGGGCTTGTGACAAGCTGGATCATGTGTGATGACAGACTATGAAGAGAATGGACACAGAATGTTTAGTGAATGCGCTGTTGCGCAGGTTTCTTATAAATTAACAAATAAAAATGTTGAACAAAACAGAAACACTGAAGAAACAAACAGGCACGATGGCCAAACAAACAGACAAACAAAACCCAGTGAACTAACCCACAAAAAGTATCATGCTAGTCCTCCAGCACGAGTAGCAATTGTTATTTTGGAAATACTATCTCCTCCTCTCTCCCGTTCTCCACTCTTTTCACCCATGCCCGAGTGAGTGATTCGTGCATCTATATATACAGCTGTGCTGGGATTCAATCACTAATTAATCATTCATTTGACTCCCAGCACATGAACTAATTTGTGCACTCCCTGTGCTCACATACTAATACACATTTTATCTGCACATGAAGTGACAAAACACAAAAATGCACACAGGGGCGGGGCACCCCGCCACACTCCAACTTAGGATGAGGACAACATTTTCAATACCAGCCAATCATATTTGATAGAAGTGTCACACGATAATAATGATAGACCATAGCTTCAAACAGCGTCTACGATACATTCTGATTCCTGCATTTCATCAAATTAATTATACGTAGTCTATAGATATGCAATACAGTGTGTATTTGGACAAGCGAATGTTAATGTCAAAGATTACAATAACATATTTAAGCTATGAATAAATGTATCTTACAAAAATAATAAATAATAATAATAATCTTTATTTTTATATAGCGCCTTTCATAGTGGACCACCATCACAAAGCGCTTTACAAGATACAAGACTAGGGTGTGTGAACTTGTCATTTACAACAACGTCTCACCGTTGTAGCGTATTTTTTTAAAATATGTTTTACTTTAAATTAATTTGCCATGTAAGCAGTATGCATGTCATTCCTAAATTAACCCCCCATCATAACATTTTCCATTTTAACAGTAAACAAAGTGGGAAAAAAAATCAAAAATCTCAGGTCTGCCTTATTCCACTCGAAAGCCTAGAATTAAAAGTACAGTATTGTTTAAGATAATGAATACCAATGTATGTATTATGTTTGGCATATTAAATCCAGTAAACCTTTTTATTTAATTATGCATTTTTATATGATAATCTTCATTCACAGCATGTTTACGTCTCGTGACAAAAACGTGCATTATGATTGGGTTGCATTACATTGTTGCCTGTGTGTTGTCAGCTTGTCAACTAGATCTGTTCATGTTTCACCTTTGCATTGTAATTCAATTATTTTAGTATTATTGCCTACACTTTCTATACTTTTAATGTTAAAGAGGTCAATTTTAACATTTGTAACCTACAATGCCCTCAGATGCTTGTATAATTATTGTACATAATTCTTCACAAGTTTAGGCGATTTTCACAAATCATTAACCACCATGATACACTTACACCATTTCTGGTGAAACGAAACATTGATTACTTTTAAACCTCATACTTCCTCATATTCCTGAGCTTTACATATGAAGGGCTCAGCTTAGCCTGGAAGTTATGCAATGTAATTTCATCTAAAACAGCACCATATTTATTCACTGCCGGCAAATGGAAGACTGAGAGAAAATATACATTAGCGGTTCATGTCAAAGGAGCCTCAGCAGCAGGTTATGTAAACCATTGAGCCTAAGAATATTTGCTACAGTCTAGGTTGTCCTAACCAGCAGTAAGCAGTTAACGAGGGATAAAACTGGATTAAAGCCTTAGTATAATTAGGTATGATTATCCTGACTTCAGCTTGTTATTGAAATGTGTGTACATTTTCAACGACAATCCAATGCTACACTGAATAATGTTACTGTACACACACATACAGTGCTAGAAAACTATTCAAATTGCACTTTCAATATACCTATCCAACAATAAATTAGTCTTATTTACCTGGCTTGTCCTAAAGAAACTGTGAAAGGCAAGATTTATGTATAGGTCAATTTGATCTAAGGATTTAGAGGGCTTACTAATTATAAATTATTGCAACAAGCTAACCAGTTTAGCTACTGTTCAATATTGAGATGCCTAATAATTAAACTTCCTTATATAGTAAAAAAAAAATTGCATGCAACTTAAAAATTCAACTTTATTTGTTCACTGTAAAATCATTAGGCACAGTATAATGCATTAATTTTTAAGAGTAGTTTATATATTGCTATATCTATACAGAAATGTAATTATAAGTGGCTTTATATAAACAAATTACAATTTTGGTATTCTCTGTTTGTAAAATGCATATGTTTGCTGTAGATAATTATGTGCTTTATGTTTATGATTCATCGGACCTTGAACACAACATATTACTTGAGAAAATATTTAAAATAATAATGTGTTTGATGCTTGTACTTATTATTCGTATTAGAATATTTTTTCTATGCATGTTTTTTTTTCTGTTAAATCTAAGTGTAATGCTTGTTTTCAGTGCAGCACAATCTCTGTTATTGGCGTTGACAAAAAAGCTGGGGATAAAGACAAAGGATTGGAAATTAAAGATGTTTATTCATGATAGTAATCGATGGGTTAAACCGACATTGACAATCAGACCTTCCTCAAGGACTGATGATCAATTAATCGTTCACATATTTTTTGAATGGTTTTTCGTGTGAATTTTACAGGTTAAATGCATTCTGTATGACACTTTTCTTTTTGGCTGGTAATTGACATTTTAAGTTAAATTAGATTATGTTGGTCATGTCCGTGCACAACCAATTTAAATTCTTTATCAATTATTTTGTTAAAATTCTGCGATGTTTTTCTTTTTACTTCTATGCAAAATATTACACCTGAAAATTTTAAAATAATCATTAAGCAATAGAACCCTGAATAGAGGGTATTGTATTCTGGTACTCGACAGCTTAGGCAAAGTGTCTGTGTAAAACATATGGCTCTATATATTATAGTGCACTATAGTTTTTTCTATAATATAATATACTATAGTATGTACTGAAGTATACTGGAGGTCTATACACTGTTTTGAAGGGTACTATAGTATTTTTAGAATATGGATAAGACATACCATACAGGCAAGGTCAAATACCAAGTTAATGCCTGATAATCATGGTTTCACTTCTAATATTTTGTAAAATCTGAAATATGTACAGCCGTTTTTTTTTTTTCTGTTCAACTACAGCAGCAAATCTAAATACTATTTCTTTTTTTTTTTAAAAGCAAATTTTGTTTTAAACAATATTAAAAAAAAAAAAAAGTATATTTGTTTAATATCAACAGTAAGAAGAAAGCTGAAAATGCACACTAGGATTTTCTTTTCAATATTGTAGTGTACCCTCAGACAAGACTTGAATACCGGAACACAACATACAGTCGATTTTAACCCTGACTGTTAAAGTGGTGTATTATCATTCTTGTCCTAAAACAGTCTTTGGCAGTGACTAGCCCTCCAATGACATTTATCTGCAACAGTGTGCAAAATTAAGTCTACTGAAATCTTTTAGTAATGTATTTAACATGATACATACTGTATCGTTCCCTGATTTGTATTAAGCACCAGTTTCAATGCTGCAACAGTATCCCAGCATGCTTAAGTGCTTTGCCTTATTTGTTCAATCTGTGCTTCAGAGCTGTCATTATAAGTTTTGGCAAGAAGGCTGTGTGATTTGAAATCTTCTTGTACAGCCAACACATGGGGTGGTTTTTCCCACTGAATGTTAACTTTAGCTGAAGGTTCCCAAAGACACAGTAACTGGCATCTGGTTGCCAACTAGCATAAGCAAGAGAAGCTAGTCTTACCTTTGGTTGGGCCTCTGCTGATGAAACTTCTACAACTTTATTCCTGTTCAATTTTGATTTCACGAATCCCTCAATTTGCACATTGCACTTCATGAAGAACACATAGGTTGCATAACCCGACAACAGTAACACACTTTCCCACCAGTTGATGACGTTATCCAAGAAAAAGATAATCAACATAATCAAGTCAATGGTGTAAAAGGACACATCTCTGAAGAGTGGCCACCAGGTGAGATTTAAAATCTCCCTGGAGAACAAAGCACACATCCCAATGACAAAAAGGATGTTGAATACTGCAGAACCTACTATTGTCCCAATGCCAACGTTGCTATGAGAGATGAAAACCCCTATAATAGAAGTAAAGAGTTCTGGGGCTGAGCCTCCAGCAGCCATGAATGTCGCTCCTGCCACATCATCGGAGATGGCAAGTTTCTCAGTGATGACAGTCAATGATGGTACAAAAAACTCATCGCATACAATGGCCAAAGATATGAACATGTATAACATCCCAAACATATGAAGAACAACAGCACCCTTTTTTCTTTCCTCTAGGCTGAAGAGGTCTTCCGGATAGTCTCCTTGATGGGCAGGTTCGGTTTTGTTATCGTCGGCTTTCATTTTCATGGCAACTGGTGAACCTGTTAAATCATTTTGGTCCTGCTTCTCGTCTGCGCCCAGCAAAGTTCTGTGTGGTATAGGCATGGACTGCAGGCTGTCCGGATTGCTGAACAGCTTTGCGCTATAATGTGTGGTCCAAGTGAAGGCACTGAAGGAAAATGAAAAAGCGCTTATTGCTAATAGACTCAAGACCATCCCCAGAATACGCACAGGCCTTAGCTTTTTTCTGAGGTGCTGATGTCTCCGGCAACTTAAGGACTGCATTTCCAGGAAGGAGTCCTTCACCAAGATGTCAGACTTTAGATTTAAGCCCATTGTTGTAGGTAGTGTTAGTAACTTAACTGTTGGATGGAGAAATAATGTTTTTTTTTTTTTTTTTTTACACAATCATGACTTTTATTTTAGGAGTGATGATCTCAAATGTGCTCTTTTCAGGTTCTGGAGTGAAAAGTTTTCTCATAATAAGCTGGAAAAAACAAATGACAAACAAAAATATTAAACAATGGCTTAGTATTCATAATCATTTTGGTAAATATACAGTTATTCAAAAACTATTGTAACCATACATGCAGGCCATGTTTTGTTTAAGAAAAAGTAACCATCCAAATTATTTGGGGATTTTTCACTCATACATGGACTTACACTGCTCTTAAAGCAGTCATGACATCCAATTCCTTGATCCCCAATCACCCGCAACACAATCTTATACCCAAGTCAGACAAGAGAGTCAACTAAGCTGATTTGAGCAGAGTTTGAGCTTTAAATATATCATCATTAGCAAAATATGTAACTTGTTAATATTTGCAAGAAGTCAGTGTGACATTTGCCAATTTCACATTCAAAAATAAGATCAAGGATCTACAAGACTGCTGTATCAAGGTTAAAAAATATACTACAAATAAAGAAAAAATCTGGTGTTCTATTATTTTGTAAAGTCCACCAATTACCCTCTTTATAAAATGCAGCTATGTTTTCTTCTTTTTTTTTTGAATTCATAACCAACCTTTACTTAGTCCACTGTAGTTTTCTTACAGCTGACTAATTTTGAAGTGCCTCAGATGTTTTTAAAGCAGGTGACTTCAACCATACCGATATTGAGAGTATAGCATGGTTCTCTTATTTGAAATGTGCCTAATTTTTTTAAATGAATCCCTGTAATTTCCATTTGACATTTCATATTTTTAATTTCCTGTAATTTCTAATTGGATGCTATTGCCAACACTGGCCAAATGTCATCTCTAATGCCATTACTAAGGCCCTGTCCACGCTACATAACTGATCTTGAGAATCGTACTCGAAAACACTTTAATTAATTCAGCTCAAAGCGTCCACACTAAAGTACCGTTTCATGTTTAGTCGGGCTTAATGCGTACAAACACTGTTAAAATAGTTTGGTTACAGTTCCTAGCAGCCACAAACAATGGAAATTAATACGACTGTATCCCACCATGCACTGTATTGTAATTTAAATGTGTTATGCATCATATTAACAGAGGTCCATATTGCTAAAAAGAAATAAAACAAGAGTATTTTGGAAAATGTGAATGCAAACACACACACGCACACGCACACGCACACGCACATGCACATGCACACACACACACACACATTTTCGGGTTTTATTTTTAATCGGGTGACGTCCCTTTAAACAAATTGATCGGATTCTGTTTCATAATTAAACTCAGAAAAAGCTGTTAATTACAAAACAATCTTTGCTTTTACCTTGATATCTTGCCTGAGCCTAATTCTGGTCCCCTTAATTTTATTTCAAACAAAGCTGACAAATGACGTGAATTGTTCATCCCGATCCTACTTTTAACTTGCATTTCATTTTAGTAGTCACCTAATTTAACAGTGCTTTTGTTATTTTTCCCACTAGTTTAACAGAGATGTACAGACAGATCTTTTTTGAAGCATACAAATGAATACCTAGTGTGTGTACACTGATAGCAAATCCTTCAGGTGTCTGTTCTGAGTATTTAGCCAAACATACCACAAAGCATTTGGGGATATTGCAGGATACACAAAAAATGTAGAATGGTATTACAGCATCCACACTTCTGATAAACCGCACTACCTGATGAGATCTACTTTAGAACCGCACTCCAGACTACCCCTTGAGGTGGTCTCGAGTCCAGTTCTCGAGCATGGTATTAAACGCTGCATAGTGTAGACGCAAATGGTATTTAACACTTTTAAGTCGGTTTAAATGCAATTAATATGGTTTAAAGGCATAGGCCTTATTTGACTACTCCTTCTGTTCATTGTTTTCAGAAAGCATGTCTCCTTATATAGCACTTTTCTTCTGTATAAAATTACTTGCAGAAGTACAACTTTAGTTGACTAAGACAACATGTAATTACATTGCACAAGCTAAGTTAGAAGAAACAACTGGGGCAACCTTGGCCAGCACCAAGCAAATAGGCACAACTGTAAAACCGATGGGGGCCAAGGTTGCCCCAATTGTTTCTTTTAACTTGTATCAAAAACACAAGCAAAGTTAGGGCACAACAAACAATTAGAGCAACCTTGACCCCCATCGCTTTTACAGTTGTGCCTATTTGCTTGGTGATAGCCAAGGTCGCCACAATTGTTTCTTGAAACTTGGCTTGTGCTTTTGATATCTCCACTTTAAATGGCTGGGCACTTGATAACTTGCCATTTTTTCACATTTCCAATGTTTTATTTATTTATTTTTTCATATTCACTTTTCACTTAATGGATAATAACACACACACAGACACACATACACACACAACAGGAACAGCAAAATTGTTCAGCCTATATTGAGTCAATGTATTACCATTTGGATAAGGTAAATGTAAATAGTAGCCTAGTCTGTTGAAAGGGTTAAGATGTGTGTAGGGTTGTGGTTATGTAGTTGGAGTGAAAGTATGACTAGTTAAGGTTCAAATCCTGCCTTTATATACAGTGCTGTGAAAAAGTATTTGCCCTGTCTGCATTTTTGCATATTTTTAACACTGAATGTTATCAGATCTTCAACCAAAATCTAGTATTAGATAAAGGTACCCTGAGTGAACAAATAACACAACACTTTGATACTTATTTCATTTATTTATTACAGAAAGTTATGCAACACCCAGTGCCCCTGTGTGAAAAAGTAATCGCCCCCCTTAGATTCAATAAATGGTTACGCCACCTTTAGCAGCAATAACTGCAACCAAACACTTCCTGTAATTATTGATCAATCTCTCAGACTGCCTTGGAGGAATTTTGTCCCACTCCTTCATGCAGAACTGCTTCAACTCAGTGACATTTGAGGATTTTCGAGCATAAACTGCTTGTTTCATGTACTACCACAATATCTTAATGGGGTTTAGGTCTGGACTTTGACTAGGCCATTCCAAAACTTTAAATTTCTTGTTCTTCAACCATTCTGATGTAGACTTGCTTGTGTGTTTCGGATCATTATCTTGCTGCATGACCCAGCTGCGGTTCAGCTTGAGCTCACGGACGGATGGCCTGACATTCTCCTGTAGAATTCTCTGATATAGAGCAGAATTCATGGTTCCTTCAGCGAAAGTCGTCCAGGTCCTAATGCAGCAAAGCATCCCAAATCATGACACTACCACCTCCATGCTTGACCGTTGGTATGAGGCTCTTACTGTGGAATGCAGTTTTTGGTTTTCACCAGACATAACGGGCCCCATGTTGGCCAAAAACTTCCAATTTTGACTCATCTGTCCATGTCCTATTTTTGCCCAGTGTTTTTCTGATGGTGGAACACTGACCTTAGCCGAGGTGAGAGAGGCCTGCAGATCCCTGAATGTTGTTCTAGGGTTCTTTGTGACTTCCTGGATGATTTTACGCCTTGCTCTTGGAGAGATTTTGGCAGGGTGTCCACTCCTGGGAAGATTCACTACTGTCGCAAACTTTCTCCATTTGGACAATATGGCTCTGACTGTGGTTTGGTGGAGCCCCAGAGCCTTAGAAATGGCTTTGTAACCCTTTCCAGACTGATAGGCATCAACAACTTTTTTCCCGGAGGTCTTCAGGAATTTCTTTTGATTGTGGCATGATGTGCCTCTAGAACCTGTGTGCTGACAACTTCACTCTGATGGTAAGGGCCAAAGTTAGTCAGATTTACATTGGGCAGGGCTGATCCAAATCAGGCCTGATTGTTAGCCAAAGTATTCAAGCAGCTGACCCTAATTATCCCTTTAATTGGATTGAGTTAACTAGGGGGGCAATAACTTTTTCACACCTGAAGATTGCATGCTTGATTACCTTGCACACCAAATAAATGAAAGAAGAACCAAACTTTAGTGTCATTTTTTTTCTCTCAGACTCCCTCTCTATACTACTACAACCCAAGAAAACAAATGATCAAATTCAATGTGAAAAATGTGCAAAAATGTAGAAAATCAGACAAGGGGCAAATACTTTATCACGGCACTATATATATATATATATATATATATATATATATATATATATATATATATATATACACACACACACACAGTAAACACTGTGCAAAAGTTTTAGGCAGGTGTGAAAAAATGCTGTAAAGTAAGAATGCTTTAAAAAATAGACATGTTAATAGTTTATATTTATCAATTAACAAAATGCAAAGTGAGTGAACAGAAGAAAAATCTACATTAAATCAATATTTGGTGTGACCACCCTTTGCCTTCAAAACAGCATCAATTCTTCTAGGTACACTTGCACACAGTTTTTGAAGGAACTCGGCAGGTAGGCTGGCCCAAACATCTTGGACAACTAACCACAGTTCTTCTGTGGATTTAGGCAGCCTCCATTTGCAGAAATGCAGCCCCAAACTTGCAAGGAACCTCCACCATGCTTCACTGTTGCCTGCAGACACTCATTCATGTACCGCTCTCCAGCCCTTTGGTGAACAAACTGCCTTCTGCTACAGCCAAATATTTCTAATTTTGACTCATCAGTCCAGAGCATCTGCTGCCTTTTTTCTGCACCCCAGTTCCTGTGTTTTCATGCATAGTTGAGTCGCTTGGCCTTGTTTCCAAGTCTGATGTATGGCTTTTTGGCCACAAGTCTTCCATGAAGGCCACTTCTGACCAGACTTCTCCGGACAGTAGATGGGCGTACCAGGGTCCCACTGTTTTCTGCCAATTCTGAGCTGATGGCATTGCTGGACATCTTCCGATTGCGAAGGGAAGTAAGCACGATGTGTCTGTCTTTCATCTGCTGCAGTAAGTTTCCTTGGATAACCACTGCGTCTACGGTCCTCAACGTTGCCTGTTTCTTTGTGCTTCTCAAAAGAGCTTGGACAGCACATCTGGAAACCCTTGTCTGCATTGAAATTTCTTCCTGGAAGAGACCTTGCTGATGCAGTATAACTACCTTGTGTCTTGTTGCTGTGCTCAGTCTTGCCATGGTGTAAGACTTTTGACAGTAAACTGTCTTCAGCAACCTCACCTTGTTAGCTGAGTTTGGCTGTTCCTCACCCAGTTTTATTCCTCCTACACAGCTGTTTCTGTTTCTGTTTCAGTTAATGATTGTGTTTCAACATACATATTGAATTGATGATCATTAGCACCTGTTTGGTATAATTGTTTAATCATACACCTGACTATATGCCTACAAAATCCCTGACTTTGTGCAAGTGTACCTAGAAGAATTGATGCTGTTCTGAAGGCAAAGGGTGGTCACACCAACTATGGATTTGTTTAGATTTTTCTTCTGTTTACTCACTTTGCATTTAGTTAATTGATAAATGTAAACTATTAACATTTTTAACAACTATTTTTGAAAGCATTATAACTTTACAGCATTTTTTCACACCTGCCTAAAACTTTTGCACAGTACTGTATATATATATATATATATATATATATATATATATATATATATATATATATATATATATATATATATATATATATATATATATATATATATATATATATATACAGTGCCTTGCAAAAGTATTCAGACCCCTGACCAATTCTCTCATATTACTGAATTACAAATGGTACATTGAAATTTCATTGTGTTTGATATTTTACTTTAAAACACTGAAACTCTGAATCAATTATTGTAAGGTGACATTGGTTTTATGTTGGGAAATATTTTTAAGAAAAATAAAAAACTGAAATATCTTGCTTGCATAAGTATTCAACCCCCACACATTAATATTTGGTAGAGCCACCTTTCGCTGCAATAACAGCTTTAAGTCTTTTGGGGTAAGTATGTACCAGCTTTGCACACATTCTTCTTGGTAGATTTGCTTCAGGTTGTTCAGGTTGGTTGGATGACGCTTGTGGACTGCAATTTTCAAATAGTGCCACAGATTCTCAATGGGATTGAGATCAGGACTTTGACTGGGCCAGTGTAGGACATTCATCTTTTTCTTCTTGAGCCACTCCAATGTTGCTTTGGCCTTGTGGTTGGGATCATTGTCCTGCTGAAAGGTGAATTTCCTCCCAAGCTTCAGTTTTTTAGCGGACTGAAGCAGATTCTCTTGCAGTATTTTCCTGTATTTTGCTCTATCCATTCTTCCTTCAATTGTAAGATGCCCAGTCTCTGCTGACGAGAAGCATCCCCACAGCATGATGCTGCCACCACCATACTTCACTGTAGGGATGGTGTGTCTTGAGGCATGGACAGTGTTAGGTTTGTGCCACACATAGCACTTTGAGTTTTGGCCAAAAAGCTCTATCTTGGTCTCATCTGACCACAAAACCTTTTCCCACATCGCAGCTGGGTCACTCTCATGCTTTCTGGCAAACTCCAGATGTGCTTTCAGATGGTACTTTTTGAGTAACGGCTTCTTTCTTGCCACCCTCCCATACAGGCCAGCGTTATGCAGAGCTCTTGATATGGTTGACTGGTGCACCATTACTCCACTCCCAGCCACTGAACTCTGTAGCTCCTTCAAAGTCATCGATGGCCTCTCTGTGGCTTATCTTACAAATCTTCTTCTTGTCTGAGCGCTGAGTTTTGAGGGACGGCCTTTTCTTGGCAGTGCCTGGGTGGTGTGATACAGCTTCCACTTCCTGATTATTGATCCAGCTGTGCTCACTGGGATATCAAAACACTTAGATATTATTTTGTACCCTTTCCCTAATCCACGCATTTGTATTACTTTATCTCTAACTTCTGTAGAATGCTCTTTGGTCTTCATTTTCCTTCAGATTCACAGCCTTACCAATGATCCTTCAACAGTGGGGTTTTTATCCAGAAAATGTGACAGCAACTTTAATGGTTCACAGGTGGAGGCCAATGGTAAGGTAATTGTGTCCTCGTTAGGGCAATTTCTTTCATTGGTGCAAACTGGGAGCTTCCACAGCACAGGGGTTGAATACTTATGCAAGCAAGATATTTCAGTTTTTTATTTTTCTTAAAAATATTTCCCAACATAAAACCAATGTCACCTTACAATAATTGATTCTGAGTTTCAGTGTTTAAAAATAAAATATCAAACAGAACGAAATTTCAATGTACCATTTGTAATTCAGTAATATGAGAGAATTGGTCAGGGGTCTGAATACTTTTGCAAGGCACTGTATATATATATATATATATATATATATATATATATATATATATATATATATATATAGATAGATAGACAGACTAACACACACACACACACACAGTGCCTATAGAAAGTCTACACCCCCTTAAACTTTTTTTTCACATTTTGTTGTGTCAGTACCTCAGAGTTTCATGCATTTAAATGAGGATTTTTTTCCACTTATCTACACACCATACTCCACACTGTTAAGAGGAAAAAAGATTTTATCGAGAAAAAAATTATGTATTAAAAATACAAAACTGAAAGATCAGAATTGGATAAGTCTCCACCCCCGAGTTAATAATACTTGGTGGAAGCACCTTTGGCAAAATTTGAAACTGTCAGTCTGCTAGGATAGGTCTCTACCAAATTTGCACACCTAGATTTGGCACTATTTGACCCTTCCTTACAAAACTGTTCAAGCTCTATCAAGTTCCTTGTGGTGCGTTGATGGACGGCAATCTTCAAGTCATGCCACAAATTTCCAATTGGATTTAGGTCGGGGCTCTGACTGGACCACTCAAGAACATTTTCCATTTTGTTCCTTAGCTACTCCAGTGTAGCTTTGGCTGTGTGCTTTGGATCATTGTCATGCTGAAAGGTGAACTTCCTTCCCAGTTTCAGCTTTCTTGCAGAGGGCAGCAGGTTTTCCTCAAGGACTTCTCTGTATTTTGCTCCATTCATTTCCCCTGGTGTCCTGACAAGTGCCCCAGTCCCTGCCGATGAGAAACATCCCCATAACATGATGCTGCCACCACCATGCTTCACAGTAGGGATGGTCTTCTTTGGGTGATGCGCTATATTGGGTTTGCACCAAACATAATGCTTTGCATTTAGGCCAAAAAATTCAATTTTTGTTTTGTCAGACCATAAAACTTTTTGCCACATGGCTACAGAATCTCCTGAGGGTTTTTCTTTGCATACTTCAAACGGGATTCAAGGTGGGCTTTCTTGAGTAATGGCTTCCTTCTTGCCACTCTACCATACAGCTCAGATTTAAGGAGTGCATGGGATATTGTTGGCACATGCACACTTTGACCAGTCCTGGCCATAAAAGCCTACAGCTCTTGCAAATTTGTCATTGGCCTCTTGGTAGCCACTCTGATCAGTCTCCTTCTTGCTCTATCATCCAGTTTGGAGGGACGGCCTGATATAGACAGGGTCTTGGTGGTGCCACACAACTTCCAATTCTTAATAATCGACTTGACTGTGCTCCAAGGGATATTCAAGGTCTTTGATATTTTTTATACCCATCCCCTGATCTGTGCCTTTCAACAACTTTGTCCCGGAGTTCTTCTGAAAGTTCCTTGGTGCTCATGGTTGAGTCTTTGTTTTGAAATGCACTACCCAGCAGAGGGAACCTACAGGAACTGCTGAATTCAATCTGAAATCATGTGAATCACTACAATTTAACACAGGTGGAGGCCACTTAACTTGGCGTGTGATTTTGAAGGCGACTGGTAACACCTGAGCTAACTTAGGATTGATATTACAAGATTTTTAATAAATTTTCTACAAATTTCTAAAATATTTTTTTCACTTGGAAGTTGTGGGGTAGGATGTGTAGATAAATGGAAAATAAAATAGTTTAATGCATTTTAATTCCAAGCAACAGAAGAAAAGTGAACATTTTGAAAGGGGGTGTAAACTTTATAGGCACTATATATATATATATATATATATATATATATATATATATATATATATATATATATATATATATGTGCATGTGTGTGTGTGTGTGTGTGTGTGTGTGTGTGTGTATATATATATATATATATATATATATATATATATATATATATATATATATATATATATATATGCACGTTACGTTCAATTTCAAGTTAATTTCACATTAAGTACAGTTGATGTTTCACAACATTTGCAAAGTCTTGTAAACGTTCAGTATATCGTCATTTCAATGTTAAAGTCCATGTACCATACATGGCAACACATGGTTGGGCTTACTGTGTGACAGGTATTAACTTTGTTTCTACATTTCACCTAAGAGTGTTGGGAACTACAAATTAAAAGTGAAATGGTGCTTTTGGCTGATTTACTTTTGTTGCGCCAATACCCTGAAAACACATAAATTATCCTTGCTGCACAGAAAGTCTGGCAGTTCTTGTGTTTCGCTGATAACTTAGAGTGAGTAACTCTCAATTGCAACACAATATGATACATGTTCTATTGAGTGACATCGACAGATATAATCTATACACAGTATAACAATGCAACTGCTTGAGATGGTAATGTCAGTTTCAGTACAATTAGTTTCGCTAAAGGGAAATCATCTCTGCTGGGGTTTGTAGTCATGTCTTTTATGCACACATTAAATGTACCTATGGCCAGTGGGGTTCATTCATTACAAGGTATTTATGGTATTAAAACCAGTGAATTAAAATGTATGAAATTTATGAATTAAAACCTTTGGACAAATAATGACAACATGCTGATGCATATTCTCCATGACTATTGCATATAGTACATTTCTGTTAAAATGAAGAGAACAGATGATTTAGTTACAAAAAGTAGGCACTAATATTCAGTTTTTTCTGAATGCTATACCAGAAAAGACTGTTTATTAACACTTGTACATTAAATTATATTTCACCGTAAACATGCATGAATATTAAAATCTTTATTTTAGTGTATATAATTAGGGCTTTTCTGTTTTAACTGATAAAACCTCCTAAAAAACCCTGAAAGGAAAAAAATGAAATCGGTGGATAGCCAATAAACACCGGAAAAACTGTGGAAAGGGTTAATCAATTCACGTTGATAAATAAAACCTACTACGGCTACTACTAAAAAAAAACTAAAAAAACCCAAACATTTCCCAGTGCAGCTGGACAATCAGGACATTTACACGACAAAGCGTTTTCTTAAAACTAATGTTTTCTTATGTGTCCGGTCTTCAAATCGTACTTTGGCTACTTTCCATGCGACAATATCCTGTGTTTTCCGAAAACTTCAATCCATGTATACAGTTCAATTCTAATTTGATTTTCTATCGTTAATCATGTAAACACAGAAAAGTGACGCTTTAAGAAAAACATTTTTCTGATTCAGTTTTCCGAAAACACTTTGTCATGTAAACGTACTGATTGCTTTGTTCTGAATACTTTGAACCCCACCCAATTACCGAGTGACAGCTCATAGCTACATTTCTATTGGAAACTGCTTGAGAGAACGAGATTACAGTTAGCAATGTAGGCTTTTTCACAGGATTTAAAACTGTACTACAGTTAAAATACAGAGGATTTACAGAATTGCAAATTGTGGCGACATGTAAAAAAATGCCTACACACAAAAAACCCAGAAGAATATTCCCATGACCATAAGGATTTCGTTGTGGAAGACAGCAAAGGCCAGAAGGTACAACTAAGTGTCAAAGTACTGTGGAGATACTACTATACACACTGACAGAAAAAAACGAGCAAGAATTTCATACAGTATATAAAAAGCGAAAGCCCACCAATCCCCACCCCCACCCCAGGGGGGCGTGCAAAAAAAACTAAAAAGATTTAATAACTCAAAAATATCTTAAATTAGTACCGAAAAATAATTTCTTAATAAAAATTAATAAAAACCAAAAAACAAGCCCTATGTACAATGCAGACTAGACTGCATGCTCTTAACATTCTCTAATATATTTATAGCTCAATTTCCAGAGATCACAACCCTTACCTTTGTCAACATGCTTTACTTATTGTATATTTTTGGGAAATGTGCGCATCATAAAACATATTCTGAATTACTATTAATAATACTAAATATTAATCAGCAACACCATATTTTTAACTCTGTTTTTGAGAGCCAGAATAAACTGCTTTATTTCCACATAACTCACAGCTAAAGAAAACAGCTGTTGTACACTTTGAATAAGGCAATCCATAGAAGCGATGTTTAAGATTATTATTGTTATTATTATTTGTATTATTATTAATTCAACAGCAAACAACAATAATAATAATAATAATAATAATAATAATAATAATAATAATATAATAATAATAATAATAATAATATTTAACAACAACAGTACTACGACTGACTAATAAAATATATATAATATATATATATCTATATATATATATATATATATATATATATATATATATATATATATATATAGATAGATAGATAGATATAGATAGATAGATAGATAGATAGATAGATAGATAGATAGACAGATAGATAGATACATTCGGTGTTCATTACAACTTTAAAATAATGTTTTTACTTTAGCTTATTTATGCTGCAGTATTAAGGCGTTTATGAATAAGCCGTTTTACATGAAAACTGATCCCTGATATTTGCAGATGATTGATCAATTGTATGTTTCGTAACAACAGGCCAAAACGTTTGCTGACTACAGAACACATTATGTGTTATATTTGTATTCACTAGTATCCCAAAATACCGTTACTTTATTCTAAAAAAATAAGCAATCATACTAATTACAATTAAAACGATATTATTATTATTATTATTATTATTATTATTATTATTATTATTATTATTATTATTATTATCATCCATATATTTATACAATTAGCCATACAATGCAACTTTATTATGACATTTTGAAGAAAGTGAATTATAATAATTCAACCTGTGAGTGCTGTCTTCAAAACCAATAGGTGCTCCTAAAACAAAACTTGTGTAATATTTCAGAAGGAAAAAACGCATCAGATAGCTTGCATGCAGTACAAATGTGAATGTATTGTACATCATTTTTTAAAAACAGGTAACGTTGTTTGACCAGAACGCTAAACGGGTGTGTTGCAAACAGTAACTTGTCAGCCTTCAGTTACCTAATAAATAATAATAATAATAATAATAATAATAATAATAAATAATAATAATAATAATAATAGACGGCATTGAGCATCATTACGAACTACAGACTCAGGCAAGGTTTTGGAATGTGGTCCTTACCTTATAGGAGAGCAACGGCTGCAACAGCAGTCGGTTGAAATGGAGAATGCAATCCTGTCTCGTGCCCTCCTGGTCTCATTGAATGGATGTGATGTTACTGTCCTCTTCAGCGGTAAAGGAGGAGCTCCCAGAGACTGACTGCAAACTGCATTCACTCCAGCAGTCAGCACCTTATCCCTCCTCTCCTTCGGCGTGAAATCCACAAATGAATATCTAATCTAGTTTAACTATCGAGATGCTTGGACTGGGTTTACCACGTGATCTCCCTGTATAGGTTGAGTTTACCTGGCTATTTTTATCAGGATGATCCCCCTGTTCCCGAAGCCAGAAGCAGGGAGGATACAGGTTGGAAATAAATTGGTCCTGGTCGCTCAGCAAAAATACGCACGGTATGGGTGGAAGGTTGCCGTGGTTACCAGGGCGGGTTATTTAAGTGAAAAATACAGAAGGGTAAAATGCATTGTCTGTTTGTTGAATGCAATATAGTACCGGTGTTCTGAAACATTCAGTAAATGATTGTGGTCACGTATTGCTTTATGACTGATTTGTACTCCCTGCTGATGATGCAACTGTTGGTAAACTCGATCAGCACGGGTTTATATGACTACACCTGTTATTCAGTGTGTAATTTAGTTAAGTGACTTTTTAACTAGCATTACCCAACTATTAAACCTTCATTACAGCCTTGAACCAGCATGACCAACTGAAAACCAGTGCTGGCAGAGCTGGTATTTCTAACTGGGTACAGTATGCACAGAATAACCACCATACACAAGCAGCAAAGCTAGGGTATAGTAACAAAGACAATAGAGTTAGAAAGGCTGCGAAGCATTAACATAAAAAAGATAGCTACACACACACACACACACACACACACACACACACACACACACACACACACACACACACACGCGCATAGTAAAGAGGAGGGCTCCCGATATCATTTTTAATGGAAGGACCTTCCTTTGTGACCGACAATGGGGCTATAATGCCTGAAATTACGCTCGAGGCTTGTCGTCCGACTGCACCCTAAAGGGGATCCCCATGTTATCAAAGGGTCTACCGTAAAGGTAAAAGGTGATGACGCATGCATAAATTATATATTAGTCAGTTCTTTCAGTTCACTCCATTTAGACTAGATTTATGTACAAACTTTATATATTTTGTTTAAATATAGCTGATACAGCATAAGTAAATAAATAAACATAAATAAATAACAGAAAATGTTTTTGAAGTTAGCAAATAGTTAGCAAAGTTTTTCTCCATCTTAGTTTGGTTTGCTGACTTCTGCCTGATCCAATTTATATCCCACCCGTCTATATGTTTTCGTCGAGTTGAATTTGTTTGAAGTTCAGAAAGTCAGAAAACAATGACAGTGATGTTTTAATCACCATTTTAGTGTTTGTAGCATCTTTCTTTTGTAGTATGTTTTGACTGTTATGTATGACGATTGACTGGTGGTGTAAGGATGTTAGGGCAATAGTTAATTTTTCCTCTGATGATGAGGTTTTAACCAATCACAGGCCAGAATTTCCAATCACTTATTCTCATAGTCTCCGTCTGTCATGTGATTGGTTCACATCACTGTCAGTCCCGCTCCTTTTCAAAGGAAAGCCTTTCTCCCTGGCACTCTTCATAAGAGAAAATGGCTGAACACCGACTCTGTGAGTTAACAGAAAATTAATTATAAAACATACTACAAAACAAAGATGCTACAGTAGGAGAATGCAGTTACACAATTCTGCACGGTCCTCCTAATGTCAGTATTAAACAAAGTAATTTGAGAAAAGACTGAATATATATTTATTATTTTTGTGAGTTTTGTCCAGTTCAGTTTGAATTTTGGTGTCTGAGATTCAGTTTCTCTCACTGTCCATGTAGTTTAGGATTACCAGATTTTCACAGTGAAAAATTGGGAGGTATTTTTTTCTTCAATTCACTGACGCCATAGCAACCCTACAGCCTTTATCAAAGATAGCAGTATATAAAATAACATAATAATAGTTAAAAAGTTGACATTGGGTGAATATATTGCAGATGATAAAAACTTGTTATTTTCTTTATATTGTCATTTATTCAAAACGTCTTAAATGTACAAAAATCTAGATTTAAAAAATAGATCAACTATTGCCATTTAAACATATGGTATACACTCCTAATCAGAATGATTAAATAAACAATCCATAGGCCTACGATTGTTTATTTTATTTCTGAGTGGCTCAACCTAATACATTACTCTGCTATTAACTTGCTGAGCACATTGATACAGTTTTGTACTTAAAAAATAAATAAATAATACAATACAAAACCGTGACGATTAACAATTTTTCTGTTTGGGTCTGGTCTGGGTCTACAGACCACGTCAGCAGAAAAGGTGCTCCTCAAGGTTAGACGCACCCTGGATGGGACCCTGTACAGGCCTGAGGTGATATACCAGATACAACTGCTCGTACGCAACCGGAAATTTATACTCAACCGCGACTGCCTCGCCTATTATCATGGACTGGAGCAAGCAGCGGGGATGGGCTGGGATTTGTTTTTGGGTTTGAATGACAACACTCTCAGTCATTGCACCCTTCAAACCTTTTGGGGGCAAAAAGAGGCTAAGATGGGGCAATGTAGCAATCCGTGCAGTTATGTTTGTGTACTGTAATCCTCGCTGTCTATATGTATTAACGTGCTGTGTGTTTATTCCCTCCCTGCTGTATTTCGCTGCTGCATTGTTTACCGTTTGTGTGTGTATTCCCGTGTATAATGTAACCTGCCTGTTTGTCTTCCCTGGTCTGTTACGATTGGTTGTTATCTTTCTGTCCCCATTAGTCCCAGTGTGCTGCTGAGGGCCAATGGGATGTGCCTGAGCCCTGGTACCCTATTTGCATAAGGGGTGGGATTAAAGTTATAAGAAGGCAGTGCAACGTCATTATGTTGTTGTTGAAATAAAGTGGTTAAATGCATAGAAGTGGACAGAGCAGTGGAATCTTGCGGGTGGGCGATAGCATCCAAAAATGAAGTGTGTTTCTCCTGTTTTCTGCATCCTGTTGAAATTATACAATGTATTGTATATGTACGTGTGTTACATTGTATATGTATTAATATGTACATATATATATTATATATTATATATATAGTATTATATTATATATATATATATATATATATATATATATTATATATGCAGGTAAAATATCTTTAGCAAATAATACAAGGATAGTGCGCTGCACTTTAATATGGAATGTTGTTTTTTATTATTATTTGGGTAATGTTACACCTGTTTGTTTTTTCTTGTTTTTTTTTGGTGGCCTGGGACAAAGTGGCTGAGTGGGAACAGGTGCAGGAGTGATGCAGTGCAGTAATTAAACAGACAGAGCCTTGTAATCCACTTTGGAACAGCAAACTTTATTTTGTTATATTCCAGGTCTGGTGACCTAAACAATAGTCCCCCGGCAATACACAACAATGTGTAGTGCACGAAGTAAACAATAACTTGATTGCAGTCCCAAATAATAAACACAAAATCTGACCCACAATAATACATACACAGTCACTGGTCCTGTGTGCATGCAGTAGTACTCGTGATGAGTAATACAGTTTATTTTGAAACTGTTGCTGAAGTGCTGTTCCATCTTAGTGCTGGCCCTTGGCGACAGCTCCGGAACTGTGCTAGCTGTCTGGTAATGTACAAGACAAGACAAGACAGAACAAACAAAACACTCACAGTACTTTTTTAAACTTTTGGAACCAGGTATCTCACAGTCCTCCGTTTAGTTACAAAAACTGATGTGAAGGAACAGATTATGATTCCCTTTTATGCTGTCACACATGACCCCTTTGTAAATGAGTGCAACATTCTCTCCAATCTGCGGCTGCCACGTTGTTTCCCTTCCGGGTTAGTTATTGCAACGGAGTCTCGCCCCCTTCCTGGCCCCCTTCCAGACTTCCCTTGAACCCTGGGAAAGAACTGTCAGGCCAGCCCATCCAAGGAACTCTGTTCTCGCTGCTTAGCGCCCTCACAGGTCAGGAGGTAGATTTACAACCAAGAATCATTATATTTCGGTCACATGGCTAAATGAGGCAGGCTTCAGGGTATAGATTTTCAAAGCTCAAAACTGGGACACATTGTTAAATAATTGATAAGACTAATTAAACCATTTAAATAAAGGCTATTTAATGGTTATTTAAATAGCCATCCTCTCACTCTTAGTATTAGATTATTTATTTATTTATTTATTTGTTTGTTTATTTATTAATTTTTTGAGCATCTAGCTAATTTCAGTACACTCCTGAGTGTATCGTTTGTGGATAATTAGTTTAAGTAGCCATATTGTGTTCTACCTATTGCTTACTTTTATACTGAGTTCAATAATAGCACAGGAGAGAGAGAGGAACCAATAGAGCCGCTGGGACCCTGAACCGTCCCGCATCCAGTGGGATAGCAAATTTAGACTTTGAAGACCGGTGTTGGTGCCTTGTCTGGGGTGAGTTCGGACACAAAGTGGGGTGCTGCCACTTCCAGGAGGAAGAGGAAGTACTGTCTGCCTGGAAGCAAAAGTGGAGGAGGGGCTGTTGCTCCCAGAGGCGAGCAAGGGAACCGGTGCCGTCTCCAGTGTCGGAGTGAGAAGGCCTGCCCGCCCTAATGCCAAAGAGAGAGGAGCCGCCTCCGCAAGCACCGGTAACTGCCGGAACCACCACCACTGCCAGCATGGTTACTGCTGGAGTGCCCCGCATTGTTGTCAGGGAGGATACAGCTGGTGTACCCAGCGCCTGAGTGCCCCACACCACCATAAGCACCAGAGTGTCAAGCGTCGCCACCAGTGTCCTGAGTGCCCGCCGCCTGAATGTCCCCGCGCTGTTGCCACTGCCAGCTGCACGTCCGGAGGAACCAGCTTTTCCGCTGTCAGATTGCCCCGTGCTGCTGCCAGGGGTGCCATGGTCGCCATAGCCGCTACCAGTTTTTCCACTCTCTGTGAGGGATCCCCGATGGGTCAAGAGTCACTCGGGCTTAGGGGGTAGAGAGGGAGTTAATGGGCACCCTACCCTTGAAGAAGCCCAGGGGTCATCAGAAGGGTTAAACGGGAGCCCCTGACCAAAGACCCAGGATCACACCGGCAGAAAGAGACTTCCTCACTGCGCTGCCCACCAACCCACCCATCAGAATCTGGATGGGAAACACAGAACATGAGTGGAGGGGGTTTGTGTTTAGGGGGGTGGTGACTGATTACGGCCATATGCTGCACTGCGCCCTGCAAACTTTTTGGTGACAAAAAGAAGCTAAGGTGGGGGCAATGTAGCGATCCGGGTGCTGTGAGAGCGCACAGTCGTGCTGTAACAGAGCTTTCGACTCTGGTTTGGGTGCCGTGAGAGCGCCCAGTCGTGCTGTAACAGAGCGGTCGCCTCTGGTTATGGTGCTATCGGAGAGCGCCCAGTCATGCTGTAACAGAGCGATCGACTCTGGTTTGGTTGCTGTGAGAGCGCCCAGTCGTGCTGTAACAGAGTGGTCGACTCTGGTTTGGGTGCTGTGAGAGTGCCCAGTCGTGCTGTAACAGAGCGGTCGCCTCTGGTTTGGTTGGTGTGAGAGCGCCCAGTCATGCTGTAACAGAGCGGTTGACTCTGGTTTGGTTGCTGTGAGAGCGCCCTGTCGAGCTGTAACAGAGCGGTCGTCTCTGGTTTGGTTGCTGTGAGAGCGCCCAGTCGTGCTGTAAAAGAGCGGTTTACTCTGGTTTGGGTGCTCATGAGAGTGTCCAGCAGCGTGTGTCTCGTTTGGGTGCTCGTGAGAGTGTTCACCAGTGGTGTGTGCTTAAATTAAAAGGATTTGAAGAACAGGAACCAAGCGTGTCGTCTCCGTCCTTTCTGCCTGCCAGTGAAACACTACAATATCATTCTGCAAGTGCCCATCAACAAGCTTTAATTGTCTTGCAGCTGATTAACATGAACAGACTACTGCACTAAACACTTTAACATGTCAGCATTTTGCTAAAAGTTTTTTGATTGCCTGCTATAAATATCCCCTTTCTACTTTCAAGAAAAGTAAATCACCTCAAAACAATGTGCTTATTCTAGCTGGATTCAATATAACACAAGACACACATAGCATTTTACATTGTCCCAGCTCAAATGTTCAATGATAAAATTTGAGCTAAATAAAAAAATAAATAAATAAAAGCCTATATTTGTAACTTTTAAAAGGAAATCTGTTTTCTCTCTACACTTCTGCATTTCTTGGAAGAAATGCATGCCTTTTGTTGAGAATTGTTTTCTGATTTTGATTCAATTTGGAACCTTAGTTTTGTTTTTCAGAAACATAAGCTGTTTTTGGACTCGTTTCGGCATCCTTATAGGAGTCTCGATTTTGAAATAACGTTACATATAATTTTTAGTTGGTGCAGCAGTTTTCCATTTACAGTACTTAATCTAGCAATTAGAAAAGCCATATTTTTTTCCTGTTTTCATAGGTACATTATGATCCTACCTCAGCTGGGGGTACACAGTAGACTAGATTATTTGGAAAGGGGCATAAGGCCTAAAAAATTTGAAAACCACTGCTCTGGTACCTTGTTTTAATTATTTTTTTTTTCACTGCTGGTGCCATAAATTAAAAGCAGGTGTTGTGTTATTTTGACAAAAGCTGAAAACCGAGACTTTATAAAGATTTTGAGCAAAAGGTTGGGACACCGGGACCTTTGATGGAAAACTGGGACTGTCCTGGCTAAACTGGGATCCCTGGTCACCCTAGGCAGGCTGCATTTTCAGTGTTTTAACACAACCTAAAAACTTAGTGGAAACCCAGTATAAGACAGACTTACGATATCAGTAGTGGAAACCCAGTTTAGGACAGCTGTATGATATCAGTAGTCATGCAAGGCCAAATTGGAACTCAGACAATATTTAATTATACTCTCTCATACATTAACATTAATTAGGTTATTTGCATTTGGAACAAGTTCTCAGGCTAAAAGAAAACTCCATGGAAACACATACAATTCGAAAGTACCACCAAAATAGAGTGAGAAAAAGATGAGACTTATTTTTATTTTTCCATGGAAATTGCCCCATAGTTGGCTGACCCAGCCTTGTGTCAGATAATACACTGTGGTATTACTTTGATAAAGGTCACTATGTTTGCAGGGCTTGGCCGACTGGCACTAATGCTCAACGATGGATAGCGGTCACATAAATGCACATCTCACTGGGTGAGCTGAATCCTTTCCAGATAGGCAGCTGAGATGTCAATATATTTATGTCAACACCATCTGGATAATGTCACAGTAGATAACCCCCCGCATTTGTTTGTGCTGTGACCTCCATTTAGACCTCAAATAGAGGTTGAAAGGTCAAATTAGCACTCGCAGAGGTGAGGATGGGTACAACTTTTTGTTTTCAGTGACCACTGTATGTATAATGGGATTTAGTTATGTGGTTTTGTGACTATGCTGAAAAGGGATAGCCAAACATTAAAGACTAAATATGGTAGATAATTGCTACCCTAGACTTGATAATTGTTACCCTTGTGTGTATTACTATTACTGGTACTTTGTTTATTTCTAACAAAAAAAAAAAAAGATTTTTTTCTTTGTAACATGATTGTAGCACGCTGTAATTAGACGAGTTTGAGTTTGTCGAACCACCACTGCCACATTCATATTTGCAGGGTTATATAAACTTTTTATGATAAATGTGTTTGCTGACCATGAAATCGACCCATAGGACATGCGTTTCTTAATTTAAACCTCTGGATATATCAGTGATACAATCTTTTTTACATTTACAAACCATGACATAACCCTTAGATTATTTTAGTTAATTGTAATACTTTCAGCAAGCATATTGGCAAATAAAATGATTGTGTCATTGGAAAATTTCAAAAACCTCCCTCTGTTGCAGAACAACAGGATATGGAAGCAGTGACAAACCTAACCTTTTTACAAAATGTTGGTCAAACGTAATGGTGTATATACATACATAGCAGAGTACCCATTCGATCAATAATTTAGACATTCAAAAATAGATACTGAACTACCAGAAGTAGAGACACAGGGCAGGATTTTCAAAGGTTTGTAAATGATAACTCCAGCGTTCATCAGGAAATTGGTAGCATTAATTTTGGCATTTTCAAGCAGTCGTTGTGCCTATTTCGTTATTAAATAATTGTCACAATGTGATTTCCCAATTTATGTTAATTTGCGAAATAATGTTAATATCTTAACGAGCAGTGCTTCTTGCGACATTTGTTTGTTTGCTTGGAAATTTATAAGCAAATCCATGTTAATTGTTATCATTTATCAGGAGTTAATTTGCACTTGGAGAAACACAGTTTTAATTAATGAAAGAGTACATAACTCACCTTGAAACAGACATATAAGAGACGCCAATGGTACAGAGAGAGCGAGAGTGTACAGGACCAGGGTTCATTTCTTACATACAGTGGCTCTCAAAAGTATTCACCCCCCCCTTGGACTTTTCCACATTTGATTGTGTTACAACATGGAATCAAAATGGATTTAATTAGGAGTTTTTGCCACTGATCCTCACAAAAAAAGTCCATAATGTCAAAGTGAAAAATAAAATCAACAAATTGTTCTAAATTAATTACAAATATAAAACAGAAAATAATTGATTGCAGAAGTATTCTATATTATATAGTATTCTATATACCCCCTTTGCTATGACGCACCTAAATAAGCTCTGGTGCAACCAATTGTCTTTAGAAATCACATAATTAGTTGAATGGAGTCCACCATACTGCACATCATCCTGAGAACACCATCCCTACCGTGAAGCATGGTGCTGGCATGGATGCTTCTCTGCGTCAGGGCCTGGAAAGCTTGTGAAGGTAGAGAGCAAAATGGATGTAACAAAGTAGAAAGAAATCCTGGAGGAAAACCTGCTGAAGTCTGCAAGAGACCTGGGACTTGGGAAAAGAAAATTGTAGTGTCCAGATGTACAAAGCTGGTAGAGACTTATCCAAATGGACTCATGGCTGTAATTGCTGCCAAATGTGCCTCTACCAAATATTGACTTAAGGGGGTGTAACAAAGTGCCCGCCCCTGTGTATATTATCTGTTATGTGTTGCGTGTGGTGTGTTTAAATGTTGGTGTATAGACATTGGTACACGGGATATAAACGGGTCTGTGTAACACGAGTGTTTAAAAATGTATATGTGTATTTAGGCACGAGGATTGCACAGCACTTCACGTGCAAGTAAAATGTAGTAATATGTGAGCACGGGGAATTGCACTTTATTAATTCACGTGCTGGGATTCAAGTGAATAATTAACTGGTAATTGAATCCCAGCACAATAGTATATATAGATGCACGTTGTCACATACTGGCGGTTGGGTGTTCGGTGAGCGGAGAACGGGATTGGAGACGGAGGAAATTAGTAGTAGTAGTAGTAGTAGTAGTAGTAGTAGTAGTAGTAGTAGTAGTAGTAGTAATAAGAGGAGAAAGTATCCGCTCACCGTGTTTGTCAGTGTCTGTCCGTGCACCGTTTTGTTAAGTTTAGTCTGTTTTCGTTTGTCTATTTATTTTGGCGTAGAGTGCCGTGTCCTGTGTTTTTCGTGTTTGTGTAAACCTTTTATTTTGTATTAAACCGGCGCCAACAGGCGTCTTCATCACTTCATTTCATCCGTCCTGTGTTTTGTGTATTGCATTACTTTTCCTGGTTCTGACGCCGCCCACTTCGGCCGTCTCTGTGACAGGGGGTTAATACTAATGCAATCAATTATTTTCTGTTTTGTATTTGTAATTAATTTAGAACAATTTGTAGATTTTATTTTTCACTTTGACATTATAGACTTTTTTGTGTTGATCAGTGGCAAAAACTCCTGATTAAATCAATTTTGATTCCATGTTGTAACACAATAAAATGTGGAAAAGTCCAAGGGGGGTGAATACTTTTGAGAGCCACTGTACTACCTCGATAATGCAATATTTGTAGTTATGAAAATATTTGAGCCTTTTCTATACCTGTGGTTATGAATGAGATTTATTAATTTATTTTAATCTTACTGAACGTTTGTTTTATTGCTAAAATGATATACCATTATTTGCACCCAGTGTAATGTTACCACCAACACATTATCAATGCAACTGTAGCCTATTTGAATTCTGCATACGTACATTATATGACTTTATATTTTATTTGAATTATACAACTGAAATCTTGGTTTAGGAAGCGGCATATTAGATATTACAGTAAAGTTTCCTTAGGTGATTGTGGCTTTGCAATGCATCATTGGCTTTTAACACCAGTGTCTTATCCACACAAGAATAAAGAACAAGTGTCAAGGACACACACAGATCCACTAAGAATGTAATCGAGATCATTGACATGGAAAATGCCTAAACGTATTTCGGAATGTTGTCACACTGCCCCCGCACTTTCTGTACAATGTACACCTTCACTGTTTGTATGCATATAAAATGGTCTTATAATACTGTATGTGTTCGGTGGCTACATATTATAAAAAAATTGTGTATTGGGCTAGGGGATTCTATCGTAATTTTAAAAGCTTAATAAATATATAATGAAGTGTTACGTACATGGTGTACATGTATAATAACTAACAACTACAAACACCAATGGCACTTGAAACGTTTGTATGTATAGCCTACAATTGTACATACTAAAATACATACAGAAGTAGATGTCATCATAGGAAAATAAATTCCAACCAATATACATTGCTGGCTTACGGTATTTTTTTCTTTTAAAAAATGATTGCACATTAAAGTTGTATATAGTAAGCTGTGACAAAATATCCCCCTAAATGAGGGTAAATGGCTAATGGGGTTTAATTTTATTTTTTTAATTTTATTTTTTTTTAATCCGCACTGTCCAATTTTTACCCACACGCCAGATAATCGTAAATCGGCATTGTATATGTGAAGTTATCTAAATAAATGCATGACAAAATGCACAATTTTAAATGACGTTTACAAATTATACACAACTAGATATTCCCAGTAATTTTTATTTCCATTTGGCTGCTGCTCGCTGGTGGGAGAGCCTCCTCCCTGTACTCTAGTAGTAGTTCCATAACTGCAAATTGTGATTTCATTCATTTTTCTTGATCTCGTTAACATGCATTTTGATTAACGAGTTCGCCTTGTCCACATGAAGTACTGTATTGTTTACTTAGTGCTCCAACTGAGAGAGGTTTATTTTGTTTGTTTTATTAGCTGTTGTTTCGTCACACCAGTTTAAAACTGTAAATCAAGACTCCAACCTGATAATTTACACTGTCCTCAAATTCAAAAACAGATTTATTGCCCGTACACATCATAGCACTTGATCAAGTCAGTTTGCCCCAAAATGATTCTTATAAGCGGATTGCTTGATTCTTACAAGCTGAGTATTTTAGCATGGTTAGTATATGAATGATTTTGTCCCAGTGGCTTTGATCACTATATGCGGTTGATCCTTATATCAGTGATTCTTATAAACAGAGGGCACTGTATTCACATACATTATTTTTGTCCAGAAAAACACCAAGTATAAAGTCAGGGAACTAGTAGATATGGTCATACATACTAGATTCTGGGCATATATGAGGGTGTAAGTCTGTCTGTACATTTTTTATCGATCGGTATGTTCCACTTTCCATTGTGTGCATATATCTGGAAAACAACATATCCAACTGTGATGAAACTTGGTATTAAAATGATTTCTAAATTATTGAGAACATTATATTCCGGGGACATACTGGGTGCCTGTCTGTCTGTACAATGTTGTTTCACCTTTATATTTACATGGAAAGCTGCTTATTAAATGTTGATGAAACAGACCCAACATGATATAGCATAAGTAATTGAGAGTGGCAGATTCTGAGGATATATTGGGGTGTCTGTCTGTACCTACACTTGTCCATCTGTTACTGTAGCAGGATAGCGTCATGGCCCAAATTGTTATTGGCAGGATGCAGGGAGAGCATGCGCTTATTAATGAAGACACAAACCAAACAGGAATAAACACGGTTCAGGGACCAAAATAAAATGTTTTATTGTGTGAATTTTATGTTTATATATTGTGTGTTGTGTGTTACTGTTGGTGTATAGTCATTGATACACAGGATATAAATGGGTCTGTGCAACACAAGTGTTTAAAATGTATGTTTGTATTTAGGCACGAGGATTGTGTGTTAGGTGAGTGGAGAATGGTATTGGAGACGGGGGTTATAATAATAATAATAATAATAATAATAATAATAATAGTTAAAATATCAGCTCACCGTGTTTGTCTTTGTAGTCCATTTTGTTTGTCTCTTTAATTTGGCAAAAGTGCCATGTCCTGTGTTTTTTGTTTGTTACAACCTTTTTATTTACTGTTCTGTTCATTCATTAAATGCTGAGCGAAACCAATCGCTCAGCTCCACCAAACTCCACCTCTCTGTTGTTTATTTCCTGGTTCCTGTTTCTGGTCTGACGTCACCCACTACAGCCATCTTTGTGACAAAGGGATATAATGTGGAATATTTAGCATGAGTGTTGTTAAAATATATAGTTGTATTTGGGCACAGGGATTGCACAATCACTTCACGTGCAGATAAAGTATGTAATAATATGTGAGCATGGGGATTGCACAGATTAGTTCACACATTGGGATTCAAGTGAATAATTATTTAGTAATTGAATCCTGGAACAACTGTATATATAGGTGCACATTTCATTCACTCAGGGTTGTGTGTGTTCATGAGTGGAGAACAGGCGAGAGAAGGAGAGTAATTGTAATAATAAAAAAATAACAAATGCTACTCATGCGAGAGGACTTGCACTATATTTGTTTAGTGTTCGTTCACTGTGTTTGTTTGTCTGTTTTGGCCACTGTGCCATTTTATATTGTTAAGACTTCAGACTTTTTACTTATTAATACATGCAAGCAAGCACATTTCATCATTTCACTCTCAGTGCTGTGTGTGTTTCTTTCGTGTCTGACATCACCACTAAGGTCAGCTTGCCACAAAAAGTCACACACCAAAACCACCCTTCCCCTTCACCTTCACCTCCACCTCAACCCTCACTCTCACTCTCACCCAGCTTCCACCTTCCCCTTCCACTTGCCCTCCATCTCCACCCTCACCATTCCCTTCACCACCACTTCACCCTCACCCCACTTCCACCTTCCCATTCCACTTCCCCTTAACCTCCACCTCCACCCTCACCATCCCCTTCACTGCCACCTTGCCCTCACCCCCACCCCCACATACCTTCCCCTTCACCTTCCCCTTCCCCTTTACCTCCTCCTCTACCTCCACACTTACCTTCACCGCCACCTCACCTTCACCTTCCCCTACACTTCCTCCTCCACCTTCACCTTCACCTCCACTTCCACCCTCACCCCCATTCCCACATACCTTCCCCTTCACCTTCCCCTTCCCCTTTACCTCCTCCTCTACCTCCACACCTACCTTCACCACCACCTCACCTTCACCTTCCCCTACACTTCCTCCTCCACCTTCACCTTAACCTCCACCTCCTCTACCTCCACCTTTAGCTCCTCCTCCTCCTCCACCTTCACCTTCACCTCCTCTTCCTTCTTCACCTTCACCTCCACCTTCACATCCACCTCCACCTCCACCTCCACCTCTACCTTCACCTTCACCTCTTCCTTCACCTCCACCTCCTCTAACTTCACCTCCTCCTCTAACTCCTCCTCCTCCACCTTCACCTTCACCTCAACCTCCTCTACCTTCCCCTCCACCTCCACCTCCTCTACCTTCACCTCCCCCTCCCCCTTCACCTCCATCTCCACCTCCACTTCAAAATAATAGATCTTTATTTGTACAAACTGTGCACTGTTTACAGGCAGAGCTTCTGCCCTGCCACAGTCAAACTTACATTTTTGAATATAGGTGGAAAACAACTTAAACAATTGTTTAGAAAATTGGCATTAACATTATTTAGCAATAAATTGAGAGTATCAGATTTCTGTCTGCACATTAATTTGTCATATGCCACATTTACATTTTTATATCTGAAAACACAAGTTATTTCACTCAGTGTAAATCACTCATTTTAATATACTTTTTCATGCTGATAAAGTCTAATTTGCTTACCTTTAGGTCTTAATTACCACATGTAGTATACCATGTTCATTAAACTATTCATTGCATTTTTTTTATACTGTTCTGTACATACTGTTAATATGTATCGTTTTCATTATACCGAGGCTGTAATTTTGAATTTACAACTGTGGCTGGGGATGTACTTGCTTTAAATGCAAAGTAATAGAAACACAGTTCATTATTTCTTTAGGCTTTTTGAGTATAAAACCTTAATTATAGAAGCTTATCTTCTCTCCCTCCTCATCCCAATCTTTCTTGCTAGTGCATGTGTGTTGCATTAGTGATTCCTAGATACATAATTATTTATGGATTAGGAGCTGTGAGCAATTTATTTATATACTCACAATGTATGTATAATTGTGTTAACTTTTTAGTGATGTTTTCTATTCTGAAGAGTGAATGCCTTTAACTTTACTTACCAGACAGCAATCAATTAACCTATCTGTGGCAGGCTGGGCAAAGCCCTGCACATAATTAGAGAGAGCGGGGCAAAGTCCTGAATGTAATTAGAGGGGGCGGGGCAAAGTCCTGCATGTAAACTAAATATGTTGTTTTGTGTTTGTTTCGCACGTGTGAATGTTTTGTATTGTTTTGGTTTTGGAATAGGTGTTGCTGTTGTTTAATGATTTAAAAAAAATAGTGTTTTGTTTATTATTGTTGGTTTAACTGTGCTCTGGCAAAGGTGGTGAGACTGCATGGTCAGCAGCAAATTAATTAGCAGAGTTGCTGTCAACCACATTGCAAATTTGGAGATGGTCATTAAATTGGTCATCATATTAAAACCTGCAGCTTTTGCTGGTCGTGTGGGTGTTTGGAAGGAGGAACGTGAGTGAGCCAAAAGAAAATCAAAAACAAAAGTAAAAAGAAAAGAAAAGAAAGCAATTACTACCCATGCTGGGCAGACCAGCACAGTATTAGTTTGGGTATTTGTGTTCAAGATTTGTTGTTGTTTAAATATTAATTTTAGCTCTATGAGCAGTAGTGTTCTTGTACAGCCTTTTATTTATTTTTGTTTTCAATAAAAACGACACACCAGCGCTTTCATCCGGAGTACGTGTTTGTGTGTCTGTCAGCTGTCTGATCTGGGGATGTTGTTACTCACCTATCCTGTCACACCGCCATTTAACCTATGCCCTTTATACCGTATATAAACTAGGGTTGTGCAGATATTTGAGTTTTCTAAGTACAGTAATTCAGTAATAAAGTAAAATGTGTCTGCTTCTTTGAAATGACACCATAAATAGGGTCATGTCATTAAAAGAAACATTAATATTGGCCTTGGTACAATAAAAAAGATAAAAAATAAACAAAGTTAAATTAAAAATAGCAAATGTATTCGCAAAATACAATTCGTGTCATAAGGGTGCATTTCTTCTCTCAAGATAATTTTGAGTCTTTCAAGATGTATTGTAAGCGGGGTCTGAAAAGTTAATGAGCGATAGATTTTCTTATTCTTATTTATTGTGCATAAATATTTGTTATCCTTGTGCTCTAATTTTGATTGAAAATGTATTTAAAAAATAACCCCAAATTCAGTAAAAAGTTGCCTATAAAAAAAACAATTTCCAAATTGTGAATTTACAAAAAACGATCTCTATAGGATTGTAGTATTCATCCATCCTTTAGTTCTATTTTTGGATAGCCACCTGCAGTGTGCTGGTGATTGAGGAACAACTTTAACATCTGCTCCTCTTAATCAAAATGTCTCCCGAAGGTGCACCCTAACACTGCCTCGTTTTTCTCTTTATATCCAAGTGATCACACATACTGTATACTGGCATCTGTTAGGTCAATGATGTATTGCTTTGAATATCTAAAAGGAATTTGATTTCCATCTGCATTCACTACGTACTACAATGTTAAATAACCTGAAAGAGCTAATGTATTTATTGTTGTTGTTGCTCATCAAAATTATAAATTAAAATGGGACATGGCCCATTTAGAATTATTTCAAATACTTGTTATTCAATGAATGAAATATGTAAAAAAAAATATCACCACTATTTGATAACAGCAAAGTGAAATGCAGGGCGTTCATCTCGACTGTATTGCATGCAAATCAAGCGTAACTAGGCTTGTTGCGCATTAAACTGGTCAATGTGAACAAGGCTATTTATTATCTAAACTTAAGAACAACTCCTGCACAAGGCTAGGGGAGCCTAAGTGACGGGGCTGCACTAAAGCTCATGGAAGCTAAGACAATTATATATTTTTTAAGGTAAGTAAATATGCCTTTTATGGACAGAGCCTGTCTTGATGGCTTCTCTCGAAACCTTCTTGTCAGATTGTTCCATTTTTACTTTGAAAGCCACTGCACTGTACAAGTGTCATATAAATAAGTTTCTGCAAATCTAGCATCATGCCTGGTAATTGTACCAGAGCTTTAGAATGATTGAGACCTGCAGTTGCCAGTGTTTTCAACATCCTATATCTCTTGTAGCTGACCATTACCCAAGGTATCAAATTCGAGGGACACCATCAATAAAACTTTTTGCTACTCTGCTCAAAGTTTACATGTCCAATGCTTTGAACGCAAATAAATATTGCACATTCCATTTTTGGATTGAGATCATGCATATTTTCATGCTCTTAGTTATTTCACTTGGGTATAAACCCATTTGTTCTTGTTGATTTAGCAGTATATTTGAATATGGTATGCTACGGTAGCCGTGAATTGCAAGACACAAATATTAATTCAAAAACACAAATACAAATAAAAAATTGCAAATACAAATTGAAAAACAAATGCAAAAAAACCCCAACAGAAATGCTAATTCAAAAACACAAATACAAATAAAAAAAAACAAACACAAATACAAAAGCAGAAAACACAAAAGTAAAAGCAAGAAGCACAAATACAAACACAGAAAACACAAATACAAAAAGCCCACAACACACAACGGAAATACAGCAACATACAGCCACTCCCCCAGATACTCCAGCACTATCTCTGGAGAAATTGGAGCTGTTTAGAAAGTGCAGGTTGAGTTTTTACTAACTGTGGCCCTGTCCACACTATGCCTTTAAACCATATTAGTTGCATTTTAAGCCAGTGTTATAGGCTAGTTCTCACCACAGTGTCAAAGGCAGCAGAAATTTCGAGGAGAATTAGGACAGAGGAGAAAGAAACAACATGGGCAGAGTTTAGCGAGTTAGTGATCAGAGAGACCCAGTAGGATGACAGAGAGGGTGATGGGACAACAGGCCCTGGAGAAGGTGAGGTCCAGTTGACTGCCAGGAGGGGATGGAGAGAGGGAGAAAAAGGAGTGAAGGAGAGGAAGGAATCCAGCAGAGTGGGTAGAGTTGGAAAGATGGATATGAAAATCACCCAACAGGACAGTCGGGTAGACAGGGATGGGAGGGAGGAGAGGAAATAGTCGAGTTCATCAAAAAAGTGAGCGAGTGGTCCAGGGGGAAAGTAAAGTACAATTAGCAGGACTTGACATGGAGAGGTTAGTTGGATAGCATGGAATTCAAATGTGTTTACAGAGGGTAAGGAGAGGTCAGAGGGGACAGAATCGAGTAAGGAGGAAGAGAGCATCATTCATAGAATGTTTTAAACTGCTACAGATTTGTACTCAACAACTTGACCTTCCAGTCCTTATCAACAATCTCAAATACTGTTAAATAATAAAGTAGCTTGCAAGATCTGCTTCTGGGAGCCCCTGGTATTGTGCATTGATGAAAGAGTCCTCGGGATTGTGTTCTTCAAAGGATCAATAAAGTTTTAATATATGTTCTGCACCCACATGTACCTGGTGTCTACTACTTCAATCCCCATTGGCAGAGTCATCTCATTTAATCTTTTTTTTCCCTACTATTATGAAAATAATTTATGATACTAAGCCTTCAGGAGTTGAAAATATAAAAACAGCTGCAAGGATTGCATGTCTCTGGCACTTGGAGATCTCTGTGTGTATACCACCTACGTATATATTTTCCTAATTTTATAATTTTTTCAGTTACCAGGGCATGTTCATATAGTGCAGATATTAAAAAATATATAAATACATACGATGCTCTGCATACTACTTCATAATCAGATCTTCCCAGAGCAAGATCATATGCTAATATCATCAGTATTTAAAAAATAAATAAATAAAAAATAGCACTATCAACATGACCATTGTAACAACAAGCCCCCTTAAAAAAAAGAAAATATAAAGACAATTTACTTAGTCAACTAAATGTACTGTAAGTTTAGTAATATCATGTCAAAGCCCATAAAAGGACAATCGCTGTTATACTTATTTGTACTAACTTACTGTAACTTAAAATAGTATTTATCGTTAACTTTGGAGCTGAGAAGAAAATGACACTCCTTGAAAAAGAATTAAGGGGGAGAAAATTGTATTAACACTATAATGTGGATTCAAAATTAGCCTAAAAAAATCCATTTAATTTTGGGTGAATAAGAATAATATAGTATAAACAAAAGTGTATTTGAAACTATCCGTAGAATTATTTATTTGTTTTATTGTTTACTTCCTTGTTTATGAAATTGTGGATGAAATCTGTAATAAACTGTTTATTAATTGCACACTGACTCAGTGCTGTAAATGTAACAGCTTTGTTTAACCAGAAACGGGTCCTATGAATGTCTGCCTGACTGCTATACCTAGCACTGACATGACAATCCGATGAACCATGACACCTTCAGCCATTGGAGCTCTTAAAGGGATCATGTTACAAATAACAACTTTACCCTAAACTTAACGAAACGTAACAGATCTGTGAATGTACTACATCCCTCACTGGTGGTTTTTACTTTAACACTAAACTGTTTTTAACACCCATATTGCTACAGGTCCAGTCCCTGAGGAGTCCTGTGCATCCTTAATGATCAGTGCAGCTCTGGTGCAAGAGCTACAGCTGGTTCTGGCTGTAGGTCTAGTAGTAGAACCTCTGATTGAGCTTCGGGGTGTACTTTTGCAACAGTGTAGCCCTCCTCCCCTTGCAATTAGTCCTCCTCTGGCCTTTACACTGTGTGAAACATCCTCTACATGGCACTTTCTTAAGCAGTCTTGGTGATAGCGGATCAGTCTTCCATCTATGAGCTTCACTCTGTTTGAGACTGGTCCCAATTTCTCCAGTATGGTTCCTTGCGTCCACTTATCTTCTACTCCAAAGACACTTGCATAGACTTTGTCTCCTACACACAATAACCACACTTTTGTTTTTTGATCATGCTGAAACTTCTGTTGAGCTTGTGCTTCTCTCACTCTCCCTCCCGCTTCAGGTCCAAGCAAATCTAGGCTTGAGCGTAGTCTATGGTTCATTAGTAATTTCACTGGTGACAATCCTGTTGATGTTTGGGGTGTGATTCTGTAGTGGAACAAGAACCTGGACAACTTGATGTCAGTTGTCCCCTCCTTCATCTTCTTTAACCCCTTCTTCACTGTCTGAACTGCTCTCTCCACCTCTCCATTTGATACAGGATGTTTGATGCCATTTTTCTAGCAGAACTGCTGGAACTCTTCACTAGTGAATGCTGTACCATTGTCTGTCACTAGCATCGCCGCAGTCCATGCATTGCAAATGTATGCCTTAACTGGTTGAGGGTAGCTTGTGAAGTCGAAGAAGACATGATACGGAAATCCATCCACTTGGAATTGGCATCGATGAGGATGAGGAGCATCTTCCCCATGAACGGACCTGTATAATCCACATGCAGTCTTGCCCACGGTCTGTCTGTCTGCCGCGGATGGAGTGGTATGGGTGGAGGCACAGTACGTGTGCTCTACAAGTGGTGCACTCTTTTATCTTCTTCTCCAGAGCTTGGTCCATGCAAGGCCACCAAACCATACTTCTGGCTAGGCTCTTCATGCACGAGATACCTGGCTGTGCTTCATGAAGCTCTTCAATTACTTTTTCCCTGGCTAACGGTGATACAAGGACTCTGCTCCCCCAAAGCAGACAGTCATCATGGATACTTAACTCAGTCTTCCTTCTAAAGTAAGGCTTCAACTCTTCCAAATCCACTCGTACTCATAAGCCACAAGTAACAATACCCCCTGAATTCCACCTGAAGCTTTTTCACTGAACAGACTCAAAAAGGGCTTGTGATCTGAGCAGATTGTGAAGTGATGTCCAAACGGGTAATGATAGAACTTCTTCACATCAAAGACAATGGCCAGAGCTTGTTTATTCAGCTGAGTAAAGTTATTTTCAGCAGGAGCTAACACATGGAATGCAAAACATCAGGCATGGTGTGAGGCAATACTGCTACAACTCCATAGTGTGATACATTGCATGCCAGTATCAATGGTTTCTTATAGTCAAAATGCACCAGCAACTGTGATGTTTATAGTAGCTTCTTTGCTAACTTGAATGCTTTATCTTGCTTTGGTGTCCAATGCCAGGACACCTGCTTCTGCAGCAAATTATGTAATGGTGCCAGTGTGGTAGACATGTTTGGTAAGAAACGATGGGAGTAGTTAACCATTCTTAGGAAAGACTTCAGCTCAGTGGTATTCTTGGGTGCCAAAGCTTTTGCAATGCAACGAAACCTGTCTTCTGAAGGGTGCATGCCATTTGCATAAATCTTGTGTTCCAAGTATTGCATTGGAGCTAGGAAGGTACACTTCTGCTTCTTTACTCTCAATCCTGCCTCTACCAGTCTTCTCAATACTTCTTCCAGTAATTGAACGTGCATCAATTGGTCAGGGCCTGTAATAAGCATATCATCAAGATACATTAAAAGCCTGCTAATAAGCTCTCTAGCATGTGCTGGAGTATTCCAGGAGCCAACGACACTCCAAAAGGCAACCTATTGTAGCGGAACAAGCCCTTGTGAGTGTTGATGGTTAAGTGTACTTTGGAGCGGTCCTTCAAAAGCACCTGCTGATAAGCAGGGCTCAGGTCCAGCTTCGTGAAGCATCCAGTCTGGAAACCTTGTTAACCGTCAGCTTATAGTTGCCATAAATATGTGTTGAGCCATCTGTCTTCCCAATTGGCACAATAGGCACAGCCCATCTTGAGAACTGAACAGGTTTGATGCCAGCTTCTTCCAACCTCTCAAGTTCAGTGCTTACTTTCTCTTTTAGTGTGTATGGTACTGTGCAGGCTTTAAAGAATCTGGGCTTGACATTTTTGTCCCCTTCCATGATAGCCTTGGTTCCTCTTAAGTTTCCCAGTTCGTTTTTAAATACAACCACGTATTTGTTTAAAATGCACCATGGTGGTTCTAACATGGTATAAGTTAGACCAATCTAACTTGAGCTTTTTCAACTAGTTCCATCCCAACAAGCTAGGTCCATTACTCTTGACTATCAATAGCAGTAACATATACAGCTGCTGGTTATATTGTACTTTTACTGAAATAGTGCCTATCATTTTAATGTTATTAAAATAAACATGTAATGCATGTCGGATTTAGTGATGAGAAACAGAGTGTAGCTGTATTATTATTATTGTATGTGAATGAATTGTGCAGGTATTGCAAACTGAATCACATTTAAACCACTACTGGCCAGTAGAATAACTTGGCAGTCGTTTTATAAATCGCGTGTTAAGAAATTTACCGCCAACTTTATACATATGGGCCAATGTGTTATGACCCTTTAGGAGTGTGATTATCACAAATCCCCTGGAGTTGTCTTAATGCTTTTACACATTTTATATTAATAGCATATTTAGAAAATATTATTTCAATGTGCTGATTTATTTTCTTAATGTCCAAATGTGCCTCAATGCCACTGAGAAAGAATTACATCATAATACTGTTTACTCAGGCTGGTACAGTGAACAGAAATTTTACCAATTCCTTTTGCAGATTGGGTCTTTGTTGAGTGGGGTACTATCAAAATGTACCCTGGGTACATGTTTATACATCGAAGTGTCCCCTGGTTTAGTCTAAGCTATTGTTTGGAACCTTGGCTTGTTACAAATGTTACCCTGCCTTTCAAATTTCTCAAAAAATAGGAATTGCTGCAAGCTGTTTATTTTCCTCTCAGACACGACATGTGCTTTACAGTTCCCAACATAGCCGCCGCCAATCAAACTATTCTACCTCAGGGCAAATTGTTTGATTATCTAACGAGAGTTCAGACATATGCAGCGGCCAATGTGATGAGAAAGAGAAGGGAGATGAAGGAATCAAGATGTTGATATGCTGAGATAATTTATCCTATTATCTCAACATAATAGTTTGAAATGTCAAGATGCTGAGAAGTTATTTTGTGATCTTGACCTAACACATTTCAATGTATTTATTTTTTCTACTGTCCTTAATGAGCCAACGTTATTTACCAATAACCTGTGCTAAAGAATTGCCTTTGCAAGTTTCATCACCATTGAGTGGTTCACTGTGTGAGAAAAATGTAAGTGTGACATACAGACAGCATCTATAAACCCCAGATTATGATACACTCAACAACTTATACTAAAGGCAGTCCTTAGAAAATTGCATCACACCAAACAGTACAAGTACGCAAAACTCCAAGTATGAAATAGATGTACGAACACTCACCTCTCCTTTACTGGGGGAATAATAGCTTCTGAATCATATATACCACTTAGCATTTATTTTACAATGGGGGTAACCAACCCCAACACCATAACAGAAAAACTGTTTGTTTCTGAAAAGCATTTGTATTATTTGCCTACTTAGAGTTGAAAATTAAAAAAATATACTGTATAAACTACATCGAGATGAGGTTTCCAAACATTTGGTCTTATTTTGAAAATGGAAAACACTACAGCTTGCTGAATGCATCCCTTCTCTTTGTAGTGAAACATGTGAGACTTGAAACCAGGGTACATCTGTGGCATGACAGCTTTGTCTAAACCAGGGTATCTCTGCAGGGTACTCCGGTTGACCCTATCTGCTTTACCTTCAATCTTTTTTGTGCATCATCCAGATGATACAGGACCAATACAACTCATTTCGAAGTATACAATAGTTGAAATGTTGTTGTACTAGCATAACTAGCCTTTACAACTGTAGCAGTTGTAGATTGATTGATTTGTAGTTCTAGCTTGTAAAGCAATTCAGTCTGCCAAAGGACTGATCATTTCGAACAAAGTCCCATTCCCTTTCATATCTTGGCTGTCGATTACAGAGCTTCACTACTTCTTTTAGAATTATTCTGATACTACACGGGACTCATGGAACGATATTCATTTTCCCAAACTGGCACTGGCTTACCCCCTCTAGGCATTCCCCACATTAAAAAAAATATGCTAAATAAATAGCTTTGAGAATCTAGCCCATGCTACCTATGATTTAAATCCTGTTATTGATGTGCAATTTTAATGGCATTGATAACACCTGTTCAAATCAGGTGCCTGCAGATCAGCTGTTTTAAACAAAGAATAGTTTTGTTTCCTTTGAATGAGTCAGAGCTCTGGCTGCATCCCTGACATAAAAGAGACAATACATCATGGGTTGTTTATTGATATGTCTGAAATCCTGGGTGAACAGAAGTAATCTGAAATCCAGTTTGGGCAAACAACTTAATCCAAGCTTTGTGCAGGTTATTGTTATATGGATTTGTTAGTAGATAGGAAGCTTTGGGCTGTGAATGCACTGCTCAGCTGGGAGACAAAGAGAAATGCACAGTTCAAAATCCAATTGTGCAATGTACTTGATGGTCCAGGACATTGCATTGGCATGAAATGTTCAGCTCTTTATATAAATAAAATTATGCATCAATGGCAACATTTTCAATAATAAAAAAGCATCCTGTCACATATAAAAAACACAGATCTGCTAAAGAGTGTGAGGCAAATTAACCACCACCTTAGTACATCATGAAAGCATGTGTCTTGTGAATAACAAGAAACAAGTGAAATTCAAATTAACAATAAGATATTGCATTCTCCTATAGAACAAATATGTGTTTTAAATCAAACCAAACACAAAGAAAAGAACATTCGGAAGTACATTTAGTACAATAAAAATAATATAAACAATAAAAACAGCAAAAGAAAAGAACATTTTAAAATGATAGCAAATAAAGCAAAAGACAAAGCACTCAAACCAAATAAATATGGATAAAACTACATATAATAAGTATCCAGTCAATCCTGGACAGCACCGGCATGTGCTCACACAACTATATAGGTGTTATCAATGCCATATATATAGTTTTATCCCTATTTTCCTCCCTGCATAAAACAGGTGGAAACGCACATATTGTTTAATTTAATTGCATTTGTTAATTGTTTAATTATCACCCGCACCTGGGAATGATCGAGAATTAGTGCCATTTTGTACAAGCTGCAATTGTGACAGAACACTGTTTGGAATTCCAGAGAACAGAGCATTGCACTAATCAATCCTAGAAGATATGAAGGCATGCATCAGTCTCTCATCATTGTGCTGTGAAAGAACGCTTCTCACCTTGGCAATATTTCTAAGGTGAAAGAAAGATACTTTAATTATATTCTGAATATGTGGCTCAAAGGAGGTCAGGGTCAAAAATTACACCCAGATTCCTCATTTTCTGAGAGTATGGGAAACTGTCCTCGTGAAGGCAGACAGATCTATGTTTTTTTATCTTTTGATCCCAAAATCATTATCTCTACTTTATCTGAATTTAACATAAGGAAATTATTAGACATCCATAGCTTAATGTCAGCAAGACAGCTTATCACATTTTTTATAGAAGATACACCACCTGGCTTTAGAGACAGATATAGCTGGGTGTCATCAGCATAGCAATGAACGTTGACCCCATGTCTACGGACAACGTCACCCAAGGGCAGCATATATAATTAAAATAAAATTGGCTCAAGAACAGAACCCTGAGAAACGCTACAAGTAACCTCAGATAGTAAGGAGTTGTCGTCCCAGATTTTAACATATTGTTGCCTATTTGAGGGATATTGATTTAAACCAGGACAATACAGTGCCGGACAATCTCACAAGATACTGGAGACGGTCAATCCAGGTGGCATGGTCAATGGTGTCAAAAGCTACACTTATATCTAAGAGAACAAGAACTGTAGGTGAACCCGTGTCTGCGGACATAAGGACATTGTTCACCACTCTTACTAGAGCAGTTTCAGTCCCGAGTGGAAACCCGACTGGAATTTCTCACATATGTCATGGGCTGCTAAAAAGGAATTTAGTTGGTTAACTACCACTTTCTCTAAGACTTTAGATAGAAAAGGGAGATTTGAAATAGGCCTAAAATTATTCATTTGTAGGTTTTTTAAGCAGTGGTCGTACTACAGCAACCTTGAAAGACTCAGGAACAGTGCCTTGTGAGAGAGAGCTATTAATTACATTTAAGACAGTGTTATTTATTTTAGAAAAAATATCTTTGAGCAATTTAGTAGGAATGGGGTCCAAATCACATGTGGTGGTTTTAGTCTTACCAATTAGGTCAATAAGATCTGGTTGATTGATTAAAGTAAAAGAATCAAAGGTGTGGTCTGATAAAGCAGGACCCAGGCAAATCATTATGTCTTTATTGCTGAGCGGCCTGTTTAAGTTGTCAGTAGTATTAGAAATCTGATTTCTTATATCATTATTTTTTTGTTGAAATGGTTAATAAAATCATTGCTGCTAGCTGAAGGTGGTGCACCCAGAGAGCATTCTTTCTGTTGATTAGTTAGTTTGGCTATTGTTTTGAATAGGAAACTGGGATTTTCTTTGTTTCTATTAGGTTTGAGTAATAAGCTGATCTTGCTGAAGACAAGGCTGCTTTGTACTTCAGAATACTACAGTGCCTATAGAAAGTCTACACTCCCTTGAACTTTTTTTTCACATTTTGTTCTGTCAATACCTCAGAGTTTCATACATTTAAATGAGGATTTATTTCCACTTATCTACACACCATACTCGATACTGTTAAGAGGAAAAAAGTTTTCTGCGAGTCGGTTGGGATAGGTCTCTACCAGTACCAACTTTGCATACCTAGATTTGGCAATATTTGACCATTCTTCTCTACAAAACTGTTCAAGCTTTGTCAAGTTCCTTGGGGAGCGTTGATAGACAGCAATCTTCAAGTAATGCCACAAATTTTTAATTGGATTTAGGTCGGGGCTCTGACTGGGCCACTCAAGGACATTTATCTTTTTGTTCCTTAACATATCCAGTGTAGCTTTGGCTGTGTGCTTTGTGTCGTTGTCATGCTGAAAGGTGAACTTCAATCAAAGTTTCAGCTTTCTTGCAGAGGGCAGTAGGTTTTCCTCAAGGACTACTCTGTACTGTACATCATTCATTTTCCCTTCTATCCTGACAAGTGCCCCAGTCCCTGCCAAAGAGAAACATCCCCATATCATTATGCTGCCACCACCATGCTTCACAGTAGGGATGGTGTTCTTTGGGTGATGCGCTGTGTTGGGTTTGCGCCAAACATAACGCTTTGCATTTAGGCCAAAAAGTTCCATTTTAGTTTCGTCAGACCACAAAACTTTTTGTCACATGGCTACAGAATCTGATTTTTTACATACGTCAAATGGGATTCAAGGTGGTCTTTCTTGAGTAAAATACAGGCCAGATTTGTGGAGTACTTAGGATATTGTTGTCACATGCACACTTTGACCAGTCTTGGCCATAAAAACCTGCAGCTCTTATATAGTTGCCATTGGCCTCTTGGTAGCCTCTCTGATCAGTCTCCTTCTTGCTATGTCATCCAGTTTGGAGGGACTGACTGATCTAGGCAGGGTCTTGGTGGTGCCATATACCTGCCACATCTTAATAATCGTGTTAACCGTGCTCCAAGGGACATTCAAGGCCTTTGATATTTTTTATACCCGTCCCCTGATCTGTGCCTTTCAACAACTTTGTCCCGGAGTTCTTTTGAAAGCTCCTTGGTGCTCATGGTTGAGTCTTTGCTTTGAAATGCACTACCCATCAGAGGGAACCAACAGGAACTGCTGAATTTATCCTGAAATCATGTGAATCACTATAATTTAACACCGGTAGAGGCCACTTAACTTAATATGTGATTTTGAAGGCAATTGGTTTAGGATTGCTATTACAAGGGGGGTGGACACACCAAACCAAGCTATTTTAGGTTTTATTTTTAATTAATTTTCTACAAATTTCTAGAATATTTTTTTCATTTGGAAGTGGTGGGGTAGGACGTGTAGATAAAAAAAATAAATAAAAAAATTAATGCATTTTAATTCCAGGCTATAAGGCAACAAAAGGTGAACATTTTGAAAGGGGGTGTAGACTTTCTATAGGCACTGTATCTTTTCAAGTGAGAAGAGACTTGCAGTTTGGTATCTATCTATTTGCGTTCTAGTTTTCTGCATGCACGTTTAAGTGCACGTGTAATTTCATTGAACTATGGAGAAAATCTTGTAACAGTAACTCTTTTGTTTTTAATAAGGGCAATAGTATCAAAAATAGTGCTCAAAGTGGTATTATAGTAATCCACCTGCATATCCTCTGATTCTGCCAGGATTGGCGGTTGAGTAGGCAGTGCTTCCAGAAATAAATCAGTAATCTGTGAGTTATGAGGGCAAACTTTAACAAAGTGCATTGCTTTTTTAATAGAGCTAGGCAGGGATAATTAAAAAAGGATAGCTGAGTGGTCAGAGAGTGCAAGATCTGTAATATTAGATTTTGAATATTTAAACCACCAGTGAGAATTAAATCTAGACTATGACCATGAATATGGGTGAGACCAGTAACATGTTGGGGAAAACCCAAATTAATCTACCAGTGACCTAAAAGTCCCAGCAAAGGGATCTAGAGCCACATCAATATGTATAATAAAATCACCCAATATTAAAATTCTATCATGCTTAACCATCATTGTAGATAATAATTAAGCAAATTCAGAGAGAAAAAGAGAATTTGGTCTGGGGGGTCAGTAGATTACTATGTAGATAGATTGAGTTTTTTTTTTAGAGAAGCAGTAAGTAGTTCGAAAGATGTATAAACGTCATTATTCTCTTGGTAAAAATCGAGTTCTTCACCAAAAATGGTAGCAATGCCACCACCCCAGCCTTGGTTACATGCCTTCTGGTAGAAGGAGAAACCGGGTGGACAGGCCTCTATTAATGGGACAGTCTCGTCCTGTTTTAACCATGTCTCAACCAAAGCCAGGATGTCTATTTCTAATTCCAGAATAAAATCATTAATTTGGAGAGATTTATTACCCAGAGATCGTGTATTCAGTAATGTCACATGAAAAGAGGTTGGTGTTGAATTAATAGAATTTTCACTAGCTGTCAATTTAATTTGTATTAAATTTTTTGAACATGATCTCTGGAAAGAAGCTGGAAATTGATAACGAGGAAGTGATACTACAGTGATAGGGCAACCAGTTTGTGGCGTTTGTATGCATGGCTGGGAATTCACAATAAAGTCTCCTGGAAGCTTAATGAGTCAAAGGTTTTTAGAACAGTTTTGTGTATTTTCTACTAGTCTGATTGAGCATCTCTTGTTAGGATGCAGTCCATCTCTCTTACAAAACACAGGTCTTTCCCAGGAAGCTTTCCCAATTATTAACAAACCCTAGATTCTCAGAGGAACACCATTCTGCTAGCCAGTTGTTTAATGAGAATAGTCTGTTTAATGAGAATAGTCAGCCTCTCCTAATAACAGGTAGGGGGCCAGAAAATATAATATTCTTTTGCTTCATGACAGAGATATCAAAGTATTTTTTAAGGGTCTCAGATTCTCCATATCCAATGTCATTTGAAACCCTGCTATGTTTTTTGACCAAGTTTTTTAGTTTGGCTGAAATTCCAAGAACTCTATCACCTGACCCCTTCTGACTATTCACAAACAGCATGTTGGTATTTCTAACAATAGTCTCCAATAAAGAGCATCTCACTAAAGGTGGTATCAGAATTATCTTCTGTGGTGAGAGGGATAAATCTATTGCAATTATTGATTTTTGAAGACATAACTGTGAAAGTCGCAGCTCTCGACTTTTTTCTTTGATAGATCCATTTGTCTTGACCTCAGAAGTGTCGTGGTAGAGCGGCGGGAGGGGATGGAACCCCTGTATTTGACATGAAGTCTGCTGAGGCATGCTCCTCCTCCACTCCTTTATTTGTAATATTGACAGTCTCACTGTGGGTAGTACTGATAAATGAATTATCAATAAACTGTTTGAGTTGATCAATGTGTTTGAGGCTGCAAATTTGTTCTTCTAAATTTATTTTACTGATTCCTGAATGATACTGCAATTTGAACATACATAGGTATCCAGGTAATCATTACAGCTAACAACAGTAAACATAGAACATGAAATACATTGCATAGCTTTGTCATTAGGGTTTAAAGACATCATAGCTCCACAGGAGGATTGTACTCACTCAAATCAGTAAATACTGCGTCTTTTATTGAGGGCAAAAGTCAGCGACTAAGTAAAACTCTCTTTTTCCAGTAGAATGCTGCAGTCCTCTACTCGCAAACTGCAGGCCTCTGAGTCCAGAGCTTTCCTGCCTCCTGGAGCCAGGGACCAGGGTGGTGCAGCTCCTGGCTGCTGCTGGACTGGGGCAGAGCCTCAGGAATAGTGCTGGTCTCTGCTGCTGCTACTAGATTGGGATAGAGCCTCAGGAATAGTGCTGGTCTCTGCTGCTGCTACTAGATTGGGATAGAGCCTCAGGAATAGTAGTGGTCTCTGCTGCTGGATTGGGACAGAGCCTCAGGAGTAGTTGTTGTCTCCTCTGCTGCTGCTGCTGCTGCTGCTGGATTGGGGCAGGGCCTCGATCTTTAGTACTGCTGTGGTGGAAAATGCTAGAGAACAGGCCTCAGATCCAGCCTCTCAGTGCTGCTGTTTGTGGAAAATGCTGGAGAACAGGCCTCTATTCCAGTTTCTCAGTGCTGCTGTTTGTGGAAAATGCTGGAGAACAGGCCTCAGATCCAGCCTCTCAGTGCTGCTGTTGGTGGAAAATGCTAGAGAAAAGGCCTCAGATCCAGCCTCTCAACAAAATACATGTCTGGTTAGATATTGTAAACAATTGTTATACAAATATAAAGACAAAAATCTAATATTGATTAGCTTTAGCAATACTCTATACAGTCATTATTTATTTTTTTACATTTTTTTTGGTAAATGCTTGTTCCATTCCAAAAATAGATTTCAGTTAATCCTTTTGTAATAAGCAGAATAATTATTGGGGGACTTTTCCTACTAATGCACCAGTAATCACAATGATCCTGTTGCTGATGCTTGACTCCTGAGCATTCATCACATCGCCCACTGTGGTCTGGAATGACCCATTTGCAAAAATAATGGATGCCTTTGTTTAACCAGTGTTATTTCAGTTGTATATTTTTTTTTTATTTCAGTATCTAGTTCTATTACATTTTATAAAAAAAAAAAAAAAAAAAAAAAAAAAAAAAAAAAAAAATCAATATCAATCTGGTTTTAGTTTGTTTGGTTATGAAAGTTATTGTCAATTTCAATTTTAGTTTTTGTTTCAGTTATCATTTCTATTTTAGTTTCAGTTTAATTAGTATCAGTTTCAGTATCATGCGTTTCACTTTGTCAGTCATCTGTGTTTCTGTTGCTTTTTTTCTATAAAGCTCTTTCATCCTGTGCTTTTGTCCAGCATAAGACCCATACTTACCTATCGACTACAGAATGGTAAGTTGAATGGTAAGACTTTCTTCTTTGAACCGTATGGTTTGCAGTTTGCCTGCAACTCTTACCTTTCCATTTAATTCCATGGTCTCAGATGCTAGTTTATTACAGACTGTTTTGTTTAGGACTGTATTTAAGGCGCATGTAAAAAAAATGAAATCACATTTTCAGTTTAAAAATAATTCATTTTGTAAAATGGTGGTGTATATTTTCAAAGCTTAGTATCTCTGCCGAGTTAAATGAAACCTGCAGTAGGGGTGTGCCGATACTTACATATTTTCCAAGTAATTGCCTTTCAGAAGTTGAATCTGTTAGGTAATAATTAAATGGAATAAAACCAGTTATTTTCTCAACACAAAACAATGTGGTCCCTCGGTTTCCCTTGTTTACACAATTATTGACTATTAATCAATTACAATCTCAGAGTATTATATATCCTGTCGTGATCAAACTAACTAAAACGCTTTTGTTATGAAATTGTCTCTGATTAAACTGATAAAAAAATAGATATCCCAGTTTCCACAGCAGTAGTTCTTGTTAGTGTTAAGGAAAGGCCATGTTTGTGTGACGAGTCTGTTGCATTTGCTAGTTTGTCATTGTCAATTTACAGCCTAGGTATAGCAGGACAGCACTAAAATGTCAGTGCACCAAATGAGAGGAAAATTCACTTCCAGTCAGCTTTTAGTGCAGAAGTTAATTACCATTGATTGGTACTCGGTTGTGAAGATAGGCAGCTTTTTTTGCTTTGAAATCAAAATAAATAAATAGGCATGTTCTGATTTATTTAATACCTGCCAACAAATACTTCTTAAAGGCAATTACTCAGAAAATACAAGCATCAGCCCACTCCTAGTCTGGAGCTGAAATAACAGATCACAAATTTACTTAAACAACAAAACTCAATTAAGGAAACAGAATGCAATGCAAAAAAATGCAGTTACAATGCAAAAGCAAAGCAGATTTGTGCTTCTGAAAATGTTGATAGTGAGAAAAGGTGTATCAGTTTATCTGTATAACTGCCAAAGAAAAATAACTATAAGTGACTTGGGTTTTACCACACAAAATTGATTCTGCAATGTATACTGCCAAGGCTGGTCCAACAGTGGGTACTACACTTGTGGGAAGGATTTCTCATTAAAATCTTCTGTAAGATATTTTGAGAGCCATGGGTCTGAGTGGGCTAAAAAGGACATTATAGACCGCTCAGGATCTTTCAGACAATCAGAGTGCATGTTTCACCTTCTGTATTCCACAACACATCATCACGGAGAACCCCTATTCATGACATCAACTGTGCCACTTTCAGTTTTTACTGTGCTGCATTCTCCACATCTGCATGGTGGAAGTCGCCTGCTTAAAAAATCATACCTGAGGCACCTCTCGTAATTCCATTCAACCTCATTCAATGCAGTGACATCACAATCGGTCGCATACCTCAGCCACTTAACAGTAATCTTTTCTTCAACCTTTTCCGTCTTATTATTGAAGTTAACAATGTACTAAATAATTACATTTCAATTTCAATTTCAATTTCCATTTGGTAATGGTTAGCAAACAAATATACAGTAGCTGGATGTTTGACTTGTGAATTCACAATAAAGCAGCATATAAAATAGGGTGGTGAACGTCTGTGTATGGTTTACATCAACACTTGTAGTACTTAAATGGACCTCAGCTTTCAGCCGTGGTCCATTCACTTCTACTTGTGCTGATATTCTGTCATACACAATATAACCTTGTAATAAATCCCTCATCTAGAGACTTCTGCAATTTTGCAAAATTTTCCTACTGTACTTTGCATCCATTCTTCAAATTAATTGAGGCTGTGGGTGTGTATACCAGCATTTCCAGCAATGGCAACACAAAGAAATAGGAACACATATTGCACTGACCCTGATGTCTGTCAAGGAAAAAAAAACAACCTATGCTTTCTGGCTAAACCATATTCTTATTGAATTAAATCTGATTGAGTGTCACAATAAAGTGTAACAATTAATTTGTGGTGACATATGATAATGTATAACGCTATTATAAACTAACAGACCTCTCAAACACAGTTGGGAATGGTTTCATGGACTTATATTTCTCTCAGGTTACTGAATAAATACTTTTATTATATAACAAAAGCCTTTCTGTGCTGCCCCAATTTAGCTGTTCATGATATTTATGTTGGTACTTCTGCTTAGTCTTTCAGTGTACAATAATAGCACTAATCCAAGTTTCTTGGTTTGTTTAATATTAGAACCCACACCTCATATAAGTCTGTTCTAATTACCAATGTTGATAAATACTTATTTTTGGGGAATAAATCTTTTTATTTTGTCAACATTTTAATTTTTCCACAAAGGTGACTTCAAACACAAATAGAATATATTGTCAGCAACTACCAAGGGACTTACAGTTTAAAAAATGTATAAAGCCCATAGGGTGTAAATGACAAAGTAAATTACCTATCACGTCAAAGTGTTTTGCAGAAGGAAGAAAAAAGGTTGTAGATGCTGATGATATTATTGCCAGAAGATGAGCTGTAATCCTATTTTAATCGTTGTCGGCTTTATTAAACAAAAAGCAGCAGGTCCAGATCTTTTAGGGCATTAGCGCTGGCCCCAAGCAGATCAGCATTGAGTAACCAAGTGCACTTACGGTGCCACATTCGTAACATTTTGCAGTTTTGCATCCTTTGTCGAAAGCACTGCTGCCTGTTGCTCAGTATTTACTGTCCGGTATTAAAAGAAAAATAAGCAACTAGAACAAGGCATTCAGTTGAGGTGTGTATAATGAATAGATGAATTGCTCTGTTACTTGTAGTACAATTATTTAATTAATTAATTGTCTGACTGTTTCTCCTACATTTCTCCACAGTTCTCTTCCTATTGCACTGTATTTGGTTACTATAATAAAGCAGACTGTTTGCTACCCAGTTTAAAGATAGTCATTTGAGTTGAAGACACACAAGCTGCCTCCCTGTTGTAAAACCTTCTTGGCACTTTGCCACTCTGTGAACTGAACATGCAGGTCCCTCCTACTACCTAAGATGTATTCCTACCAGCAGGAGTTTATGAATAACATCTGCAAGATTTCCTGACTCCCACAGTGGAAGAGGTAGGGGCTGGTGAGGCAGAAATCACTGTGAAGAAGGCATTGCATTGCACATGTTCTGTCGAATGCCCAGTACGTTAAATGGCAACATTTTAGTTATATTCTGTCTCCTTGGTAATGCAAAGCACTTGAATAAAGCAATGACAGATTTTCCGAAAACATAGCGGACAAAAGAACCAGTATAAAACGCAAAGTCTCCTGGGTGTTCCTGGAATGGCAACCACCACCACTACCCTGGCCTTATGCAGGTCATGATGGGACGAGCTTGCTCCTCACTAACTAACTAGCTGAATCTATATTTTTGTCTTCAATGACTTCAAAGAATAATATGCACAATCAAAGTTGCCATAAATATGGATTTGGTTTGGAAAATCTTTCTGTTCCAGGTATGTTGTATAAAAATATTAACCAGGCCCACATTAACTGCCAGTTCACAATATTAATCTCTATACCGACTTTCAAGTGCATCTGTTGAGGCACTGCATTGTGCACTACAGGCAGCAAAAGTTATTGTTTTCACAAGAGTTCTTATCTCTCAAACTACTACAACACCAGCTTTTCTACACATATAGCTATGGCCAAAAGTTTTGCATCACCTGGAATTTTTGGATTGAGATCATTAAAAAAAAAAAAAAAAAATATATGAACATAATTTAGATATTTTATTTAACATGTAGTCAAAGAAACTACAAAGTGATATCACAAAAGTCTACCAGAAGCCAGAATAGCAGTACAGTATATCATGTTAGATTTCGAAATGTCACATTTTTACATTTTTGTCAGTTAAGTATATGGAAAACTACAAAGCAGTATGTAATTCAGCATGTTCACGTAACATTATGCAGCAGGTTTCATTTGACTTTATGAAGCAAAATATGTTAATTCTACAGGGTGATGCTAAACCTTTGGCCATAGCTGTATATCACTTGTTGGCTTTAAGAAAACAACTCATCAGAAATCATCGGTATGAGCATGTGCATTGTGCCATCTAGTGGAAAACTCTTACCTCCTAGAGATGATAACCATGGAACTGTACTCTTTAAATTAAAACTAGTTGTGAGAGAATGTCCAAGTACAATATTACACACACACACACACACACACACACACACACACACACACACACACACACACAAATATTGCGTCATTGTACCAAACTTACAGTTCAATGTCAAATAACTTATGGCAAGTGTTTTTCTGGATAACCCACACACTGAAAATAACCAAGGCACTTTACAAAACAGAAAACTACTGAAAGAGCCTTGCCTGACCACTTTCAAAGCAAAACACTGTTGTAGCTAAAAAAAATAAAAAATTCTTATTTTAAAAGATGACCAGATAATTGACTATCATTTTTCAGAAAAAAAAAAAAAAATTGCCTAAGCATTGGAGTTCAACATTTAAGTTATCATAAAAGAGAACTACAGTATCTCATCTGCAGGAGTAAACTAATTCCTGCCACAGGCTAGGATTGTTGCGCTTTTATTATGGCAAATAGTTTTGTAGTTGTTATTTATATACTTCAAAGAAACACTCAAATTAAAATGTAATCCCTGCCACACTCACACTAGCAAATCCAACTGAGTGCTGGGTCTCAAAATTAAACCCCGATTACCTCAAGAAAAAAAGAACAAAAAAGCTTTTGTTTTATTCTCAAATATACTATCCAAAGATACACCCTGGAGGGAATCTGTCCAGAGCCTTTGATATTTAAAAAAAACAAAACAACAAAAAAAAAAAACACAGAACCCATTTAATCTCCTTTATATACTGTATGAAACTATAAATCATATTAAAATAATCCCTATCATGCTGTTCCGGAATGATTAAAATTATAAACTGGATTTGTATGGTCATTCACACTGTACGTAAAAGAAAGACTACAAAGAAGAAGAAAAGAAAACTGGACCTTTAATACCCAGAAGACATGTGAGGGATGTAGATTTATCATATTATCTATAATCAATATTGGGTGTGTAGTTACCAAGTGTCAAAGGAATCTGATCAATAATTAAAATGTCAGCCGCACTGTAATTGTTGACTGGTGCTTGAACTGACACGATGACATAAAGCTCTAGTTTCTGGCAAGGACAAGCTCTTTGGATTGGCCTTTGCCTCCAAATGCAGACATTACATGATTCTCTTGCTGAAGTGATGCAAATGTTGAAGAAACAGTAAATAAAAAAGCATATATCAGCCACTTTTCTTTTTATTCAATTTTTCCAACTATATAACAAGTCTGTAGCGGGTGGCCAGGGTCTCTTAATATTGATCCATATACCCTTCTGTATAAAAATACATTTGTATGTGCCATTCTGTTACATCTTAATAAAGAGTCAATAATATTTAGTGTTCCCAATTTTTTTACCCCCAATTTTCTCTCCAATTTGGAATTTCTAATTTTTTTCCCCTTTCACAGCAGAAATTCCCCACATAGTTCAGGAGAACTGACGGTTCAGTGGGTGGCCCCCATCCCACAACCAGCGAGCTTTCAACATCTGGAGGACGAAGGCCAGTCCTGCAGCTGCCCACTTTTGAGCTTACTGGCTGCCGGGCCAGCTGGGTTCGATGTAGCGTGATGAAGAGAAACATTACCAGTCGGTTAACCAAAGGGAGCGCCAGAGCCAATGTGACGATCCCTTCAGAATCCCCAGCAAAGACCGACATTTCGCACACCCAGGATGAGAAGCTGCATTGTATGATTCATCCTGCACACCACACAGCTGTGATTTTACCAAGTGAGCCACTAGGAAACCTCAAAATCTTAAAATATACATAGAAGTACTTTTATTTCTTAAATATTTAATTTCAGACAACTACCATTATTACTAAACAGACTCCTCATGCATGGTATATGTGTAGTGGCAGTATAATGCTGGATACATACAACCACCCCTATTTCATATTTATTGGCAGTGAATGACATGTAACTGAACTTCAATAAATGGGTATTTGAATATCAATTGAATACTTATTTAAGCATTATCAATGCTACTTACTGGTAACTGTTATCACACATCCCGCAGCACTATACTGTATTTTAATGCTCAGTGATGATCAACATACTAGATTGTGTTTCTACTATGGGGTTGTGAGGTGCAAAAACCCCAGTGTAAAATGTTCAACCTCACATTAAATATAGTTTGAAGTTACAGCAAATTCAAACTTTCTGAGAGGAATACAAATGTTGTAATGTTATATTAACTAAAACTATCAACTATACTGTGTGTTTTTGTGTTGTTTAGAGTGGATGTGAGTGAGTCTGTAGGGTGGATCTGTGAGCAAGTGAGTTTGTGTGAGGAATGCGTGGAATGTGCCTGGACTAATGAGGTGTTAATTAATCAATTAGTCCAGGTACCTGTATAAAAGGAGAGTGGTTGAGAGTGTTAGTTGGTGTGTGTTTGTGAAAGTGAGAAGACCTGTTTGGTAGCAGTGGATTTTTGTTAGTTGTTTATTAGTTATTGTTTTGTGTGTCTTTTTAGTTGGCCATTGTGCCCTTTTGTTTTGTGTGTTGATTATTATTGAATTAAAAGTATTTTATTTTCTGCATTTTCTGAGTCTTTCTGAGTCTCCTCACCCTGCCACAACCACAAATATAGATTTTTATTCTTATGAATTAGAAACGTGATTGATATTTTTTTTTTTTTTGAAAAGGCAACCTCCTTACCAGCATTGTCCCTGTAAAGAAGATATACTGTAGACATAATATATGCGTGTTTATATTTTGTTTGACCACCCACCAATTTTGCATTGTCATTTTATGCCAATTCAGTCAGTATTGTTGTAACACTCTCTGTATACCTTATAATTTACTGTCCAGTTGTTATTGTACTAAGATTATATACTGAATAACTGACAGAATGTGATTGTTTTGGAGTGTTTTTGTTTTACCAGATAACATGTATTTAACAAAGGAGCATAGCTTTTCAAAACAGCTTTCCAAGGGCAGCAGAAAATAAAAGAATACAAAGCAATACTTAAGAAACAGCACTCAGAACTATTGCAGATATCATAAACAGCTTATAATATGTCATGTAAAAGTATTTATAATGCAAATGTTGTTATAGCAATATACTCCACAACATAATGCTTTGTTAACCAACATTATTAAGCTTCTATAAAGTGATAATAAAGTATGAGTATAAATGTTGAGTTGGGGTTTGTGTGGTTATATAAACAATTCAAAAGCTGTAGACAGAAGATGTCATAAACTGAGATAGATTGATGCAGTATTTAAATTGACATGGCAGGTGCATGCAAGATTCTAATTCATGAAGTTAAATCAAATGCATAATACTTTTGCTTATGTTTAGTAAACTGGGAAAGTGCATAAGAGGAAATTGAAAAATTTGGGGAACAACAAAGAACAATTTTTCTAAATTTAAGAACAGCTGAATTGTGAATGCAATTTGATCTATTTTTCAAGTTCAGAAAAGGGCACTTCTTTTTAAGTCACTACACAGTGTCCTCGGGTATCACTGAAGTGGCTGTAGCATGCACACACAGTTTTCTGCTCTCATGTCCTTCAGGTTTTCGATGATGATATCTTCTGATTCTGAGACATACATCACACTTACTGGCTTTAGTCCCTGTGGGGTACAGAGAGGCCTAAAAATAAGAAAACAAATGAAGAAAGCATTTCTTTCTTTGCTCTTGTTTGAACATCAAACATCTATAAGAGCAACTTGAGAGGGATGTGAAACACAGTGTCACAGTTATGTTAACAAATGCATTCTTGTTTTTTAGATTTACTTTATATCCTTTTTCTGTTCCAGTCACCACATCTTTGTGACTTGTTGACAGAAGTTCAAAGCACTACTGAGGTATAGCTCTCAGAATCATGTTGCAGAGGGTAATGTTCATGGTGACACTCTGGTGTAACATATATACCTGGGGGTTAGACATGATTCTGTGAGCTCTACTGAGGTCTCCAGGGTGCTTTAAACATTAAAAATTCATGACAATGCCAAGGCTGAAATAGAAAATGGGTTAACACAAACAACAACAAGAATACATTAGTAAGTCTGATTTCTCAAGCCCATCCTTAAGTTACTCTTTAAAGAACAACTAGGTCCAGGAACTGCCCTTTTAATATATATATATATATATATATATATATATATATATATATATATATATATATATATATATATATATTTAGATCCGAAGGGCTTCAGGAAAATAAGGTATATTTAGGGTTTCATGATGATACTAAATTACGAGACCGAAAGTCAAGTAATTTATAAACTGTCACAGTGTCTTTGGATGGAACTGTTTTCCTATAACTCACTGAAGAGGCCGATTTATTTATTTATTTATTTATTTTTTAATATCACAAATATATGGACCTATTACGAACAATGCGAATTTCCTTTGCTCCAAGTCGTCATGTATTGTGTTTTTTTTTTTTTTTTAAACGTAGTGTTTCAGTGCTGTACAGACGTTCTATGTCGTTATCCGTTAGTGCTTCAACTTTATTTGGATGATTGCTTTTACCTTGTTTTAATTTCCTGTTCCTCTTCAGTTTCTCTGAGATACGAATGTACCAGCTTTACATAATTTCTTTTTTTTTTTTAACATAGTCTCATTTTCTGTACCATTGGGTGTTGTCGAGTGATTGAAAATTTGCACAGCCACAGGTGTAATTAATTAATTTAATTAATTGATGTCACCTGCCTGTAATCAGAAGACAGGTATTTAAATAGGAACCAAAGGTTTGTTTGAGGCAGTCTGTGAGAAGGAAAGAGGCTTTCAGTGTGGCGAGACCTGTGTGGCTTATTCCACAGCCGACCGTGGATGGGAGTTCCCAGGAGGCGGCGCTCAATAGGCTGAGCGTTGCCAGATGGGGGAGTGGTCTAGCTCAGCGCACCAGCGACCCCTGTAGTCTGGCCGGGAGCCTGTGGGCTTGCCTGTTAGCTGCCCGGGAGCTGCGTTGTCCTCCTACACTGTAGCTCCTGGGCAGCTGCATAGTGAATCCGCAGTGTGTAAAGAAGCGGTCAGCTGATGGCACATGCTTCGGAGGACAGCATGTGTTCGTCTTCGCCGCTCCCAAAGAAACACATCCTGTGGGACAGATTTTAGAAACCCATCCACTTTCTTTGCAGTGTAATGAACTGGGATCAGGTGAGGTGCTAAGCATGCTCAGAAGAAACTTGACATATATCCATCTGCAGCCAGTGTAAACTCAATCTCATATTATTCCAACATCAAATTGGGGCTGGTGCTGGTGTCATCTGCAATCTACAATCCAATTATTTCCCTGTCCTAGCAACATTTTTTTTTTTTCCTTCTGGTGCTTCTCTCGTGTCCTTTGTGTTGAATGCTTACTTGGCAGCTTCCACCATCAGTGTGCATTGGAGAGATCAGATTCGGACATCCCGCAAACCTAATTGGGGCTGCCAATTGAAATCGATTTTATCTTGATCTGCTATTAACAAGAATGATTTTCAAAAGGCTTTCAAGTCTGTTCTAGTGACAGTGCTTCAACTGAGTAAAAACATATACGGTATGGCGGAAAAAATTATGTACTGAAAGAAGGACTAAAGAAAGATCTTTGGTTATTACATCTAATAACATAATCCATGCTAATTGATGAACAACTTACACGTTGGCTGTCCAGTTTACACTGCCTGCTGTCCTGCGGATGCCTTGTTCAGCATCTTGGCTTGCTACAGGTTTTGTGGGGTAGCAAAAACCTCTGAAAGACATTGAAATACATAGCAGTTTGATTTAGTTTCTGTTCCATTAGGTATTTCAAGTTGCTGTAGTTAGTCACAAAATAATTCCTCAAATCATTAGATTTATATAGGTCTCAAGAGTCCAGTTTTAAAATCAACAAATGAAATAGTGAACACATTTATTTTAAAACATGCTTCTACAGTAAGTTAAATAAATCTTTTTTTTTTTTTTTTAATTGGTGGGTGAAATAGTCTTCACCCCATCAATGGTTTATTTCCTGCTATTAACAAAACAGCAGCTTCCCATGCTGAATGACAGGCTTTCAGCCTGTAACATGCTTTAAACTAGGTGATACAGGTGAAATGACCCAAAAAAGAGCAAGTGAGACAGGTATCCTGAGAATATGGCATAGCAACTAGGAACTGATGTAATCAGATATCATGTGTAAGTGTTGGTTTTGTTTTCCTCAAAACCGTACATCTGAGACCTATGGAACCAATGGAAGAGCTAAACGGGTAGAATTTATGCAATTATTTAGTTAGTTACGATTACTTTTGAAACCGAGGATGGTCGGATATTGTTCTACCAGATGATTTTACTCCTCCAAAACACTACACAATACAAATACCTCTCATCCCTTTTATCCTGTTGGAATTGAAGAGTGCCTCTAAAACACATAAAAAAAAAAAAAAAATATTCGTATAAAACAAATATTCGTACAAGTGTTGGGGAAATGTTAAGGGTTACAGCATGGTGTACCAGAAGTACTTGATATGTTGAGCCCACAGCGGTATTTTAAGCTCTTTTTTTAAGAGCCTCCAAGATGTGATGACTGTCAACAACAAGAAAAATGTATTAGTTAAGATTACTCTGACATTTCACACTAATATGCTCTTAAGCCTGGGCCTACTTTAAAATTATCCAAATCGTTTTTGATAGCAACTTGAATTAAATACTGTACACATCCATTTACTTGCAGAAGCTTGCATTGAACCCAGGTGGTTCAAGTATCCAACGATCCAGCCTTATAGAATGGAAGTTGACATAGTGCTGAAGGAGTCTGCACTCTAAGGAAGAGGTCTCTTGATAAGCAGGCTCTTGGAGCAGTTGTCTTCTACTTCTGGTTATTCTGCAATGCTGTTGCTGCCTCCCATCAGGAGTCCTTGGGGTTCCACTAGGGTCATGCTGGTGAAACTGGTAGACAACCAGCAGGGGTTCATTCTGAGAACTTGTGTTCAGGCAGTAAAGGCTCTGGGTCAAAGCCTCATGCAAAACCAAGCTCCCACTTTCATCAGTGTAGCGGAATTGAAAGCCCACCATGTCAGCGACTCTTTGACCAAGGACCGCAGAGACATTGAAAATGTCATAACCAGATGAGGGAAGCTCATCTAGAGTCAATGCCTTTTCATCCAGAGGCTCACTTACTGTACTGTTGCCCACCACGAAGATGCTGTGCACAGCCACGTTGACTGTCAGAGGCTCCGGGTGGAGGGTTTTACGCAACAGCACCAACTCTGCAATTTTCATTGAAGGTTTCAGGCAAGAGACATTGAACCAAATCCAGCCTGGGGTACCATATTTTGGATCTGCAAAGCAAAGGCTGTAATGTAATGCAATTGTTGTAAAAACACAATTGTACTGAAGATTTAAAAGCATAACAAGATAGTGGTGAGGAACAGAACATGTTTTTCAAATGCTCTACACAGGACACCAAAGAATTCTAACAGAATTCAATTCAGGTGACAATTTCAACATAAATTGATACGGCGAGTAAAAGTAACACATTTTATTAGACAAATACAGTTCATGTCTTCCAGTATTTAGTGTGATACAATTTGTCTTAATACCATAATATAACAATTTATATGCATAATATTTCATTTAATTGACATGAAAATCTGTGCATTCTTCCTAACTGTAACAAGTACCAAAAACAGTAGATTAGTCTGCAGAGTGTTTATTTGCAAAAACAACAAAGTGTTTTTAAATTGTATTAGCTACTGTTAACAGAATACAGGATTTAATTGGGGGTCTTTATATAGTTCAGGTGACTCATTTTAATTCAGTAATGAGTTGTTTAAAGGAAGTTTTTTAAAACTATGAAATAGGCCTACAAACCTAAGGAGAGAGCGTTGTGAAAAATGGCTGTCCTAATGTAAAGCATCATTTGTTTATGCTTTTACTTTTTTAGCTGGTGGTAACATTAATATGTCTGTTATGGTCTAGATTTAGATCCCTGAAAAAAGACATCTCCTACCTTGGATACTTCTGAAGCTTTGGACCAGGGTTCCTTCCAAATTTGTTAAATCTCTGGTAGCTGGTGAGTCAAGGAACTGGTACACTAGTTTCATGTAGGGGTGAGGCCTGGTCCTGTGAGGTACTGTCAGTTTGTTAATGTGTAGCATCTCCAGGATGGCCTTGCTTAGTTGTTCATCCCCATAGCCATTCATTTCATCTCCCATCGCTCCTAGAAACGGCCCATAGAGAAACAGAAGAATCCCTGAGTGGATGTATAAAACGGTGCTTCCCAAACCCATGTTTATGTTTGTGATTGGAGAATTTGAGGAGCTCTGAGCCGATTCCCTCTGTGTGCCTCATGACTGTAAAAGCTGTGGGGGGAGATTATAATCTTGAGCCAGGAGGCTGCTGCTAATTAGTTGTAAATGCTTATAGGTCTATTGACTCAGATTGGAAAACCAATTACCGGTAACAGAAGGTTACTGGAATTTCATGCTCCAAATTCTGCAGCAGGGTTTAAGTTGTTGTGAGCAGGCACTTGCACTGTATAAAAAGGTTTTAACTGCTGTCACAGATCATTAGAAAATGCAAGTAGCGATATATTTGTAACTTCAATCTTGTCTTACATAAAATATACAGATGTCAGTATTAGACTTCTGCTGTTGATTATTTATTTTCAACAATAATTTTATCTTTCAGGAGATGTTACAAACTGGAATCATGAATATTTACATTATTAGTAAAACTAGTAGTGGTCACACTGGTATTAGTATTTTTATAGTTGAAATGTATTTGTGTTGCATTTTTATTCTGTTTACTCCATGATCACTTCCTTGTTGTTAAAATCACAGTTGCACTACATGCTTTTTACCACTAGATGGAGTCGTTGGAAGTTTGTTGTTCTTCCATTGTCCTTTTAAACTTTTGTTTTGCATTTGTGCAGCAATGCATACTGTACCCACATTTTCTTTAGCTGTTTTAATTTCACTCTAACATCTGTTAACAGCATTTTCCACAGTTATGAGATCATATTCATAACTTATTTCCCCAATACCAGTTTACCTTTCATTTAAGTGAGAAATACACTGATTTTCACTTCCTGTGGAAGACCATTTACCTTTTGGAAATCACTCTTAATACTTACCCGGGGTCCCTGGCTAATGTATTTAGGTCATTTATATAAATATATTAACCCTCAGCTAATAGCACATTTAATAACCTCGTAAAACACACTCTAACCCTCTCAAATGGTAAATTGAACCACAGTGTCCTGTTCACAAAGCTTTAACTATTTTTTTTGTTTGTTTTTTTTTAATCTGTGAATTTTTGGTTTACTGTTAATAAGCTAAAACAGTGTTTCACGAGCATCAGACTTTAATTAAATTTGCAACATTTAAAAAACATTTTCTTTTCTTATGTTAGGGAAAGCTTTTTTTTTTAACCGTAGAAAAAAACTCACACAAAGAAGAAAACAGTTTTGAAACACAAAAACACAGTATATTATCATGGGAAGTGTAATTCCTATTTAACATATCTGTCCCTTTGGAGGCAAAAGGACTATTACTTACAGGCAGTATGGACCATATGGCCCAACTGATGAATGCTGGGGCAAATTACTTCTGAGTAGTTGTGTTCATCCTCAGCGAAATAGAGAACTCATGATGACTCATATGTCAAGACAAAAACTCTGCAGTGAAACTAAATACCTTTATTTACCAAAACACACAATAAAAAGGCATGAGGGCCAAACAAAAGGTAAAAACACAAAACCTAGGTTTCCAAACAAAACACAAGAACAAATAAATTGAGCGTCCGCCCTCCCTCCCGCCCGCCCCCCCCACGTCCCGTCCGTCGTCCGTCCGTCCGTCCGTCCGTCCGTCCGTCTAAGCAACTCCACCCAGACAAAGGATTTCTCCTGGCTTTTATAGTCTGTGGCTGGAGCCCAATTAATCAATAATTAACAATTAGCTAGTTAAGGCTCTAGCCACATTCTCACATGCATTTGGCAGGGAGGAATTTAACTCCCTCCCTGCCAATCCAAAACAAACAATAATACAAATTATAAATTATAGGGGGCGTGCACTCCATCACAGGGCTAAATGGCCTCCCCCTTGTCTATTATTTTTCTAATGTATTGGAACAGTATATCACAGGGACAAATGAAAAAGGTTAGTTTGTGAAAGAGTGGTTCAGGGTCTTGGCTTGCCCAGTCATATAAAAAGAGTGCATTACCTCACCCGAATAGAAGAGTTGGGTTTGCAAGACCTGCTGTGTGGTGCTTTTTATAAAACAGTTGTTCTCAAAGAAGACCAATATGAAAAAACCCAGTGGGGTGAAATTGCAGTCTACATTACCAACACTGATTAGATTTTATACACAAGGCATTCAGTACACTGCTAGAATTGAAAATGAGACTTTATTCCATATCTGTAAACAGGAGACAAGCGCATTTATGGTATAGAATATAGCATCTCTAGAAAACAGGGCTGAAGGCTTGCTTTATTTTATAGCCTGCTGAAAGAAAAGTAATAAGCAGTATGCTGTTAGCAAGGGCTCTTCTCTAATTCCTGTAAAAATACCACAACAAAGTCTGAAGTGATTTGAATATGGATTTGTCCCTCTGCCACTGATAAAACACAGTAATGTGGTGAGTATGACGATGTCTAGCCCCTGTAGCAAGCACTGGTGGGCTACGGGTGTCTTTTTTGTGAATCTGAACTACAATATTCCTGGCCTAATAAAGTCCTTCTTTGTCAAACAATCACATCTGCTTACTCAACACTTGAAACTGTGACAACATGGCACTTAATCTGAATTTTGTAAAGTAAAATGCATGATAAATGCAGTAATCTATGACGTGGAGCAGTTAGATACTGTCTCTTCCATTGCTGGGATGACTGCTGTTACAATAACAATTATAAAAAAAAATTAAAAAAACCCGCTGCAGAACATTACTTCAGAATATCTTCAGGCAAAAGCATTGAGCCGTCTTCAGAACACTGCTTTGTAGTAGTTTCCAGCCTAAAAGTAAGATGTCCTGTGCATCACATTGGGCCTGGGTGTATGACATCATCATTTGAGAATAATTGGTTCTGCTTCACGAAGTGCTTTGTTTTATGGCCCAGCCTAAGAGTGAATAGAAATGTGCCTTTAAATCTGACACAACATATTTTGGGTAAAGTTAGCTTGCATTAGGTGATCAAAGCCCATCTTCAAGTGGATGAAATATGTCCATATAAAACCACCACCACAATTACCATCAACTTCCAGTGCCAGTCAAATCAGGGCCTACTTCTTTTCACAAGCACGTGTCACAAAGAATGTATAAAACACAAAAAATATAAATAAGAGGGAAGAGGAAACATGTTTATTGAAGGTTGAAAAAAGCAGTAAAATCCAGGGGAAGTTTTGTTGTGAAACGACCCGGATGTTGCTCTACTTTTATATTTATTCTGCATATTTTCCACCCTGTATGTGGCCTCTGACCTGGGACCAACATCACATGGTCTCAATTAATGCCAGCTGTAGTGTTTTTTGATTAGGGATGAACTGAAGCCAGCAACTCAACTGAGACCACATTTCTCGTCAGCTCAATGACACTACCACAACAACGAGAGGGAGGCAAAAGACCAGTGTCTCACTCATTTCCTATGTAAAAGGTATTCAACAATCTAATTCATGTAATGTAAAAAATTTCAATTGATCATTTTATCTGTTGCATAAAGAAAATTACTGCAATTAATGTGTGGCTTTAAGGTTTGGATTAAGTTAAGGGTTTGGGGTAAAATTGTGATTTAATGTTAGGATTTGGTTTATGTGTAGATGCCTCTGGAAAAGCTGATGTTCCTGGATAATTTGCCTCTGGACACAATGACAACATAACAGTTTAAACCCTTTAGTTCTCAGCTGACATATATATATATATATAGTTTTTTTTACCAGAATGGGAACATATAACATCTACATGTTTTGTGCTATTTGTAATGTCTCACATGCAGAAAACAAAATTCTTTATAATTGTAATTAAGAAAAATAATTGCACAACTCGGCGCGAGACTTGCAAGCTCACACTTCATGGCAGCATTAAGCATCAGTACTCCCTCCAGTGGAGTGTACAAGTTTCTGGCCCTTTTTACCTGTCCATTTTTAACTGTTATTGTTAGGTTCAAAACCAGTCAATGTATTCAAACAAGAATCCTGTTTCCAAACCCCACATTTTGAAATACTGTAGTATGAGCTATGAAATTATGATAATGATTCAAGTCTAAAACTTAACAAAACAAAACAAAAAATTCTACATCTTTCAAATTCTTCAAAATATAATGTGAATTGCAGTTCTTATCTATTGACTACAATACAGTGATCAAATGCACCCATTGTATTTTGTTCAGTTATGCAGTATGTAATAAGATTATGAACTGAGAAAGGGCAGGACTGCCTTTCTCATCTTGTTGGTCCATTGGCAGCAGATGCCTATCCGATGTTTTCCTCAACAACGCAAGCAGACAAATAACAGGCTGTGAAGCAAGCACAGGATCTAATGCTTGGGTGACAATCGCAAGGTAGGCAAATTTCAACAGCTGTGGTATGCTTTCATCAGAAAAAAAAAAAAAAAGATTATTGCCTTTGAAAGAAGAATGTAAATAACATGCATCCAATACCCCCATCATCTACTGTGACTACTGTACACACATTTTCTATAGCTGGCTGCTTCCATGAAGTTAGTGTACAGTACAGAGTTCTGTTTCTTAAAATCCACACGACCTTGATGGATAAGTGGGTTTTCATTGCAATATGAAGTCTGGAGTGGATCCAGGACACTCATATCGATATAGCGAAATGGCATAAACACTTTTCACATACTGTAGCTATAGCCTATGTACCTTAGCAGGCAGTTTGGGTCGACATCCCTATGGACAACCTATATATTTATAATATATATTAAAGTAGCAGTATATATAATTTGTGTCCATATATTTTTCTCATAAAAGTACCATATATGATAAAACATATATGCGATATTTAATACATAATATAAGAACAGAAATGTATTTGATCAATTTTAAATGATGGATGCATTCTTTTGATATTGCTTATTTATATTTAAGATACATAATAGATAGAAAGAAATATTGTATAATGTGTTAAAAAAAGTTGCAGTTGCCTTGCTTGTCATTTTGTTAAATGTTTTGTACTCAATTAAAAGTAATTTGCATTTTTAAATGTATTTTTAAATGCATCCATTCTAGTCAATGAGAAACTATGGAGAATGCTGTTTGGCTGCCTCAAGGCCAATATGGGAGATGACTGGTTATATTATCCAACTTTTTATTATATTGTTTATAACATGATGCTATGTCTATCATAGCAGTTTTATGTTAAATGAAACCCCCTGTTATGTACACTGATAAACATCCCTATTAGCAGCAATTGGACCTTGAACAAGGGCGGTCACTTGTAGTGAGGATGTGCAATATAAACATTCTTGTTGTGGGTGTCTGTTCCTGTTTGGACAAGTTTTTAATGAAAAAAACCCATATTGGTTCACTGACTTTTCACAAGCATAGCACCCCACCACTCGCCCCCTTCCAGCTAGTCTTTTCTGTCACCTGGAAGCTTTTAAAAAGTAAATGTATTATCTCCAGACCAGTCAGACAAGCTATCAGGTCTTTCAAAGGATATGATCAATGTAGAGCCTATCTAAACCCAATCTTGCAAGAGCCTTAATGCACTACACCCACTCTTTTCTGCAGCTAAGTGTTGACAAGTGAGGTCCCCTGTGTTTGCAAAAGGGTGACAGAGTTTCAACAGAACAGGAGTAAACATTGCAACCATGGCAACAGCAGTAGTTTATATTATTTACAAATGGGTTGAGATTGTTGATGGTACTGTATTAATACGTTTTATATTAAAAGTGATGAAATTCTCAAAGCTTTATTTGCACAGTATTTCTAAAAGGGAAAAACACCAATTAAATTTATAAAATTAATAGAAAACTATTTGAGGTGTCTCTGGTTTGATAACTTTATTGGGTGCATTTTGTATTTCTGAAAAGGATTGTTCTATTGACCATTTGGAGTAAAGAGCTCCCTGAGATTTTAAGATCTAGGACTTTCGTATATTTTGTTTACATTTGGTTTAGGTCTTAGGGCAGTTTTTTTTGACTGTTTAAACAGAGCCATCCAACTATGACCTAAAGTTGGCCTACTCTGAGCGATGGCTTTAAGGCTAATAGTACTAGCACAACAGGTACAATTGTATGATTTGACATGAAAACCTGTTCAGATAAAACATACTCCCATGGGTGAGTAGGATTAATAAAACCATATTAATTACACAATAGAAAAACCTTTAAAAAAAAAAAAGTTGCACGGCTACATTGCCATCCTGCAGCAAAACAGAAGGAGAACAATTGTATCATATATAGTTTGTTAGAAGACAAATAAGGACCCCATAGTGAACTGTAAAATGGACAAGGGATGTTTGAATCACTTGTAAACATAGAAAAATAACAATTGGTATGTAACTGTCATATTAACACTGTAGAACACACTGTATGTAGGATGGTAATGATGTTCTGAGGACACACTTTAACTGGTAAGCTATGCAGGACTATATGCAGCTTAGAAACCAGGTAAGTGTAAACGACCACTTTAACTGATAAGAATCTTTAAACCGGGTCCACACCTGAGCGATCAATTTGTACATTTTTTATTCCATACAAGATGAGGTAGGTTTTTTTTTGGTTTTGACAACTGAGTTCACATTTATTTATTTATTTATTTATTTATTTTGTCCTGTGTCTACAAGTTTCGAATTGTATTTATTTTATTTATTTTTTGACATCTGAGGTGACACTTTCTTTGGTCAGTAATTTACGAGGAAGAGTTGGCTGTTATTATTCTTTCAATTGTTGTTATTTTAAATGCCACATTCCCTAAAGGAAAAAAAAAAAACAAAGCCACGTAAAAGCTGGATGAAACTGTGGCATCGGCAGAAGCATTGGGCATATTATGTCCTTGTGGAGGAAATGAGGCTCGAGGATGCAGAAAAGTACCTAAACTTTTTACGGATGGACACCCAATCATTCGAAATACTATTAAATTTAGTAAAACCTTTTTAAAAATTAGCACTTCTTTATGACAGTATATGCAAGCTGGGCAGTCAGCATTATAAGAACCAATCAGAGTTGGTGAATTGCCATGTGATCGCCTATAGTTACAAAATTTGCTCAGGAGGTTGCTTGGAAAGTAGAGCCCGGCTCTACTTCAAGCAACTGGTTGCAGGGACGTATAATCACATATAATCGACTCGGTTGCTTGCAACTAAGTTTTGCAATTGATTGCTCAGGTGTAGACCCAGCTTTAGAGCTAGCCAACCCTAAATGTGCTTTGGTCAGTGTAAACTCTGTAAGGCACATACAAGTATGATCTGGGTACTGAGTCTGTGTTAGCTACTCTCAGTAAAGGACTTTTGGAAATGCAGATTGCAAGACAATGTAATTACCATACGTTCCATTAGTAAACATTGAACATGAATCTTATGCAACAGATTTTAAACACAGCTTAGTATTTATTTATGCTGTTTATTTTGAGAACACTTCATGTTTTTTGTAGGCCTACATTATATTGGTAATGTTTCATTCTTAAACATTTGGTTTTACATTGTAAAGCTCAGAGTTGCACTGGTATAAAAAAACACAAAAGATAAATGTTGTAGTATATTTAAAATAAAGAGTAAAGAAACTCAGCTACAGTAATGAATATTAACCAAAACTGTATTAATCATTAATCTGCATTGTATTATCCAGTTGAGGGATTAGTGTTGCTTCAGAGCATAACATTGGTTCAGGGGGTTGCTAAGGATACCTACTTGGAAACAAACATGGGGCCAATTCAAGGAATATGAAGCCCTAAATTAAAAAGGAAACAATTACAGATAGACATGATCTATGAAGGACTGCCTTTTAAATTTATCTTCACATGTTATAGAAGAAATATTCACTGTTCAGCACAGTAAGTGCAGACCACTGGAAGGAATGGCATACAGTACTTTGAAAAGAACCAGCTGTCTCCTGAAATTAGTCTGTGTTAATGAAATGCTGGGCCTCCTACCAGTTAGTAGGAAAAATAAACCATGATGACTAAATGGCCCACTGTTTGTTTCTGCTCTGTAATTGTGCTTGTTCAGCATACATCAAATGTGAAAGGGCTGTTGTAAGTTTTAATGAGTTTCTAAAGCACATCCTTAAGCAGTAAGTAGCGGGGTTCCGAAAAATATAGCGTTACAAGTCCCCACGTGTTACTACAACTGTTTAAATAATGTACCTAGAATTTTTCTTTTAATTGTTAACATCCTGACAACTTTTTACACTTATAACTTTAAAGTCTGTTTCAAAGTTATTTTCAAAATGAGCACTGGGGTTTGAGATATGTCCTCTAAATTACTGCAGGATGAGCGATTTAAAAAAAAACAAAAACAAAATCAACTCTGGCTTTTCTGTTCGGTACACATAATGGATTGTTATTGTTGTTTTAACTGTTTGACAATGTGGACAATAATCCTTACACTCAGTGCACTAAAGTGGACATTTTGAAAAGAGTTTTGAAACACTTAAAACTATAAGTGTAAAAAGTTGTCAGGATGTTAACAATGAAAAGAAATTACAGGTGTGTTATTTAAACAGTTGTTTAAAAGTGGGGATGTGTAACGCTGTATCTTTTGAAACCCCACTACTTACTCTATAATTCTGTTCACTGACAAAACAATCAGTCCATGTTAGAAGTTGGTTGCTTAGGTTTAGAACTGTGTCATGTATCAAAATATAATAGACCTCTGAGCAGTATTACCTGTTAGCTAGTATTACAAGCACAGCTTGTCACAAACTTTATAACTTTTTTTTTTTTTTTTTGCTTTACAAAATGCAATTATGGCACGAAAAGGTTATACCTTCAAAGTGTCTCAACATGTGTTTCCATATTTCAAAAACATTCTATAAAATTTAACTTTGAAGAAAAAAAGAAAGGGTAGGGCATTTGGTGCTGGTATTACTTCACTCAGTCCTCTTTCTGATTAAATACCTTGGTATCTCTGAACATAAAGATCATCCGGATCTTCTAGATTTTGAAAAGCAATTGGGTTCACAAATTCAGTGATTCTCCAAATAATATTGTATGACAGGTTTGAACCTTTGTTCTTCATTTTACTCCTGATTTTTTAAATTATTTTTATTTAAGGTGCAACTTTAATGTCAGTTGGCCAGTTGCTGTTGTTGCTGTAATTCACCAGAAAGCAATACAACTCGCAATACAGCAACGCTTATGGACATTAAGATTCTGTGGCCATGCGCCATCGAGGGTGATGCTAAACTCTTCCCACATTAACTTTGCAACAAGACAACCCTTCTGTAGCTAATAAAACAGCATCAGTTCCTTATATACTATGGGAACATACCCACAACTGGGGATCACACAGAGCTGCATAATCCTGCAACTTCTACACATAAGTAAAGGCGATTTCTGGATTTCAGACAAATTAACATTTATTTAAAATGTTATAACCAAACAATCAATTACAGACTTCTAAATTTCATTACTATATTTTACAGGAAAAAAAAAAAAAAAAAAACCCTGTAAATTGTTACCCTTTTTGTATTAACTAATTATTTTATAATTTTAAGTATATTTTTCCCATATGACTGTATGATAGTATGATAGTATATATATATATATATATATATATATATATATAATATATATATATATATATATATATATATATATATATCTTTTTTTTTTTGTTTTTTTTGTTTTTGCAGGTGTACCACAGAAAAGCACAGCAAAGTGTAATAAAGTAACACCTGAAACCTGCTGAATAATGTTACGTTAACATATTGAATTTCAATGCTGACTACCTGATGCTGACGCAGGCCCTCATGAGTGCACAAAATATATATTTTTTGCTAGATCACATACAGACAGCAAAGTTGGTTTGGTTTAAATGGCAGGTTTGGTACATACTAGACAATTGTATGGTCAGTATCTCTGATAAACTGACTTCATATCTGACCATACACAATTTCATAATTCCAGTCCTCTTTCTGCCATATCTTACTTGTGAAATGTTCCTCTTCAACTTCTTTCACCCCAAATATACACTAGCAGTCCATTCTCTGCTGACTTTTGACTGCAGGTTATGCAGTAATGAGGATGACTTCAAGTCCCAGCTATGCATTATTTCTTTATTCAAAGGTTATCTGACACGCCTCATCAGCGAGGCGCTCACACGTGTTATAAACAGCCCTGGAAGCTGAATCCCCAGCAGAAACCACCAGCCAAGAAACACATTCTACCAGCTCTTCCTTTCCACACCAACACCTATCGCAGGAGCATTAACCAGAATATACAGTATTAATCTTCATACAAACACCCCCCTTTCATCCAAACGTTTCTCCTTTCCTGTTACCATATATAAACTCAACAAGGCTGTACAGCTGCTTGGTTAATTCGACTGCCATTAAAACAGACTTTAGACTTTAAATAAGTAACACAGAACACCCTGCTGAGTTTATAAGAAAAGCGTTACTTTGTCTTTGTTGAATTCCGTATGTATAATACTTAAATCATGCCTTCATGCAGCTTATTTTCATGCTAGTTTTATTTCATCTAGTGGCGTCATTTCAGAAAAATGCTGGGAGGAGTTGTGTCAGCATTGAACATTATATGTCTCAAATAGCATCATGAATGAGAAAAAAAATAGGCAGTAATTGGGCCAGTTTACAATGAGATAGCATGCTGTGCTTTGTCAACATTGTTCTTAGTCTTAAAATAAATTATACAAATTGTGTAATGCAAGTATTTTTAAAGCATGCTACTGGTTTATAACAAACTCAAATGTTGTTCCACTAAGTATTATTTTATGGTAATAAAATGTTTAAGGTTAGGGTTGTAATTTTCACTGAACGTTTGTATTTTAAAAGTGGGTATACGCTTTAACGCTAACCAAACTGCTCTACTGTCAGTTAAGTATGAATGTAAACAAATGGCGGTACAATATAATTTTTAAAAATCATTTTAGAGTAGCTGGAAATTACAGTATAAAAACACAAATGCACAGATCGTTACATTGCCCCCTTCTTAGTCTCTTTTTGTCCCCAGGAAGTCTGCAGGGCGCAATGCAACACCTGGTGGCAATCGGCCACCTCTCCCCTAAAACACCAGCCCCCTCTCTTCTTGTTCAGTTTTCTCCCTCCGGATTATTTTGGGTGGGTTGGCGGACGGTGCTGTGATGGAGGTGGTCTCCTCTCCTCCTTCTGTTGAGGAGACTCCAGCATGGACGCAGGCAGTGGCAAAGCTGGCAGTGGTGCGATACACTCCCTCAGTGGCAATACTGTCAGCGGCAATGCTGACAGCATCGTGGGCCACTCCAGCAGGGGCAACGCTGGCAGTGCCAATGCTAGGAGAAGTGCGGGGACCCCCTAAGGGGCAACACTGGCAGTAGCAATGCTAGCAGCGATGCAGGGCACACCACCCTGGCAGTGCTGTGGGGAACTCTAGCAGTGAGCACTCTGGTGGTGGTGGTGTGGGGCACTCTAGCAGTGGTGACACTGGCGGTGGCTTGGGGGCACTTTGACAGTGGTGAAGGCTACTCCAACAGTGACGACGCTGGTGATGGCACAGGGTAATACGGCAGTAGCATGAGGCACTCCAGCAGTGGCAATGCTGGCAGTAGCGCAGAGCACTCCAACAGTGGTAACACTGGTGGTGACGCAGGGCATGTCAGCGGCTGCAGAACCTCTCTCTCCGGCACTCGGGTGGGCAGCACCTTCCTCAGTCACCTGGGCAGGCAGCACCTTCCTCTCCAGCACCCGGGCAGGCAGCACCTCCCTCTCTGATGCTATCGATGGCACCGGCTCCCTGCTTGCCTCTGGGAATGGCTGCCCTCCTCCTCTTTCATGGCAGACAGCTCTTCTACCTCTTTTAAGGGGCAGCAGTCTGCCCGTGTCCCCGAACTCCCCGCAGTCAAAGCACCAACCCTGGTCCTCGAAGTCATCGAGGAGGTCCTCCTATCCACAATCCCACTGGATCCAGGATGTTGAGGATCCAACAGATCCAGTCACCCATCTCCAACTCCTATCAGTTTATGTTCTACGTGACCGGCTTCAGCTCTATCCTGCTCTGACACCAATGTAGCGTTTCACGCAAGAGGCGGAAAACAGAGAGATACTTGTTCTTATTCCAAATCTTTTCTTTATTTAGATGCTCGATCAGCACCCACACAGAGTCCACAGCTCTGTTAGCTTCACAAGATACAACACAGGATACAGGAACATTTACTCAAAATGGAAACCAACAACAACTAATGACGGGCACAGCCCCTTCTTATACCCATAGCTCCACCTCCGTATGCAAATTGGGGAGCAGCGCTTACACACATCCCATTGGTCCTCGGCCGCATACTAGGACCAATGGGCACAGACAAACAACAGCCAGTGGGGACAGACAGATAACAACCAATCACAGTGAAGACACAGAACATGCACAAACAGGCTGACACAGAGAAACAGGACCAATCACAAGGGAGACACAGACCCACACGCAGGCTGACACAGAAATACAGAGCGGGGGAGCACAATTACAGCGGGTATTACAGTACGGGAATTACAGTACAAAAACACAAATGCACTGATTGTTGCAACATCAATAATATTATATAATAGAAATAATAGAACGCAATTCTGTGTTGTCAATATAATCACTGGACAACGATGAACTATCAATCAATAATGAATGAATGCTGCCGTTGCTTTGAGACTCTGAGCATGAGCAACTACATCACATGGCAACCATCGCTGACATTCTGGATCTGGGTTAGATTAGAAAAGAATGATATTTGAAAAAAGTATTTTATTAGTTTGTGAAGAAAACTTTGACCATCTTATATGTGATTATATTATGTGTCTGGAGGGTCAAAAAGTGGAAGACATAATGCCATATAGATAGTCTTGGGGGGGGGGGGGGGTAGTCATATGGAACGTTTCTGTAGAAAAACTATGACGCTAACAGTGGCCGTGTTCAACTGGATAATGTCTTTGGTGAGTAGATAATAACTTTGCAAAGTAGGGTTGTCTCATTTATAAAATTAAACAAAGTTTCCCACCAAACGGTGTGGGATGAAAAATGAATATTATTTTAAGCCAGAGACCATACATGCACACCCACTCTAAAAGTTGACTCGGTTATGCTGTCTCCCATTCCACCTCCTGTATCCATAACCTAACTCTAGTTTAATCAGATAAAAGTCACCACCCGTGTGCCTCTAATTATGAAGTGGTGAAGGTGTTGTCACAACCCAGAGCGCTCAAAGAAAGGAAGGAGGGGCCTTTGATCTGGGGCCTTGCTGTTTATCTTTACTTCTTTATACTCTTAGTTCTTTTCTGCTCAGGGTGGGAAGCCCCAGTGCGTTATTTTGGTCTCTGAGTGAGGGCAAGGCTTTCTCATAACAAGCCAGGTTTGGAGAAAGGGAGGCTGCACCTTAAGCTTTACTCTTTTTCTTCTCCTCAAAAGCAGAGTGAGAGCTTATTTATGTTTTTCGTGTGGCAGCTGTGCAGTGACCAGGTAAGAGTCTGTAAATAATGAAGGTATTGCATAGATAAATGGTGGTATAGGTTGCCTACTAGTGTGGTTTAATGGTAAGAAAATCTATCATTATCCTATCTGGTGCACTGAATATGTTTTTGACTAACTATATCTCAATTTGAGGTAATTATATGCAGTAGAATATCCAGTGAATATATATATATATATATATATATATATATATATATATATATATATTATATATATATTTATATTTATATATTTTTTAAAAATGACGAAATGCTTTACTATTGATTAATAAGGTAATTGTAGGAGAATACACCACATGTATGTGTTGTGTCATGTATTATATTATATGATACAGTAAAGTTGGTCTTTTTATAGTGGAAGAAAGTCTAGTGGATTACTGCTGTGGTTTATTCTATGGTAATTTCAAATTGGTCATCTGTGATACTGGATGGTACAAACTGTCTAGAGAGATGGATCTTAGTTTGGGAGGTTATTGTGGGTAAGGGATAGAAAACTACTTAATGCTTATAAAGTAAATTCTTTGTCTGTTTGCTGCCGTTTAGTGTTGTGATACATCCAACTCTTTTTGAGGTGCAATATGATTGCATGCATTTTAATACTGGATAAATTGCCTGTTGAAAGGTGCAGTGTCTCATATGTTTTTACATGTTTAAGAAGGTTGTTGCTATAAATAAGAGTTCCCTGTAAAACATATTTAGTTTCATTGCAGACCTACTACTCAGTTTGGTTTTAATTAAACTATGTTCTGTATGACCATGGTGTTAATGCAGCTTTGCATGGTTTATGGGCTTTGTAGAAATGCTATATGAGTAATAATGACAGATATTTAAAGAATGCACTTATATCTGAATTGCCATTTAACAGCATTTGTACTTAATGTAACATTGGTCATAAATCACTGCATTGTTGTTCAAGTTTATGTAGAAGTTATTTTAATTAATTTATACAATTGCTTCAAAAACACTAAAAGTTAATGATTTTTTAATATTTGTATTGCAGCTGTATTTAGATTACTTGAATAGACTTCCATAATTTCAGTAAGGTTTCAGTAGTAGTCTCATATCACTAGTGGCAATGCAGTTGCACTGTAATGGCAATACAATCATTTTGATGATACAGCAATCTCTGCGTATAAGAACACCTCCAAAGAGAACACTTCGTCTAAGGGAACACCCTTGTGGTGAAACGGATTTCGCTTAAAAGAACACCTTCTTGGCAATATACTTCACAATGTACTGTTTTGTAAAAAAGCGACTTGTCATCGTGAGAGTGTCTTGAGGGACACTGATTGTTTTATTAAGTCTTTCCAGAACTGCTGTCATATCATTGAATTGTTTTGTATTCTGATTTCCACAAGTGCACCTCATTGCTACAAAATGGCGTGTAAACAAACAGCAAAATGCAGAGCTGTTTCTCTTGCTACACAAACTTGAACATTTTTCAAACTCTTAAAAAAAAAAAACCTGTATCAGACACAAGTTGCTGAGCAATTTGATGTTTCCAATTAAATATTGTGCTTGTCTTTTATATTGCTGCTGCATTTTGTTATGTGTGTGGGGGTGCTGTGTTAATTTAGTTTGACAGTTTGTTAAAGTTAATTTAACCCAAATAATGGCCATTATTTTTACCTCTGTCATTGTGACAGCCCGAAACACACCAGAAAATGTCATGGTATATAGCGATTTAAGCTTTTTGACCGTGTTGTTTTGCTTTAGTTTTATTAACATTAGTTTGTCTGTTACTTTGTTGTTATAGTTTATTAACATACACTTGCTTTACTGTTTTGCTTTTACTTATTCAGTTAATTTCATATGTTGATGCACGTGCGTCATGACAAGTAATACATATGTATTTGTTTATTGATTGATTCATAATACCGTGTCTGGTGGTAAACTCCGTTTTAGAGAACACTTCGGCTATAAGAACACTTTGCTTGCCTCCTGAGGGGTGTTCTCTTAGCTGGAGACAATTGTAGTGCAAAGCAATGCTACAATGATTTGTAAAATAGTACCACAGTGCTACAAATGTCTTATTTGTCATATTTTTACATACCATTCATATGAATCAATACACATCTTCAGCAGTAACTTAGAGCCAAAATCAAACGTGTTGCCATTACTGGCAATGCAGTGTTCAGTCAATGGCCGTGCATGGGTTTCATCAGGTTACCGGTAACAATTAATTATGATGCACCAATAATAATTTGTAGTTTATATATATATATCGAAATTAAATATACAAAATATCTTCTAAAATGGCTTCATTTGAAAGAAAATAACAAAAATCTGATTAACTTTCTTTCATTTTGCTTGGGTGTGCAAAATCCTTTTACATGGGTGAATTTCACCACTGTATTACCTAACACCACCTTCAGGATATTCACTGTGGAAGGGCCCACCCAGCAAGGCGCTGGTTTGGAACATTCAGAGTTGGTGGGCTCTGGGTTGGAGCCCAGCACCACAGAGATAAAATCAGGTCTACCCCTAGTTTGGGGTGGAATATCCCCATGCCTCTCCTTTGACCCAACCCCAATTCACCAGTATTACAGCTCGGAAAACAGTATTAAAAAAGAGTAAAATACAAATCCCACTATATGTTCAACTGTAAAGACATTGTCAATACCCCATATATTATTCATATTCCTTGATCTAAAATCAATATGTTTTTTCATATTACATATTAAACATATTACATCCTGTTTGGAAGCAGCAATGTGTACGTTGCATATCATTCTTCATCAGATTCTGTTGGAGAAAACTGAGTAATAGCAATTACAACTACAAACATAACTACAAAGTATTTTACTTACATTATTGTCACCGATTATAAGATTAATTCTCTGATATTTCCTCCAGCTACTAATAATCTTCAGCAAAAATCATGTTCAGGGGACCAAACACATGAAGCCAAATCCTTTTTGTGATCATACACATCATGCTTGTTATTTTAATAATTATTACTGTGGTGCTTCAAAGCAAGCTAAAAAACTATAATTGCCATAACCACCACAGCCTACACCACTGGGGTATACAATCTTGGTCTTGTAGGAAAAATACTGGATTTTCTTTTACTACAGCCTGATGCACAGCTGGGAATCCTTTAGGTCCCTTTCTGGAGATTTAGCTCTGATGCCGTGTTTCACAGACCATCCAACTCTGGTCTTCTCTCCAATAAGGAAGAAAAGTACAAGCCAAGTTTTCTGAATCACAAAGGTGAAACAAGAAGCCAGATTAAGTACAACATTGACTCTGTACTTCAAATCCCTTGGAAAAAAATGCATTAACTAGAAACTACTGACCAAATTTGAAAATGCCCAAGCCTGCAATGTATGTCAATTTATGTGGACATATTATGCGATCCACTAGACCTATAAAAACGTGTTGTGTGCAACTAATCAGCAACAATAATGGGAAAGCAGAATGATCATTTCAGTGACAAGCAGCAGGCAGGCCAGAGTGACCTGAGTCACAGAAACCTTCAATGCTTAACAAGACATCACTGTTTCCACTTGCATAATATTTTGGGAGATATACATTGTGTGGGCTGTCAAAGCCATTATCAAATGGGACAGTCAACGCATATTGCAAGTCTAAATAAAACTATCAATAATTTTGTCTTGTAGATACATGTCATTTAACTGAAAGACAGATCTTACTGTTTAGTGCAACTGCATTTGCTTATATAGATATTTATTAAGAGACTGTTACTCCAGTGTCCATGTCTCTTTAGACACAGTCAAAGCAGTGCTGTCATGTTAAATTAACCCAGATAACAGCCACCTACTTTAGGCCAATCGTTTGCTCTGCTCTGTGAATTGCATCTTGATAGTCTCTTCCTGGTTAAAAGTTTTGGCAATTGCTTGCAACATTCTTGTATCTGTTTGCAAGTTTGCAAGTCCTTCTCGACACATACATTTCTGCTGCAAATGGCACCAATGAGTTAGGAATGCCAGTCATTGATGAATGCATACTGCACCATCCCTAAAAATATTTATACTGTATATCTCCTGTGTTAGGTGACTTGAAACATCACTGACTGAAGGCAGTACTAATTCGCAGATTTATTAACTCTCTTTCTTTGTTTATGGTTCATACAATAACGGGTTTGGAACTGACACTGTCACACACATCAACAAAGTGAAAAAAAAAAAAACCTTTAGAACCCTACAGTATCTGAAGTGATACCATTTTTTCAAAGAAAAATAAAACACTATTGTAACATTATAAAACTAGCCTGTAAATTACTCAGTTATTGTTATATGTAGTTTCTTGCTGGTTTTATACTTTCTAAAATATTCTATTCCCCCTTGCAAATTGATGGCAGATCAGTGCTGTTTAGATAATCCAATCTGATAGGGTAAGATTTGGATTTCCAACCCATTGTCAGGCTTAAAATGTCAGAAATATCTCTGTTGCTTCCCTAGGGATTAGATACTGGCATGCTTAGATCATGTCTGAACCCGTGCCAGTTCATTCCATCCAAATTTGATGAGCAAAGCAATTCAAAAGCAATTATTCTTTATACTTTATTTGAAAAAAAAAAAAACTAAATCCGATTACGGTATTAGGAAGTTATAAAGCATGTTGTTTCTTGATTTCTTAATCTGTCCTCCTTTAATCAGCTGGTTTTTGTTAGATTTTTTTTATTAAAACATTGTTTATATTGAGTTTTTTTTTTCATTTTATAATATGGTAATAAATTGTCATCTCAGTCCATTGAATTGAATGGAAAGGCAAGACATGAACTGGAGACTATAGGGTTCCAAGATGAATGCATTACCATTCCACTGAAACACAAGCTCTGCCCTGAGCAGGGAAGTGTCTTAAGATGATGTCAGTATTATTAACTGATCCATCACTAGGTGATGATTTATTACAATATCATTCAAATAAAAATGTAAAAAAAAAAACAATCCTTCTCTTGATTTCATTAAATGTAAGCAGTTAGAGGCAGCTGCTGTTGGTACAAAGCTCTGGCCTCGGTCACTATCGGTTCATAAACAGATTTCTTTTCACAGTGGCAGCAAGTGGGATTCTGTCAGTTCAACATTCCTAAAGGCAATGTTCAGATAAACAGACCAAAAAAAAATGGATTATGATTCTAATCCGGTTTTAACTTGACCACTGGATCACCACACCACTTAGCATGTTTGGCAGACAATCTCAAAGGACAGCTATGGTTTTGATGGTCATGAAGACTGAACCTGTCCTTCAAGATGATGTTACCAACAAAGCAGCCTGAAGAATGCTTACTGAGCAAGGCTGCTTTGGTGTCCAGTGCTTCTAATCCAGCATCCATCAAGATCAAGTATCGTTATAACACAACCACAATGAACACACTGACCAAGAATGTCAAAAGATTATTTTTAATGCAGTCCTAAGATTCATCAGTGTTTAAGGTTATGGATGACCTTTCAAAAGCAATGATAAAATCTTATTTTTAAGGTTCTACCTTTTAGAATGATCAGTTTTTTAAAAACAGCATACATGAGATACTCTCCATAACCAATATCTGTTACAAGGTAATTATTTACCGTATTTTAGATAGACAATCTCAAAGTCACTAAACTGCCCTAAAGATGGATCGAAATTTTAAACCGTGTTGCATTTGTGTACAGATTTATACATGTTGTAGGATAACCTCTTATTATCAGAGGGTCAGATGTGCTGGTTAAAATTACAGTTTGCAGTTTTCCTATGCTTTTCCCAAAGTTACATACTATACATTTACAAAAGTTTTACCACATGGTCTGCGATGTCTTTTTTGTTGGCTTTTTGTTTTATTTTTTAATATGCTTTAGCATACCTCTTTGAGCTTCACAATGCCCTGTGCTTTATTTACAATCCTTTCACGATACTTTATTACACTATGCCATGTTTTTGATATACACTTTTGTAAGGGTTATTCTCACCAAAAAAGGCATTGTAGTCCCACAGTAAAAAACAACAATATTTATTTACTTACTTGTTTTGGAAACATGTACAGCCTTAGGAACAGCTGAACTGGATGAACTTTATATGTTTAGGCAGGATAATACAATAATTGGAGTTTGTTTTACATAGTTAATTGCTCTACTCTCAAGATCACATCATTTGCCAAAATGCTTATAGTGTTTTAGTGTCACACATTCATTAGTCACCCGGCTTACATGGATTTAGGGCTATGGAGTTTGAAATAACAACTGGACAATTTGCAGTTCCTAGCCCAGCTGGGAAAGATTAAACGTTTGACAGGATTTAGCCATTGTGTTACTTGTTTAGTTTGGAAGATATCTGTGGTTTTGTATCTTATGGGGTTTAAAGTTCCCTGCAGTTCCACTGACCATCCTTTTAATGTTCCAATTCAAACTGTAGGTTATCCTTCTAGAAGACATTAGGCGGGTGTTTGTGTTTATATTATCGGTATTATTTATTTTTTTATTACGATTACTCTATGTAACACTACTATGTAGTGAGTAGTTTTTCGAGATTTACGATTATACTGTTTTTACAGTAGAATCGTAAATCTCGAAAAACTACTCACTTCTAAATCTTTTGTAGTCATTTTTGTATTACTTTAGTATAAATACATGTTAATTTGGATTCATATGTTGTTTTTTTCTGACTTTATGTGAACTAAAAGACACACATTTGCATGTTTTCCCATTGGAAATAGTGATATTTTGAAATATCTCCGTCCTGGTCACAAAAGCGAAGTTTGTGGGGAATAATAGCCATTTTCTATACTTTTGAGGCATAAGCAATTAGGAAATAACACTTACTACCCAGGAACAAAAAACAAAAAAAAAAATTGTCACACGGTGTTATTTTATCATGTGCCACTGTCCTAAGTAGACTTTGCATTCTGGAAAAGGAAATACAAATGCCATTTTCCATGTGCTACATTTTGTCACAAAAAAAAAAAAAATACCAAAACAAACAAACGAAAAAAACTTTGACGAATAAATAAGTTGCCACACATACAGAGGGGTCATTTATTCCTCCTCAAGTCCCTTTGAGTTATAGCCAATAGGTTTTCATTCCAGCATGCCTTGTTTTTTACTGCATGAAACCCTCATAAATTCTATCAGCAAACATCTAGAATTCAGTTTTGTTTTGTAATGCGTAGGCCAAGAGTACAGCATGTATTTCTGACCTTAATAAGACAAATATTTTTTCAATACACATATAGTCCAGGACTGTAGATATAAAAGCTTTGCTGTCAAAATTACCATTAAAAGTCCACTCATGAGTCAGACCACTGCAAATTTTATGGAGTTTTTTACTGACAAAACCTCAAACCTTTTCTTATATCACTTTGTACTATTCAACACCCATCACTCACTGAGTGCTCCCAGATACAGGCACATCTTTTATTATGTATGCACCAAAGGTTTATGACAGGCCATCATAGAAAAGATTGTGTAGTGAACACTAGTTTAGAAACAAAACAAAAAAATCGGATTAAAAGTTTGAAAAGTGAAGAGTTTTGGCTTGAAGAATGAAACAGGTTGTAGCATGCTTGTTACTGCTCCCCTGTTGCTGATAATGACACCAGAAGATGAGACATGGTGTTATATTTTTTGATAGCAGTCACCACCTTTTACATAAGTGTCACATAGAAAGACAAAATTATATACACCATAGAGAGATCATTTGCCTATTTAATGTAGCTGTTTGGAAGGGTTTGTCAATGTAATTTTTGGGGTTTGAAAGCCATTATTCCCTAATCTATGCTGATTGCCTGTTATGTAGACTCTAATCTCTGGTCCCATCTGCTGTTTTCCGTGGCATCTTATATATCATGTTGAGATGTTTTCAGTTGCTTAATCTCTTGGTAAATAAATTAGAAAGTCACTTGCTGAGCGAGGTTAGACTGTGTGTCTCTACACATCTGCTGCCTTGGAATGCCTTGCTAATTTCAGAACATCTACTCTCCACCCACTGAATAGTGGAAAAATATGTCCTTGCTGTGGTATTTTAGTCATCTCGGTTGTGATTTGTACTACATAAGACAAACTACTGGGATAATTTGGAGCAATGACTATTTAGGTTTTAATAAATTATAAATATAGTAGTTTTAGTGTTTCCAAGTTGTATTTATTGGACACATTTACAGCTATGGCCAAAAGTTTTGCATCACCTAGAATTTTAGGATTGAGACAAAATATAAAATAAAAACCATATGAGCATAATTTAGATTTTTTATTTAACATCATGTAATCAGAGAAACTACCAAATGATATTATAAAAGTCTACTGGAAGCCAGAATACTGGTACAGTATTTCAGGTTAGATTTTCAAAAAAATGTCACATTTTTAATTTGTCAGTTTTCGTTAAGTATATGGAAAACTACAAAGCAGTAAATAATTATAATGTTAACGTAACATTAACATATAATGTTACACTATGTAACACATTTTTTGTTCCTGGGTAGTAAGTGTTATTTCCTAATTGCTTATGCCTCAAAAGTATAGAAAATGGCTATTATTCCCCACGAACTTTGCTTTTGTGACCAGGACAGTGATATTTTGAAATTTACCTATTTCCAATGAGAAAACGAGCAAATTTGTGTCTTTTCATTCACATAAAGTCAGAAAAAAACAACATATGAATCCAAATTAACATGTATTTATACTAAAGTAACACAAAAATGACTACAAAAGATTTAGAAGTGAGTAGTTTTTCGAGATTTACGATTATACTGTAAATCACTTTCATGAATCAGCCCCCAAATGTAGTCTCCCATCATGTTCTCGTTATACTGTCCTTGGTAACGACGTTCAAAGTCCAGTATATCCTGGTGGAAGCGCTCGCCTTGTTCCTCCGAGTACGCTCCCATGTTCTCCTTGAATTTATCTTTGAGGGACGTCCTAAAGCCCATTGTGCCGTAGTTCCTCACCAGAGTCTCAACCAGCTCCACATAGTTTTCGGCCTTGTGATTGCCCAGGAAGCCCCGAACCACTGCGACAAAGCTGTTCCAAGCCGCTTTCTCCTTACTAGTGAGCTTCTTGGGGAATTCATTGCACTCCAGGATCTTCTTTATCTGTGGTCCGACGAAGACACCGGCTTTGACCTTTGCCTCAGACAGCTTAGGGAAAAAGTCTTGAAGGTACTTGAAGGCTGCTGACTCCTTATCTAGAGCTCTGACAAATTGTTTCATATGGCCCAATTTGATGTGCAGTGGTGGCATCTGCACCTTTCGGAGGTCCACCAGTGGCTCCCACTTGACGTTGTTCCTCCCCACAGAGAACTCGGTCCGCTGTGGCCAGTCCTGCCTGTGGTAGTGCGCCTTGGTGTCCCTGCTGTCCCAAAGGCAAAGATAGCAGGGAAACTTGGTAAAACCACCTTGGAGACCCATCAGGAATGCCACCATTGCAGCATCTTGATGCCATCTCAGTAAAATGCAGATATGTATCCATTTAGGCAGCTGGAACTAAACTGAACTGGTGGGCTTAAGGCCCCTGTATTTATACTACTATTGATATTACTGGAAAGTTCTAGAAAGTTCTAGAAGTTACTCCAAGTTTACTCAGCACTGAATCTATCTGGAATGTTCTGGAAAATAGGTACATTTCAAAATATCACTGTCCTGGTCACAAAAGCAAAGTTTGTGGGGAATAATAGCCATTTTCTATATTTTTGAGGCATAAGCAATTAGGAAATAACACTTACTACCCAGGAACCAAAAAAAAAAAAAAAAAATTGTTACACTGTGTTATTCAGCAGGTTTCATTCGACTATATGAAACAAAATGTGTTAATTCTATAGGTTGACCTTTTGCCAAACGATACCTACATGTAATCTTCTTTTTGTTAGTAACGCTGGGGTCTGCTAATTGTTCTGCTTATTTGTGTTTCGGATAGCTTATTGTAATGATGTTTTTCCATGATGAAAAGAAAGCTGTTTCTTTTGATATCTATAGATAGGACCATATATATATATATATATATATATATATATATATATATATATATATATATATATATATATATATATACACACACATATATATATATATATATATATATATATATTCTTTAATACTTCATTCACACAAACAGATGTTTCATTGATCTTTTACCAGAAGATGCATGCAAGCAACGTGTCAGGTGTTGTTATTGTGAGGTTGTGGTGAAAGCTTGTGGGAAAGGATTCATTGTAAATCTCTTCAAGAGTTTGAGGAAATTCAATTCAACAAGTTTAATCCTCTTCACATTTGAACCGCCAAAGTAATGCAACTTTAGTAGCTCATTTTACAACAACACAAGGGAGTTTTATTTAATGTGTTACTGGGAAAGAATGAATGCTTGCCCTTTGCCCCCTGCTGCATTGTATAAATGAATGAGAAGAGGAAGGCCATATTATTCACCACACTATACACCTGTTTTAATTATGAACTGATGTCAGGAGTTGACAGTGATTACTTTTTTATGACTGTATGATTCTTAAAGAATTACCAGTGCTTAAAATGAATTGCTTCATATTTATACCTTTGCTGTAGGTCTCATGGTCTGATTGCAGCTAGAGTGAATTTTAACCACAACACATGAAATGATTAGATATGAGGAATAAGCTGCAACTTTGTAGCTTATAGCATGGTATTCCCAATTTGTAGTATAAAATACAAGTAAAGAATCACATAGTGCAAATATGAGGTAAGAACAGTGATTTTAAACCTTGGTTAGCAGTAAAACAAAAAAATTGCGAGTGGTTTAAAAGGAATAGTTTACAAGATTTTCATTGTATCGCTCCAGCAGAACAGAAACAAATCCCAGACAGAAACTTTTCTGGTGGTATGTATAGTCCTGTAACCACAAAACTGTTTTTCCTACATAAATCTGAATAACACACCTTGTCAACAGGAAGGGATGGTGTTACCAGGTATGGGTTTACATCTTCATAATCCCCTCCTTGGCTTGATAAGATCACTGTTTGACTTTATTACACACACTTCTTAATCCTCCTTCTCCTCCGAGCACTGAAACTCGCTGCACAGTATAATTAGAACATCTCAGCTAGAGCAGGTCCGTCACTCAGGTAAAGCTCTTTGATACGGTCTGTGTAACTCTCTTCCATGTAATTACTCTCAGCACTCTGGCTGCGGATTTGAGAAGATCAAAATACATTTGCTGCCTGGGAGTCTGAGGGGCACGAAAGGGGTGTTTTTTTTTTTTTAAATGTTGCATTCGTCTATAGAGTCACTGACAAAAACAAAACACCTGAAAGGTTTAATGCATGAATATTCAACTAAAACAATTAATTAATTAAAATTCCTGAGCAAAAAAATTACTTTTGAAATTCTTTCACAATAGAACAAATAATATCAAACTGACTGTGTACTAGTTTTGTCCTCCTTCTGAACACCAAAAAGCATGAATTAATTGATTACCATGGTGAGTACCTGAACCATTTCAACAGAAAAGGGGAGGTTTTGTTCCTGTTTATTATATCTTATGGGATGCGATTAATAAACCAATTGGAATGATGGATGTAATAATAATACTTCATTTACTGATACTTTCAAATACTTCAGTCACTTACAAGAACATCTCACCCAAAAGACAGAACACAAGGAGGTGAAGTTACTTGCTCAGGGTCACACAATGAGTCAGTGGCTGAGCTGGGTTTTGAACTGGGTACCTGCAGATTACAAGGCTGTTTCTTTAACTCCTTGACCACACAGCCTCCTATGTATTTGAAAAATGGCCTTAAAGTGTAAGTAGTGGGGTTCAGAAAAGCATTACACGCCCCCTCGTGTTGCTACAACTGTTTAAATAAAGTTCTTTTCATTGTTAACATCCTGACAACATCCTGACAATATAACAACTTTTTATACTTATACGTTCAAGTCTGTTTCAAAGCTCTTTTCAAAATGTTTGAAAAATATTTTATACCTAACCTATAACAATCCTTTCCTCATTATCATTGCTTGTAGTTGCATCATTCGTCAATAAGCCTTCCTTCATTATAACTGCTTTCCAGGTATTGCTTGACCTAGCGTCTTCCCATACTATATCTCCTGGTCACTACTAATTCCTGCTCTTTGTTTCTAATTATATTTACTCTTGCTACTTTTCGATATTAATTGGTAAAGCTAGTTAAACGTCGAATTCCTAAAAATATAAGTTCGACTGAAATAAATTCTTACCAAAGAAATGTTTTTTATCATTTTTGTGTACTGGTGGTTTGGTCTGTGCACCTTGTTTTGTGTTAGTTCTCAGTTTCAAAACCCTTGATTGACTGGAGTATTGTACAAATCTCAATAAGAACCACTCAGAATGACTGCAGATGTCATAAGAATGCAAGAGGATATTTAAAAAACAGCTTTGAAAATAATTTGAAGCTCTCCTATGTTCTTCTGGGGTTTGCATTTATTCTAAATGAATACATTTCTGCTTTTCCAATACTGAGATTTGTATTATTTTTAATAAGTGACAGCTATTTTTTTTTTTTTTCTGCAGGCAAATGTTCTTGGCACTTGTTTATTGAGAAAAGAGAGGGGTGAAGCTGTCCTTTAACTTAACTGATTGAAAGAAAAATGAGGTATCATCTTTGTTCATACTCTGGACATACAAATACGAATTTGTGTATTTTATTTATATGAACATGTCTTTCATTGAAAGAAGGCTGCTTTCAAATAGTCAGCTTCTTCATTTAACAATCACATCAATGTTGGGAAACTGAAGAGAAGTTTTTACAAGAGATGTAGAGTAGCCTAATTTTTATATCATAAAATAACTTCTGAGTCAACATTATGGCTGATATGATGTGTAGGAGTTATGTAAACAAAATAAGGTAAAAAAAAAAGTCCTTGGATGCAGGACTTGGTGTTTTCCTGTAGTCTTCATATTTTCATTGTCAGCTTTAGTGAGGAGAACCTGAGAGCATGATCATTAATATATAGAAAGGTACCAGTACTGTGTTCTTTTTAATGTTGTGATTAATCTGGGCTGTCCTTGTACGACTAGGAGACCATGCAGGAACAACATGCCTACTCCTCTTATCTCCTTGACATCATGTCTTCCAGACTAAAGTCATACCAAAGGAGCTGTATCAATCAAAACAAGCACATGTAAATGAAACGGTATGCTTCAGACAGTTAGAAATTCCTGCTGTGGCCTACACTGGTTTTACTGGTTTAAAAAAAAAAAAAACACACACTTTACTCTATTTTTCAACTTAATTGATAGTTATTCAGCATTACACTTCAGTAAATCTAGCTGCTGTAAACCACTGCTCTCTCTTGTTTTATTTCCTAACTCCCAACTTGAGCCAGACATAAGGCTTCAAGAGGGTGCCTGACATTTCGACAGAAAAGTAAAGAAAAAAAAAAAGGCCTGCGGTATATTTACACTTAAACTTGCTGGAATGAGATACAAAATCACATAAACATTGTGATGTAGATTTGGAAGGAAAATCTAAAATCTGTTGTAGCGAAGGAGTTTATGACTATGAGTGCTGGCAGTCTTAGAACTGCCGTCAATTCCATTTGCACATACTGTATTTATATAAAAAAAAAATACTTTGTAAGATTTTTTATGTGTTTTATACTATAACAGTTATTATTATTTTCAGTATTGTCTTAAGTAGATTTTTGGAAAATAATCCTCGGTTAAGCCTTTGCAGTTATCTTGTCCTTTTGCATTTTAGACCTGCCTCACAAGATTTCATCTTCCCAACAAGATAAAAAAGGGGCCACACATAGCTACCCCTGACTCTCTGCAATGTCTAAAACAACCTCTCAATCTCAGGATAATCACATCAATCATCTCCTGTAAAGTTTATGTTTTAAAGTTTCCATTACAGACTAAGATGAATGTAATGTTGTGAAACAGATGGCCGTGAGTGAGACCCCTTCACAGAGCAGAATGATTAAGATAGACATCTGTGAGGGTGGTTGAAAAAGTTATTGCTACCAGGGCTACAGTGTATTTTCATATTTAAATCCCTACCTTATTTTTCAAAGCAGTCATCTTTCTATCAGTGTTTGTAAACACTGGTGAATCCCTCCAAACAACTAGGCTGACCAAAAGCTGGACCTGGTGCTTGGAAGGATTAATACTGTGTTTATATAGCAAAGTTAGACCATGTAGACATTCAAAGAAATTCTAGTCACTGTGGGTGGAATTTACAAAAGAGCAAAACATAAACATTGAGAAGCAGGGTTTTCATGACGTTTGTCAACCATTTTGGTGGTGCTATACATCTCAGACATCAATGTGACAGGAAGAATTTCCTGAAATAGTTTTCACTGCAGCCATACAGTGTATCAGCTCTGATCCCTTTAAACCTCAGAAGTCAAGCAAGATTGCTCAATACTTGGGGTGGATTTTGCGAGAAATATCAGGAATGCTGACCATTGCATATGCACAGTACAGTAATCTCTGGCTAAGAGACCCCCCTTCAGGAAGCAAGTGAAATGTTCTTCTAGCCCAATTGTTCTCCAAGATGGAGTTAACCACCAGACACAATATAAATCAATCAATAAATAAATGCACATGTTTTGCTTGTCATGACGCACGTGCATCAACTTATGAAATGAACTGAATAAGTAAAAGAAAAGCCATAGGCAAGTGTATGTTATAATAATAATAATAATAATAATAATAATAATAATAATAATAATAATAATAATAATAATAATATAATAATAATAATAATAAAATAACAGACAAACTAACAGCCAAACTAACGTTAATAAACTGTCAAACTAAATTAACACAGCACCCCTACACACGTTAAAAATGTATACAATATTCAAGACATGCAGATTATTTAACAGAATGGTGAAGCAACTCACCAGAAAACACCAAATTGTTTGGCAACTTGTGCCTGATTCAGGTTTTTTTTCAAGAGTTTGAACAATTTCCAACTATTTGTAGCAAGAGAAACAGTGGAGCATTTTGCCATTTGTTTACATGGCATTTTGTAGCAATGAGGTGCTGTGGAAAAGATGATGTGTGGGGTGACGTCAGGCCAGGAAGCAGACAGGACACAGACAGGACTGGTGAGTGAATTGTGCTGGTTTATTATAAAATAAAAGGTTTAAGCAGAAAAACAAAAACACTTTGACAAAACAAAATGGCGTGTTGGCCAAAATAAAGACAAACAAAACACTGTCCCAAATTAGTACCGAGCAGAGGTGGTTTAGCACAAGTAGCAATTGTTATTATTATTAAAGTTTCTCTCTCTCTCTCTCTTTCCTGTGCCGAGATTCAATTACTAATTAACCATTCACTTGAATCTTGGCACGTGAACTAATTTGTGCAATCCCGTGCTCACATACTATACACATTTTAAACTGCACGTGAAGTAATTGTGAAATCCCCGTGCCTAAATACAATTATACAGCTTACATCACTTGTGATCTATAACCCACACTCCATGCAGCACTACAATACTACAATAATACATATAACAGACAACATGAAACACAAAATGTGCACAGGGGCGGGGCACCCTGCCACAGTGTGCACTCGTGGAAATCAGAATAACAAATAATTCAATGATATGATGGTGGTTCTGGAAAGATTTAATAAACCAATCACTGTGCCTCCAGATACTCTTGCAATGACAAGTTGCTTTTGAAAAGACTGAATAAAGCATTTTAATTTGTTTGTTGATGATGAGTTACTCAATCTATTGATTCCAAGTGGAATCTCCCAACCATTGACTTTCATTATGACACAGCCATGTGTTTGGACTAAAAAATAACTGTCATCGCACCCAAAGGAAGGAGCAAGCTGGCTTCCAGGAGGAATAGCGAGGTACTTTGTTTTTGATAAAAAAAATAAAATTCAAAAACACCAGCATGGTCAATTCCATTACAGATTCTTTTTTTTTGCCTGGCTAGTTTTGATTCCTATTGTACTGAACTGAATAGGGACATGAGAGCGAGAAAGCTAGCAATGAGTGGCACTGCATAATGAAAACAGATTCTGCACAATACTCTAATGCTTTTCATTTGAAAGTAGCTGACTAGGAGAAATAACACTGTAACAGGATACAGTTTTTAATAAGCTAAACATAAGAATGTTATGGGTGGTGGGGGTGGTAGTAGGCCTCATTTACAACATCATTCTCGTAAGTTTTGCAACAGAGAAACAGTCCTATTGCCCTTTTCCTCCAGTTGTTTATAATATACGTTTAAAGTAAATCAAATCAAATGCTTCAGTATGCTACACCCCCACCGGCCTTTCTCACCTCTTGCGGTTCCTGTATGATGTATGTGTAACAGAAGGCTTTTACTGTATTGACGAATACAAAGCAGGGATGCCGACTGCATAACAAATTATTCATTCATGTGAGGGACAACCCTTTTTCATAAAAATGGAAGCTGCTAACCACTGTGTGATGGGGTCACCCCTCTCCTGTGTGCATTATGTGTTTGTATTATGTATTACTGAATTATGATTTAAGTGTTTGTTGTGCACTGTTGTTTTAGGTAAGCAGGAAAAGGGTTAATTGCCTTCCCTGCCAAATCACTTCATATGTAGAATGTGCCTGAGTCTGACTGAATGACTAACAAGCAGTCAAGCTCAGGCACAGCTGTATAAAAGAGGCAGGAATCCCAAAGTCTGGGTTGGGTGTTCAAGGAGAAAGAACAGGAGAGAGACATGAGTGAAGAATATAAACAATTGCTATTCATGTTGGCTTTACACCAACACAATACCTGTTGCTTTATTTTACCTCTTTGTTTTGGCAATCGTACCTTTTGTTTTATTAGGTGTTTGTTTTGTGTTAAAACATTTTATTTTACAATAAATAAGCGCACCAGCGCTTCATGCCGCAGTATGAGTGTCTTTACTTTCTGGTCTGACGTCACTACCAAGCTAAACGTGACATCCTGTTAGTATATCAGTCCTGAAGGATTTGAAAGTTATTGAAGAACCTTACAGATGATGCAGAACAGCCAGTGCAGCCAGAACCAGAACCGGGTGTGAGAACGAACATCCTATAGCTGTGAAGAATATTCAGGGATAAATATTGGGACTTTCTTTCTATGCATCGGGATGCAGGACATTTGCTAGGAAATCAGGACTGTCCCGACCATATGGGGGTTTTACCTATTTTCCCAGAATACACAAGAATATTGCTGTGTGGTGGTGCTGCCTGCTTACATTTAAATAACATGTGGGGGTTGCCATCATGCATCCATCATGCATGCATCACATAATCAAAGAGTCGCATACTAAAACGATCTTTTATGTTAGCAAAATGTTCCTCGAAGCATGAAAACTCCAGGCTGCTCTGCAAAACATGTTCCCTTTTTTGTCTTGTATACTGAGCTTCATACCATAATAAAACAGGATCCACTGTATATTAACTAAACTACAAAGGGTTAGATACAGCAGGCAGTTATTCCTATTTAAACTACAACTCCAATTTGGATTAAATAGAAAGATGGATGCAACAGTACCATCATATATACTTGTTTAGTTTTGGCCAAGGCTCTCCTGGAACCAGAACACAAATTGATAATGAGACAGACAACACAAGTACTGACAACTAGCAGGCCTCCCAAATCAAAGAGCAACTCATCCTTGTAGACTACAGGAAGAGAGGGTGTTGTTGAAGAGGATAGGGGTATATGCCAAAAAAAGAAGCTTGGAATAAGTAAACAATGGCTTTTCAAGCAATGAGACTGTGCAAACTGATAATGACAAGGGAAACACCACAAGAATGAAAAAACACCAGGAATTTTCATTATTATAGGTTTACTGTGTTATACTGTTGATTTGCCTTGGGTTACATATATATATACAGTGGCTTGCAAAAGTATTCAGACCCCTGACCAATTCTCTCATATTACCGAATTACAAATGGTACATTGAAATGTTATTCTGTTTGATATTTTATTTTTAAACACTGAAACTCAGAATCAATTATTGTAAGGTGATATTGGTTTTATGTTTGGGAAGCTCCCAGTTTGCACCGATGAAAGAAATTGCTCTAACGACGACACAATTACCTTACCATTGGCCTGCACTTGTGAACCATTAAAGTTGCTGTCACATTTTCTGGATAAAAACCCCACTGTTGAAGGATCATTGGTAAGGCTGTGAATCTGAAGGAAAATGAAGACCAAAGAGCATTCTACAGAAGTTAGAGATAAAGTAATACAAATGCATAGATTAGGGAAAGGGTACAAAATAATATTCAAGTGTTTGGATATCCCAGTGAGCACAGTTGGATCAATAATCAGGAAGTGGAAGCTGCATCACACCACCTAGGCACTACCAGGAAAAGGCCGTCCCTCAAAACTCAGCACTCAAACAAGAAGGAGACTTGTGAGAGAAGCCACAGAAAGGCCAACAATCACTTTGAAAGAGCTACAGAGTTCAATGGCTGGGAGTGGAGTAATGGTGCACCAATAAACCATATCAAGAGCTCTGCATAACACTGGCCTGTATGGGAGGGTGGCAAGAAAGAAGCTGTTACTCAAAAAGTACCATCTGAAAGCACGTCTGGAGTTTGCCAGAAAGCATGGGAGTGACCCAGCTGCGATGTGGGAAAAGGTTTTGTGGTCAGATGAGACCAAGAGAGAGCTTTTTGGCCAAAACTCAAAGCGCTATGTGTGGCGCAAACCTAACACTGCCCATGCCTCAAGACACACCATCCCTACAGTGAAGTATGGTGGTGGCAGCATCATGCTGTAGGGATGCGTCTCATCAGCAGGGAATGGGCATCTTGTTACAATTGAAGGAAGAATGGATGGTGCAAAATACAGTAAAATACTACAAGAGAATCTGCTTCAGTTCGCTAAAAAACTGAAGCTTGGGAGGAAATTCACCTTTCAGCAGGACAATGATCCCAACCACAAGGCCAAAGCAACATTGGAGTGGCTCAAGAACAAAAAGGTGAATGTCCTACAGTGGCCCAGTCAAAGTCCTGATCTCAATCCCATTGAGAATCTGTGGCACTATTTGAAAATTGTGGTCCACAAGCATCATCCAACCAACCTGAACAACCTGGAATGAATCTGCCAAGAAGAATGGGCCAAAATCACTCCGACACTGTTATTGCAGCAAAAGGTGGCTCTACCAAATATTAATGTGTGGGGATTGAATACTTATGCAAGCAAGATATTTCAGTTTTTTATTTTTCTTAAAAATATTTCCCAACATAAAACCAATGTCACCTTACAATAAGTGATTTTGAGTTTAAGTGTTTTAAAATAAAATATCAAACAGAACAAAATTTCAATGTACCATTTGTAATTCAGTAATATGAGAGAATTGGTCAGGGGTCTGAATACTTTTGCAAGGCACTGTATGGTTTAAATTACACTATATATATATATATATATATATTATATATATATATATATATATATATATGGAAGTTTCACAGATTAAATTGTTATAGAGGTCATCATTTACAGGTTAAAAATATAAAAATGAAGTCAAGAGAACCTAATTGTCCAACAGACTTTACCTCAGTGTTTATGATTGAGTTTATACATTTATGTCATTAAAGATATGAGAGAAAAAGTGTAGGCAGTATATTTAAAAAGTATTATATAAAAATAGAAAAACAAATATATTGAAGGCTATTTTGTTGGTCAGCTTTTTAAGTTTAAAAAATTTCAAAAGGGTACATCATAATAAAAGAAATACAATTTTCCTTAGGATGTTTTAAATTCAGTTGCTTTGAATGCAATCAGTTTGACTTCCCAGAGCAGGTTTATTAAGAGCACTGTGTTTAATATTTTACTTTTTTTTCTATTTTTATTTTTTTTTTTAAATTAACTCCCAGCACCTTCCCCCCCTCCCCCCTCCAAACACTTAACTACTATGACCCACAGCCATTCATAGTGGGAAACATCCATCCATGACCACGATTTAGGGGTGTCTGCCAGGAAACCAGGAATTGTGTAAACAAGCAAGCCAAGGCGTCTTTAAAATGTTGCAGTTATCTGAGGGAGTTCAGAACCCTCCTGGAAAGCTTCAAGTCACCCGTCCCACAGACACTGATAACAAGCAGTTGTGTAAAGCACAAAGGAGGTTCAAAACCAAGCTGTCCAGAAAGACTGGAATTCCAGCTTCCTTTTTATCCAAACTCCCTTCTCTGTCATTTTTGCAAGACTGTTCACACCAGATATTACTGCTCAGTCGCTACCTAGCCTTTCATCACTGTGATCGGTCTATTTGTGTTGTCTGGGAACTGCTCTTGTGTGTGAGTAACTTATTTTATTCTGTTTTACTTCACCTTTAAAAAAAAAAAAAAAAAACATACACATTTACTGTAATCAGTTTACATTGCATATTTATGGTGTCCTGCTAATACTTCACTTTGCCTTATACTAAAAGATACAAAAAAATTGTTTTTTATTCCCTGTGCACTCTGTCTTTAAAATAAGGATAGATGGTTCATTTAACTGAGTACAATCCATTTTTACAAACGGATTGCTGTATTTTGATAATGGTTTTGGAGGAAACTGTCAGTGACACAGTATTCATTCTGCGGTTTTGGCTACCACCTGTGGATGTAAACTATTTGTAATTGCTTTGATATGTTTGTGGATTTAAAAAAAAAAAAAAAAAAAAAAAAAAAAAAAAAACACTCAAAGTGCACTAGATGACCTGACCACATTCAACCTTGACACCAACCAAAAAGGAAAGATCAATGGATGTGAGGCAGTTGTGAGGTCGGTTAATTGACTCTTTAATAAGTAAGTAGGAGTAAAGCTGCAGTAAACCAAACCTTTTTTACAACCATGGGTGTAAAGATTGTAAATCTCTTAAGTGAGGCATGAGATGTATCCTGCCTGCTTTCATCACTCCCGAACCGAATGCAAAAACAATTGTGAATCATCAGAATGACCTGGAACCTTTTTGCTGGCCCTATTAAAAACCAAACACAGGCACATAAGTGGTTATTGGAGACTAGAGGGTAAAATAATTTTATAGCTTTACATTTTTGTCTCTGCAGGGCACACTTTTTCAACAGATTTTAAGCTTAGACTTCTGGTAGTCTACCGACGTAAATAAATATTAATAACTGTGCTGTTCACACTGGTTCTTGGTTGTTTGTTAATTAAAATGTAGAAGCACTGAAAACAATCAAAATCTATCATAGGCTCATGCAGAAAACCTTCTCTCGAAATAACTAGGCTTCGCAAACAGTCTTAGCCAACGTTAATACTTTTAGATGAACATTTGAGGTTCATTAAAATAATTATCTTTAGTATCTTGGATCTCGTCATTTTGATCATGCATTCCTTTGTGTCAGATTAATTTGTTTTATTTTTAATTGTATTAATATAAAACTAGCAAGCAACACTTCAAAACTTTCTATATCTTCTTTTACCTATGTTGTTTCTTCCAAAAAAAAAATTCTTTGAAGTGGGCTGAACCTGTTGCTTGTGACATGTTGCAGGTGTTTTGTAGTTTATTACAGTCTAATTAATCTTTTAACTATCCGTTATTTTAGTCTTCAGTGTTTTGTCCACGTATTGCAATGCTCAGCTATTATCAACCAGTATCTATTACAACAAATATCTATTTCATCAGAAACATTTGCCATTTTTTGGGGGTATGATGTGTTATGTAAACGGCCTTGTGATTAATGTTAAACTCTATGCTACTTCTGTAGATAGTATTGCACCCCTACGGTATGTGCAGTCTATCCAAGTATCTTTTCTCCTGTGGGTTCACAAAGAGTTGCTTTTTTAATATAACTCCATATGAATGTAATTAAAATGCTATGGAGGTAACTTGAGAGGCTGTAGTGGAACCCACAAGGAGACTGCATTAAAGTTTTGTAATGGCTCGTAACAAAAGACAAACAAGCACTGTCTTCTCTGCTACCACCTGTCACATACAATGTATACAGTAAAAAAATAACCTCTTTAGATCAAAAGGTGCTTTATGTCTGTGTACAGGATTCACCTTAGTTCTACAGCATTTGTAGAATGCATGTGTTGTACATTTTAATTTACAGTACAGTACCATGAGGGTACAAGAAAGATGCTCTTGTTTCTTCCGAGAATCTGGCAGTGTTGACTATGAAATGTATATGTTTTGGGGTTGTATAGAAATTTAAAATAAATTGACAACAGGGATTTAATTTTAATTTTATTTTATTGCCGTCAACAAAAAAAAAAGCATTATGTTTGGGTGTGAAATTATTTGTTATTACATACTTTACAGCTTTAAATTCAAATTTGCCTCCCTACATTTGTTCAGTACATAGCTATAAGTTTATTATTATTATTTTTTTGTAGGACTTGATCAGCTATTTAGATGGTATTGTGGATTTGAAAGATGTCTCCTGTTGATGCGTGATGGTGACATCATCGAAATAACTTCTATAATACTCATAATGCCTTAGGGTAGTAAAATCATAAGCTAATTTGTCAATCTGAGTACTGCTAAATCCAGGAAGTAATAAAATGTTTGGGATGATGAAGTAATATATCCAAGAAAGCTGTATTTTACTGTTTCATTTGCAGACTATCTGGTGAATCTCGAAAGCCATTCTCATCAACCAGTAAATCAGAGAGACATATTGCAATAATCAGAAGCACCTCATGAAGATTTCCTTGCTGTGACCTCAGTGAAGAAAGCCCTGTTATTATAAACACATGTCACCACTTCACACGAGCAACAAACACAAGCTCAGCTAGATACAGCCTTAACTGGAAGGGAGCTTGCAGCAAAAGGAGATCTCCCTTTTGCCTTTTCTATACACAAGGAGGCTTGGTGAGATATTGACATGCTGACACTGATTTCCAGCCTTGAGGTGCTGGTATGTCTGCTCTGCACCACACACTCAGCGGAGGGCTCCTTTCTCATAGTCAACAAAGGGCTGAAGGTAATGAAAGGGCATTCAGCCTTCTTGGCAGAGGAAGACCTAAAGTTTGACATCCCCAAAGAGAAGGACGCATGCAAGGTAGAGGTGGTCACCAATGAGCCCATCACCCAACGGGTGGGCAGGCTAACACCACAGGTACGTCTATGGGGCTTCTTATTCTTCTGGTACATTTGTTACTTCAGTTACCTCAAATTTGACCACACATGGACTGAACATTTGTGGCTATTTTAAAGTAATTTCCTGAACTTGTTGTGCACTTCTATTCTTGTGTAGTTTTGAAAGAAAAAACATGTTAAAGCAAACAGTTTTTAAAATTATTTTAAAACCAGATATCCGGTACTACATGAGGTTAAATAAATCTTTTTTGGTGTTGTTGCATTTCCTTGGTCATTTCATCTCATGAGTACAATTGTCTTCATCATTAACCAACCCACTGCTTCCCCTATTGACTGATATACTTTCAGTCTGTAACATACATTGACTCAGAAGACACGGCTGAGGTGAAATTACTTAGAAAATGAAGCTGTAACAGACTTCCTGAGAGAATCTCATAGGAAATGATTTACAGATATCACTATTTAAAAAAAAAAAGAAAATGCATGTTTACTACAACATATACAGTTGCAGACAAAAGTATTGGTTCCCCACATTTAATATAATAATTCAAAAAAACATGTTAAATACTGGCATTTAGTGAACATTATCTACTAATTAATATAACCGAGACCAAAATCACAAAGTTGGTAGTTTTAACAAATAATCTTTATTAAAAAAACAAAAAAACAAAAAAAAAACAAAGGCACTTTAGCAGTTTCAAATATGTGTTCATGACAAAAGTATTGGCCCCCTGCTTTAGAATTTTGTGTGTCTTCCTTTTGCTTTTATTGTGGCTTCAGACATTTGTGATCATTCTTTATCAGTATGTTACATCTTGTTGGGGAAATCTGGGCCCATTCTGTCTTGCATATTTCCTTCAGCTCAAACAGATTTGATCCACAATGCTTGGCTACAACATTTTTCAGATCAGTCCAAAGTATTTCTATTGAGATCTAGTGATTACGAAGGCCATTCCAGAACCATTATCTTTGTTTTCTTCAAGAATTCCAGTTGACTTAGTTGTATGCTGTGGGTCATTGTCCTGTTGGAAAGTAAACTGTCTGCCAATCAGCCTACGAGCAAATGGTGTCATTGCACTTTTTAGAATGTTTTGATACATGGCTGTATTCATTCCATCTTCAATCACTTCAATGCCTCCAGTCCCTGAACTGCTAAAACACCCCCATATCATGATCAAATCACCTCCTTGTTTAACTGTAGGTACACAGTTCCTTTATTGAAGGCTTTCCCTTCAATGTGAAGCAGGTTACTCTTTAATTAGAATTATTTTGATAAGCCACTACCATCACTTGCTTTCTGCTCAATGGTTAAAATGTTACAGCTGGCAGAAACATTTAAATGTCTGTTTTTTTTTTGTTTGTTTTTTGTTTTGTTTTGTTTTGTTTATTGTTTTGAAGTTCTGGGTACAACCTCAAGCCAGTCTACATTTTTGTTAATAAGAAAGCCATTTATTTTATTGTTTTTTCTTCTGTCATGTCTGTAATTATGTCTGAATTATGTCTGTAAGCACAGTTGAAATTTGACTTAACTTTGAACATAGTCTAGTTTGCAAAAGGATACAAACTTCACACACATTAAGGTGCTACATTATTTTTCTCATTTTAGCAACGAAAGCACTGTTTTCATGTATTGTATAGCTAATATTATAGTGAGGTAATGTGATGAAAGGTGAGTTATTCAATAGCGACCTGTAATTATTTATTTTTTTATGTTGCAGGTGTTTGACTGTCATTTTCTCCCACATGAAGTAAACTATGTCCACTACGGCTGTCCAATTCTCGATGAAGACACCATCTTACTTCGGCTTTACAGGTATTTATACCAGAGGGATAAAAAAATACTTTTTGATTTGGGGAGGGCTTAGCTAAATCTTTGGACAGTGAACCAAGGAAGCATCTGGGCTTCAGTACACAACAATCAACTCTAAAAAGATTGTATGCTCTAATAGTTTGTTAATATAGCAAATAATTATCTAAGCAGAAACAATAGAGCATTGTTCAATGCACACATAATAGGATATTAATCAAGTAAGGAGTTATATATTTTAGAATATTGTAGATTCTAGATCTGTTCACAGTTCATAATCTTTCGCTTCACTGACTGGAGACAAGGTCAGTTTAGTATCTGGGTTGCAAGAGTTCTAGTAAAAGGGTTAGATGTATACCTTGTGCTTATACTGTGGACTTGATTTCAGGTTTACTGAGACAGAGACATTCACAGAAATGTTCCACCTGCACGTGAAGCTGATTGAACCTGACTGCAACATCATCACTCTGGGACCCAAGTCCTTGGAGGTGCCAGAGTTCTATGGCATCTCCAACGTTATTGACAAGAACTCGCTGTCCTTCGACTATGACCGGAAGCTGAATTTAGAGTGCACAGTCAGGGTGGCCACTCAGGAGACTCTTCTTCCTGTTCACGGACAGCTGGTCATCGGGGAACCAGAGAGGACAGAGCCACGAGGAGACGTGCCACACAGCTTTGTCCCTATAGCCCAGAGAATAAGTAAGTGCTTGGACTTTATGTAACGACAACTGAATTTAATAATAATATTTTACCGTTTACAGTTTACCGTTTACAGTATGAAAGTATAGTATACTGGGGAAAATGGTCAAGACATTGTGTTTTTTTCAAATAAACTCTTAATAATAATGACTGTTTCCTGTTTCTTTTTTGTGACCCAAGGCCAAACCAAAATAAAAACTCTACGAACATCCTCAGACCCTGATTTGTACTTCTGTAAGAAAAATCATCATATGCTGTAAAAATCTGGGGAACTGAACAGCAAAGATTGAAATACCTGAGGCTGGAAAAAAAAAAAAAACAACTCCCTGCTAAACCATGTACCCCTGCATTCCACAGTGAATAGGGCAGGAGTGAAGTGTAAAGATGAGATCTGCCGGCAGGGACTGAAACTGGTTCAGACCACCAAAGTGAACTGTGACAACTTCCTACTGATGGGCCTGAGGTACCAGCACCTGGATCCACCCTCACCTGATATTGACTATATTGCTATAAGGCTGGACCTCACTGACACCAGAAGCAGAAATATTCACAAGGTAATCTTATCTTTCTAGTTTTGTATTGTCTCCTGATTTTCTGGTGAATGTTTTTCCAATTTTTGTTCTCTTATTTCCAGTCCGAGCATGCTTGGATCCCAGTCCGCATCAAGAACGCAATCCCAAACCAGTCTCCCAAACCGGCCTTCATGTCCATGTTCATCCTGGAGGTGGATCAGTTCATTCTCACCCCTTTGTCTACAGGCGCACTAGACGCTGAAGACAGCGAGACCCCCAAGTCTTTGCTCATCTTCAACATCACCAGGCCTCCACCTCAGGGCTACATCACCCACTTGTCTGACCACACAAAACCAATCTCATCCTTCACCTGGAACGACCTCAATGAGATGCTGATAGCCTACCAGCCCCCAAACAACAGTCACACAGAGCGGAGGAACTATGAGGTAGCAAATAAACAGTGCTGATCTTTTAGGAAAGTTTATTGATGCTAAGATGATGCAATAGATTTCATACAGAGCCAGGTATAAACATAAATAGCAGTCTTGAGGGATATGAGGGATGATGAGAACTACAAAATTATATTACCTTTCAAAGTAGTCATCCAAACCAGGTTGGGCTTACTTCATTTATTTCCCAGTATTCAGAAACACAAAACTATTGTGTTATCTTATAAACAGATGGAGTTTGAGGTCCATGATTTCTTCTTCGAGAGAAGCTCACCGATTATGGTGCATATCTCAATCAGAACAGCAGACACCAATGCTCCCAGAGTTTCTTGGAACATGGGTGAGTTTTTACTGCTCCTTTCCTGAAGCGTTTTATTTATTTATTTATTTTTTTACTGCTTTTCTGTAAACTCACTGCCTCAAGACCAATGGCATTTCAAGATTGTCCAAGTCAGCATGGTTCAAGCCCAAATCAAAGTCCAGGATGAGGCTGCTCAATTTGCACTGTAAAATATAGAGCACCATGGACCTTGAATTTGATTGACCTTATTTAACCTGACATCTCTCTTGTGTATCTGTCTTTTTTTTATTCCCTGAAGGTCTTGCTCTCTTAGAAGGACAGTCCCGCCCAATCACCTGGGACCAGTTTCAGATTGTAGACAACGATAACATAAAAGTGGTTCGTCTGATCACTGTGGATGGGCTACAGCATGGCAGGCTTACTGTAAGAGGTAACATTTTAACATTCACTTATATATACAGTGCTTATATACAGTACTTTTGTATAAAATGTAATGTAAGCAGAGATCACAGTGTAATTAACAATTACCTGTTAATTTACAACTAATCTTAGAATGTACTGCTTTGAAGTATTTAAAGCCCCTTTCACACTGGCATGCTCTACCTGGGTCGGAACCTACCCAGGTCAGAACCCAGTGTCATGCGGATTGGCTACGCAATTTCACACTGCTTTTGATAAAGGAGCTTGTTACAGACGCTTCCATCCAAGCTTCTCTGGATTGATCCTTCTACCCAAATATTGATTAGAGCAAGTGTTTCTTCATCTCTGCTGAAATCTGGCTCATGGTGTGTCTCAAGCAACAAAAATATGCCTAAACAGAGTAAATAAAAACGTTCCTTGCGGAAGTGAAACCTTCACGCAGGCATGGCTGTTTGTTATTTCGTCGCCTTAATAACGGCCGTTATGTTTCAAGCATGTTGACCCACATCCTGAGGTTCAAGACCAAGTCAAACAGCAGTTAGTTTGAAAGGGGCTTTAGATACAGAAACCATTTACATTAAGGCTAGAGGAAAGACATGGGTAGCAAATCGTGACACAAACATTTAGTCATCTTAAATACATTTCACCTATTTCAATTGTCAAATTGTGTCTGTGGCATAACTGTCTATGGAAAGCAAAGTCACTTAATTTACAAGTATTGATTTGCAAGTATGTTGCACATAAAATATAATGACAGTGCCAGTAGTGAAGAAATAACCAAGTCATTGGGGAAATCATAACTATGTCAGAACTCTATACATACTTTGTAGTATCTTTCTTCCTTTTAATTATCACGTCTTTTTGCTCCACTTTTGCTTGGCAGGTGATTATGTATTTGATCGCAGTTCTGCTTGTACAGCTGTTTGCATGAAGTGGAATATTTTGAATAAACGTATGCCTGTTGTTTCTGAGAAAATATTTCTTACTGGTTGCTTATTTGTAGGGGGAAAAGGTTTTGTGTTCACCGTGAGCGACATCAAAGCTGGGGTTGTGCGTTACCACCACGACGACAGTGACACCACTAAAGACTTTGTAGTCTTCAGGATATTCGATGGGCGTCATAGCACACGCCACAAGTTCCCCATCAACATCCTGCCAAAGGACGACAGTCCACCCTTCCTCATCACCAATGTGATGCTGGAGCTGTGTGAAGGCCAGACCGCCCTCATTCAGAGCTCCATGCTGCAGGCCTCTGACATGGACTCCAGTGATGACTACATTGTCTTCAACATCACCCGCCCGCCACAGGCCGGGGAGATCCTGAAGAAACCAGGCCCTGATGTCATAGGCAAGAATCAGAGGACTGGTTTTTATTATTATTCTTGCATGGACATTCTTTAGCACAAGTTATTGAGTGTGTCATAATCTGGGATTATATGGAGGCTGATATAAAAACAACAAGGGAAATGCAATAAATCTCCTTAAGTGATAGTTGAAGCTAAGTTCAGGCTCAGTCCTAATTGCGATCTACTGTTGAACTGACTTTCCTTTTTATTTTTGTATCAGGTTATCCTGTAGGTCGGTTCCTTCAGAGAGATCTGTTCAATGCCATTGTGCATTATCGGCATCTGGGAAATGAAGTGTTTGAAGATTCCTTTGAGTTTATTCTCTCAGACAGCCATGACCCACCCAATCTATCAGAACCACAGGTACACAGATGGCACTAAAACAGTGTTTTTATTACAGCTGTGGATTTTGCATCACACAAAGCACGGTCACAGACAAAACTGAAGCAAACAAATACAATAAAAAAAGTTAATTACTAAGATATAAATTGCTGAATATAAAGTAACAGCAAAAGACTGGACATGGTTGTCAGCTCCCAAAGAGAGCACCTTGACCATTGCACAAAAGAACCAGGCTTGTTTCCACAAGCAGTTATAAAGCTTATAACCTTGTTATAGCTACAGGGGTGCAAATGGCACTGCATTATACAAAATTATCCATTACATGAAGTCCTCAAAGCAGTCCTCCAAGTTTTTCCATACTGTTTTAAGCAACACATCCCTGATGTTAATTCAATATAGAAGTACTTGTATATAACAAAATAGTTCCTTACATGTTCTCTATCATGCGCATCCATTCATTATTTAGCTCTCAAATGTGCAGTTATGAAATAATTTTTTAATGTATTTTCGTTTTAAAACTGAAGTTATATGCAGTGGTTCACATAACTGGTATGCATGTATGCATGCACACCAATAAAAAATACATTTTAAGAAGCAAATTTTTAACAGGAAAGCATTTTTCATATAGGCAGCAATGGTGCTCATGCTTGCAAGGTCAAGCATATTATCTGGCTGTGACCCATACCTGCCTCACCTCCCAATTTTCTGTTGAGTCTCTGGAATCTGCCAATGGTCGCTGGTAACTGCTTATTTTCGCTGACCATAATTAAATACAGTCCTCATATTTCACTTAAGGCCGGAAGGTTCCAATTCATTAAAAAGTCCATCATAGCTAGTGCTCATAGGCTGCCATTTTAGAGCCATTACATTTAAATGTGAGTTTAAAAAAATAAATTTCCTTAAGCAATTTACTTAAAATAATATTTTTTCTCTCAATTATATAGTTCTATAAATACCGTTGTGATGTCAAGCTAACGCATGTTCAGCACCACTAATAAAGTGAATAAGTGTTTTGTTTTTTGCTTTTGAATCCCCAGGGCTAGAATTTGGTAGTAGGCTATTGAAATAAACAAAGAATACGTGATGATTTGTTAACAATTATAATATCCAGCAATCCGGACTCCTACTTAACATTCATAAAGTATTGTTGTTGTCTCTGACCATTCAGTGATGCTTGCAAGAGTGGGTTTCTACATTTCAGCATTTAACAAAATTCTCTCTCTCTCTGTCTCTCTCTCTCTCTCTCTCTCTCTCTCTCTCTCTCTCTCTCTCTCTCTCTCTCTCTCTCTCTATATATATATATATATATATATATATATATATATATATATATATATATATATATACACACACACACACACACACACACACACACATACATTAGTAATAGACTTCCTGGATGGCATTGCTTGCTAACAGAGGTCTTGAATACTAGAGATCCTGTTTTAAAATGAAAATACATGTTTGATAAACATGTGTTTCTTTAAAAACTGCACATTGAGACCCATGTAGCTGATGTAAGGGCAAAATTGGTCCGATTTGTGGAATTATTTTGTCAGCTACAACTACTTGTAATAATAGCAAAAGCAGACTGTTAATTTACAACAACTGACACCCCCACTCTAATACCCAATGTAATGGCCCCTATAGCAACCCATTCTCATAGCTCCAAACAGAAGCATTATGTGTTACTGCCTGTGCCATGCCTTAAGTGGAAAAAAAAATGAAGAGAGAGAGAGAGAGAGAGAGAGAGAGAGAGAGAGAGAGAGAGAGAGAGAGAGAGAGAGAGAGAGAGAGAGAATATATATAAAACCTCACGCAACTCAAATAGCTTAGGGTTGTTTTTTTTATTAGTTTTTTTTTTTTCTCCAGGTCGTCCTAGTGCACATAACTCCTGTAGATGACCAGCTGCCTAAAGAAGCACCTGGGGTTGTTCGGTATCTGGTTGTCAAGGAGACAGAGGTTGTGCACCTGACCAAGAAGCAGCTGCACTTCACAGACGTAGAATCACCTGACAGAGAGCTCACCTACACCATCACCACCCCTCCATTCTTTACCTCTGTTTATGGGTGGGTCTTTTACCAGTTTAGCAAAATAAGAAAAGTGTGTTTGGTTACTGGGCATAAAATGGGCATACTTATCTAAAACACTGCTTACATCTTTGGGAGTACAGGTACAAACCTGTCACACAAGTCCTAAGGGAGTCCTTACTGAATTTCCACTTTTCCTAAATATTACACAATTATAATGATGGAAATACAAATGTGTACAAATGATCATGAATGGCATAATGAAAATTGAAGGTTGCAGCTCAAATATGTCCTTAAAATATTATCTTTTATACTTTAATCAAATTGAGTTTAACTTTTACAATTATGGTTATATTTCAAGATGTTGTGTTCTGCAGGAGACCTGATGCTGGGAAACTGTTCCTGGTCGACAGCATCCCTAAATTTACAAAAGATCCGGCTGCTCCCATGCTGAGGTCGTTCACACAGGTGGGTGCTTTTGGGTTTCAGTTCCAGTTTAACAGAAAAAAGCCCCAGAATTACTCAGTGAGAACAAACAACTTACAGGGCTAGATTCTCAAAAGTCTTTACCCCAAATCATTATTAGCACTTTTTTTTCAGAATGGAAAAATGCACCCAATAATTTTACAGGAAACAACTCAGATATTTCAGTTTGGGGCATGTTGGTCATCTTACATTTTTTATCAATTGTATTTGAATTATAAGTGGAGTTTTTTTCTTCCTGAATAGTACTAATGGTGATTTGATAGTAAATGACTGAGAATTTGGCCCATGCTGGATTGAAACCTGTCTCTAAACATGCATGTTTTTTTTTTACTTAGCTATACTTGTGTGTGAATACATACATTGTGATGTAGAACATTAAATAAGGGGAGTAAATAAAAATAATCTTTGACATCCATGACAAAATACTTAATTGTGAGAACTTCAGTAATACTGAAGCAAACTGTTTCGACAACATTGTCACCTCAGTTCAGGTTTTTTCAGATACTTTTGACCAATAACCCTCTCATTGAAGCTTTTAAACTCTCTTTTAACTCTTATACCTGTGTATGGTGTGCTTTATTTTTTGTTTCCAGCATGCTGTGAACTACATGAAGGTGGCCTACATGCCTCCAATCCAAGACATAGGACCAGACCCTCAGAACATACAGTTTGTGTTCTCTGTCACTAGCCAACATGGCGGCACAATAATTGACATCTGCTTCAACATTACAGTCCTGCCAGTGGATAACCAGCCACCTGAGGTACGCCATTCTAGGTCACAAACTATATCATTAGCTCTTTACCAGGGTTTGCTGGCAAATCCAGAAACAACTACGGATTACTGTGGAACTGGGGACAGGAATTGTACATTTACAACGTATTTCTCTAGCTTTTTTATTGTTAAAAAGATTTTTAAAAGAGGTTCACAGCAACAGGTTACAACTATGATCCAATGAGGTTATTTGTAAGCACTCTTTTTTTGTTATATTCCTTTTTGGAAAAAACATTTTGTACTGATAACAAAGTTTATTGTAGATATGTCTTACCCCAAACCTGGGGTTTGTCTTCTCAGGTGTTCACCAACCAGCTGAAGGTGGAGGAAGGAGGGGTATGTCTAGTGTCTGTGGACCAGCTGCTGGTGACGGACTGGGACACCAGAGAGGAGATGATATGGGTTCGACTGGAGAGAAAACCCCATCATGGTGAGGTGGAGCTGGATGGCTTCCCCATCAAGGAGGAGGGAACCTTCACCTTGCAGGACATCAAAAACCAAAAAGTTAGGTCAGACATTTAAACTTATTTCAGACTACTCTTCCTTTCTATGTATATTTTGTACAGCTTATAAGATGTCTTGTTTAGTGAAATGGGCATGTTTTTTACATCAAATATATTCATGGCCAATGGAAGGGTAGGCCAATGCATAAGACACATTGAAATATGATTATACTAGTGTTCCTACTGCACTCGGTACAGATAAGATGTTCAGAAATACACTAAAAAACTGTTAGTACTCAAGTTTTCTTAGAAAAGACATTGGTAGCCCTTGACATGTGTCATGTGTGCAAAGAACAGTCCTTACGAAATGGATGGGCTAATAATGTAATTGTTGGCATACTGTAACTATTAGTTGTTAAGGTCTATATTTACACCCCAAAGGACCAGACGAAGGTTAAAAGGCAAGGTTGTCAATATTTTATAAGGTTTGGTTTTTCTCTCACAGATATCGCCATGACAGCTCTGAGACGCTTCAGGATGACATTCTCTTTATTGCTTCAGATGGCATCAATTCTGCAGATTTTGTTCTGCAAGTCAAGGTCAGTTCAAGGCTTGTGTTGCTTAATCCCTGCTAACTACTGAATGATCCATCCCATTTTGTATAAATTATGCGAGGAACGCCATTAATTGCATATTATTTTTTAAACACTCTAAAAGATGAATAATAAAACAACTGTTAGAATTGAACATGACCTGGATAGAGTTCTTTAGTTATTTAAATAATGTTTTTTAACATCTGCTTTTTGGATTACGAAAGATCTTAACTGGGTGTACCTTTTCCCATTGCCTTTTAATTATAAGTTTAAAAGTTTATTATTACACAGTTATAATCATAGTGCAACTTAAAACGTGTTCCGATAAAGACACTTGGATAAATGTTTGTTCATTTCAAATTACTGTAGTTTTACTATAGAATCTATGCTTGAGTTGAGCAGTGAGCAAACAACAGAAGAACCTCAAAGTTTCAAACCCCACAATTACGAGCTGTCAACCAAACACCTTTTGAAACCAGAAACAGGCACCCTGGCAACTGTAAAATCTGTGAAGGTCAGATGGACGATATGAATTTTATCAGTTAAACAATACTCTCCTGTCTTTATATTGTTTGTTTTTTTTCTTATTACTGTTACTCATTTTAAAAATTAAGCTATTATGTCTTGAGATAAGCATATGTCCTGTCTTTCACTGTGCTGTAATGGTAAGATGCATCTTATTTATATAGTAAGGAAAAAAGAAAAAAGCTATGTTTCATATTTTATTTGAACTCCTAAGTCACATTTATTTTAATATTGTATGTCACTTAAACTAGAATATTTAAGAACATGAGAAAGTTTACAAACGAGAGAAGGCCATTCGGCCCATCTTGTTCGTTTGGTTGTTAACAGCTTATTGATCCCAGAATCTCATCAGGCAGCTTTTTGAAGGATCCCAGGGTGTCAGCTTCAACAACATTGCAGTGGAGCTGGTTCCAGACCCTTGCAATTCTCTGTGTAAAAAAGTGCCTCCTATTTTCTGTTCTGAATGCCCTTTTATCTAATCTCCATTTGTGACCCCTGGTCCTTGTTTCTTTTTTCAGATTGAAAATGTCCCTACGGTCGATACCTGTCAATACCTTTTAGAATTTGGAATGCTTGAATCAGGTCGCTGCATAGTCTTCTTTGTTCAAGACTGAATAGATTCAAATATTTAAGCCTGTCTGCATATGACATGTCTTTTAAACCCGGAATAATTCTGGTCACTCTTCTTTGCACCCTTTCTAGAGCAGCAATATTCTTTTTGTAGCAAGGTGACCAGAACTGAACACAATATTCTAGATGAGGTCTTACTAATGCATTATAAAGTTTTAACATTACTTCCCTTGATTTAAATTCAACACTTTTCACTATATATCTGAGCATCTTGTTGGCCTTTTTTTATAGCTTCCCGACCCCACATTGTCTAGATGAAGACATTTCTGAGTCAACATAAACTCATCCTTACTATACCAGAATCTAAATCATTAATTTAGATTAGGAATAGCAGAGGACCTAATACTGATCCCTTTGGTACTCAACTGGTTACTCACTACATTTGAAGGTTTCTCCTCAACATGTTAACCACTCCCTAATCCATGTGCATGCATTTTCTTGAATCCCTACTGCGTTCAGTTTGAGAATTAATCTTTTATGCAGGACTTTATCAAAAGCTTTCTGGAAATCTAAATAAACCATGTCATGTGCTTTGCAGTTATCCATTGTCGATGTTGTATCCTCAAAAAAATCAAGCAGGTTAGTTAGACACAATGTCCATTTCCTAAAACCATGCTGACTGTCTCCCAGGATACTGTTACCAGACAGCTAATTTTCCATTTTGGATCTTATTACAGTTTCCATAAGTTTAGATATAACAGAAGTGAGGCTTGTTGGTCTGTAGTTACCTGGTTCAGTTTTGTCTCCATTTTGTCGGATCGGTATTACGTTTGCAATTCTCCAGTCTGTCGGTACAACCCCTGTGTTAAGAGACTGCTGCATGATCTTGGTTAGCGGTTTGTAAATAACTCCTTTCATTTCTTTGAATACTATTGGGAGGATCTCATCCGGCCCAGGGGTTTTACGATAAATAAATTGGCATTTTCAACACAGCTTAATAGGAGGTGGAAAAGTGGGAAATCCAGCTCAGCATCTCTATATAATGTTCATGTTATTTGTAGGTGTTGCCGATTAATGATGAAGCACCGGTGTTAAAACCAGGCCTTAATCCCATGTTGCATTGCGCAGAGGGCCAGGAAGTGATTATCACTTCCGAATACATCTACTCCACCGACAGTGACAGTGATGACCAGAAGCTCACGTACATGATTGCACGTCAGCCATACCATGGAGTAGTCCTGAAGAATGGTAACATTGTGGATCGATTCATCCAGGCTGATATTATTGCTGGGACTGTCACATTCAGACATACAGGTAGGAGCATATAGGCAAGTACCAGGATTGAAACTGTTGCTTGGCACATGAAGCTTCAATTTTTCAGTTGCTTAACATTAAATAACTGTCCTAGAAAAGATTTTTGAGATTTTGCAATATACATGGTGGTTTTCTACCTCATTCACATCTCTCTCTCTCTCTCTCTCTCTCTCTCTCTCTCTCTCTCTCTCTCTCTCTCTCTCTCTCTCTCTCTCTCTCTCTCTCTCTCTTTCTATGAATTAACTCAGCAGTCACAACACTATAAATCTATTTGGCTGACCCCATCACAATTGGCAGGGGTTTATACATTGGATATTCATTGGTTAATTTCCTGTTCTAGGAGGGGAGATTGGACTGAGTCCCCGGTTTGACTCCATAACCTTCGTTATCTCTGATGAGGAAGCCGGCACGCATCAGAGCTGCTGCTATGATGGGCCTCTTCCACCCGCAGTGCGGCTTCATGATTTGCTTCCTGTGTACGACCTTAACATCACTGTCTTTCCTGTTGATAACCAGCCTCCCACCATCATCACTGGTAACTGTCTTCATTTCAAACTTACCCTGGGTCTTGTATGTATCTAAAGAACCAATAACAAGGGTTTTAGCATTAACATACAGTATATGTCACATAATTAATCACTTTTTTAAGGTATGAGAACAATGTTGGACACTGTCATGAACAGATTGCCTGAAGGAAGAATTAAGAGCTGAAGATCATCAAATAGATCATGAATCAAGGACAGGGTTTATTCTGATTTATATATGGATATAGATATCAAAACAGCTGCTAATATAAAGCTTAACATTGCAAGGTGAATTTTCAGGCTTTGTTATAAAAGGAGGCATTTAGATGCACAGTTGCAACAGTGACACCTAGTGAAGGCTTCATGTGCTCTGTTTTGTGTATTAACCATGCAGTCAACATTAGTAGAGAAAATCGGTCGCCAGTGTAGACAAACCCTTGTGACTCTGTATTCTGCAGGGGAAATGTTTGTTGTTGATGAAGGATCTTCAGCCACAATAACTATCAACCACCTGATTGTCAGCGATGCTGATACTCCTCTGGAAGAGTTAAAGTGTGTCCTGGCTTCTCCTCCACAGTTTGGCTACATAGAAAACATTCTGCCAACTCCAGGGTTTGAAAAGAGTAATATGGGCATCAGCATAGGTAAGTGTGAGTAAACATGTAATGTGAATCCATTGCGCAGTTTTGAAAAAAAAATCTTTTCATAGCAAACACTGATTTTCATTTCAAAACATGATGTCTGGTACGACACTAGGGTAAAAAAAAAAATCTGTGGAAGCCATGCTTTTTTTACTTGTACTTCCTAGTTAATTTCACCTGGAGAGTGAAACTGTCCCCACTCCACTGGCTTCTTTCCTGTCAATAGTCAATCAACTGTTCCCCTATTAACTGACATGCTTTCAGCCAATAACACGCTTTACCGAGAAGACACTGCTGAGGTGAAATGACCTAGTGAGTGCAAGTGCAAGCAACACAAGGATAAGAGACGTATGTAGCTAATGGAATTGCAAAACGGCTAAGATGTATTGAATGTTGTTAACTACATTTACTTTAACATAAACCTCTGTAGCCACTTATTTTATGAGTTTTAAAATCCTGCCATTTGTAATATCTCACATCACGTGTAAAGTAGAAATGGAATCTATTTATTTTTGCTAAGTCACGCATACATCCTGTTTAACTGCTGCAGTGAGTCCAAATCACAGGAAGGTGCCCCAGCATCACTAACTGTGTGACTGTACTGGGACTGAAACCCAGAATCTACTAGCGTTCACAGCTCTGGTGTACATCCTCACTGCTGCATATTGGTTCCTTGTTGTGTCTGCTAGGCTCATTTACCATGAAACACGTGAAGGAACTCCAGATTAACTATGTGCAGTCTCGACACAAGGGGACCGAACCCACTGCAGACCAGTTCCTGCTCTATGTCACGGATGGCAAACACCGTTCCATTGAAACACCCTTTTACGTCATAATCAACCCGACTAATGATGAAGTCCCACATTTTTTGGCAAGGAACATCACTGTAAGTTTGAGAGGCTGTTTTTGAAATGAATGACTTATTGTGATGAATTATATACCACAGGTTATTGAGAGCATCATACTATGGGGGTATGTGGAGGTATCTGTCTATCTGTCTGTGTCATTTGTTCACATGTAAATAAAATGGATGTAAGTAATTTTTTCATGTTACTGATAGCTCTAATTTTGTATTAGCAGCGGGGGCTGTAAGTTTCTGACATGCTTGTTTTACTACCCTGCAGGTGCAAGAGGGCCAAATGAAGGAACTGGGCCCATCTATAATCAACGTAGTGGACTTAGATATTCCCCCAGACAACCTGGAATTCACCATAATTCAGCAGCCACAGCATGGAATGATTATGAATAGAATCTATGGAAATGACATCACACACTATAAACAACGTATCCAAGGTCACCACAATCATGAGCTTCCTGTACGTGATTTCACAATGGATAACCTGAAGCACGGTACTGTATAATATCTAATCAAGCTTTGTATGTTTGTTTATAATCAAAAACACTGGGCATTGATAAGCAAAGTATGCCTTTTTTTAACCAGAGATAGACACACAATCTGGAATGCATTTTCCCTTTAAATATTGCCTCCATAACTAGAAAACACTCAAAAGTTATATATTTAGTGATACCAAAACGCATAATTCTTGGACAAACATTTTGACTGGAAGTTTTTTTTCAATGTATTTGTAATAAAATGGGAAAACAATTGTTGGTCTATGACTAGGCTTGCAAAAAATAGGCTTTTTTTCATTTTCGCTGTCCAGGAATGAAGCTGATGTACTTACATGATGACTCAGAGAATATGGATGATGGCTTCACGATTCAGCTGTCTGATGGAAAACACAATGTCCGCAGATTTGTTTCAGTCAAGATCTTTCCTGTCAACGATGAGAAACCCCAAGTTATAAAGTACATTTATTTTATGGTATCTTCTCCGTTTAGTTTGTAGTTTTATTTGTGTTTCTTATAAATAATTGATTAACACTTAAAAAGCCAAGCTTATGAAGATTTGCAGTGCTGTACACAAAGAAACACTCACTTGACAACACTATTCCCTGAGTAGGGAAACGTTTCATCTAATGCTTTCATCAATGTAATTATATCAAAAAAATTTGATAAAACATTGGTCAACAAGACTAGGAACTTAATTGTACAATTGTTGGTCTACTTGAAATTTGTCAACTTGACTTGTAAATGTGTATAATATTGTGTCAATGCTATATCTAAACAACTGCACTGTTTTGACTTGGTTAGGAACAATGGATTGGTTGTGGAGATGGGAGAGTCCAGGATTATCTCCAGTGCAGCCCTTTTTGCAGAAGATAATGACTCTCCAGGCGAACGTCTCTACTTTATGTTTGATGGTATTCCAAAGCAAGGAGTACTTCAGAGGAAGGTCAGTGAATGCTGATGGCTACACAAAGGGTTCAGTTTAAGGGTGTAATTAAGAAGATGTAAAGCTATTTTCTAAGGGGTTTTCACACAATATTACTGTTGTCTTCAACCATTCCTGCAGATGTTTCATTGACATCCTTAAGGAAGGCTATTGTTGTGTATAGTTGCAGAAACTGTTATAAAAAATATTAACCTACGAATGAGTTAGCCCACTTTCACTAATATGACCATAAAGGTGGGATCAGGGAAAAAAAAACTAATAAGTTAAAGCAATTCGCCCCCTTGTTTTATTTGTACATATCGTCTTAAGCATTCATGGTGAACTAATGTGCCTACTGGCACAAGTGGGAAAAGCAAGTGTCAAGAACGAGACAAAAAAGCTATTACTGTTTATATATATATATATATATATAATATATATATATATATATATATATATATATATATATATATATATATATATATATATATAGTAGTTTTGTCGCTATAGCAACAAGCCTATTTCTTATTGTTCTCTCAGGTACGCTCTGACTGGGTTGCTGTCTCTGTTGGGATGAACTGCACTCAGGAGGACATTGATATGAACCTCCTGAGGTACATGCACACAGGAGCTGTAGGATTCCTCGGCCAGGATTCCTTCAGCTTTCATCTATGGGATGGGAGCAACCGGTCTCCAGCTCAGCACTTCTACATCACAGTCAAGGACATGGAGAAAGGTAGAAAAAAATGTAACCTGTCTTTAAATAGTCCTTCTCATTGTATCTTTTTACTGTTTTTCTTGAGTGGTGACTGTATAGCGTTACACTTCTCCATGTGTCCCTACAACTGTTAAATAACGTACCTGTAACTTTTCTTTTCATTGTCAGTTCAAGTTGTAAGTGTAAAAAGTTGTCAGGATGTTAACAATGAAAAGAAAAATTACAAGTGTGTTATTTAAACAGTTGTAGCAACACGTGGGGATGTTTAACCATAGGTGCCTAAACCATCATTAATCATTGCGCCTAAATCACACAAGTCTGATTTTACTTAAGTGAAAAAGTTTGTTACAATGGTTTTTTCATTAAAAAACGTGTAACTTAGTTGCTCTTTGCTGATATTAATGTTCAGCTTTCATATTGAAACGTGTGTACTTACTCATAATTTAAACTAACATTGGTTTAATAATATATGTCCCTGAATGACTAAAAATGTAGACGTAAATGCTGATTGATAAAAAGGGTGACTCAATATTTACCAATGTAGCTCATGATATATCATCAACTCCATTGGTCTGGGGCAGGTAAATTTTGCATCCATTTTTATTTATTTTGGTGACTAAGGCTGTGGCAAATGTTGCCGGTGCTGCCGAAAACAACTGTACTCTTGTTAACGTATAAATAGTGTATGGGTGATCTGCACTGCCTGTAATAGTGTCATGAATCAGGTGTTTTAACCAATTAGCATTTTTGTGTGAGGGTGGGTGCTTATTGTTTCAACCTATCAACACCAAGCACTGCCCTGCTATGGAGAGCGTTTTCGAGTCTTGTAGTAGCTGGTTTCGCTGAGCTCAGCAATGTCTGATGACAAAATGTGAAAAACATTCTCTAGCATTCACCACTACATTTAAAACAAAAGCTGAGCACGGCATATTTGAACTGTGTAGTATGGTGTGTAGATAAGTGGAAAAAAATCCTCATTTAAATGAAACTCTGAGGCACTGACACAACAATGTGTGAAAAGTTCAAGGGGGTGTAGACTTTCTATAGGCACTGTATCTATGTCAATATATCTGTCAAAAAAAAAAGCCATATTATAACATTTTGTACATGTTATTGTTTGTGTTTGTTTAGCACATCCTTTTGATAAGCTGTATGTTGGAATTACAGGTACTGTACAGCACTGTGCAGATATGCCACTGGAACTGGTTCTGCAATTTGGTTTTACTTGTGTTTGTACTTAATACATGCTCAGTTAGTAGGTATTCTGTATTGTATGCTGAAACACATGTCCAATTTTGTGGGTTTACTATTACAAAAACAGTAACTTGAAAAAGTAAAATTGAGGTCTACCAGAGCTGCTTAGCAAAAGTTCTTTGCCTTTACCCCCCCCCCCCCCCCCCCCCCCCCCCATATTAAACATAGTTAGGCACCCCTGTGTATAACATTGTGTTTTTTGGCACCCCACTACTTACTGTTTAACAGCAGCTGTGAACCTGGATGAACCCACAGCAACAATAATGTGGAATGTACTTGTGTGGTTACAGAGCCCAAAATATAAAATGTACTATGCTAGTCTACCTAATAAATAGCAAATATAAAAAATACACATATACTGTGCAAGTGTTCCAGTGAATAAGAGATTCATACATTGTCCACCTAGCAAAGGAAGATTATTATTATTATTTTTTTTTTTTTATTTCAGTTAAGACATTAATTTCAGTAGTGTCTTAATTAGAAAAAGCCAATCAGAATACATTTCACACCACAACAATGAGTCATTGTGATCATTTACTGTGGGTCTCATATGCATTGATTATTGTAGCATTTTCCTGTGCAACAGAAACACTGCTGCACTTTAATGAACTGTGCAGTGACCCTTTTTTATGCTTCCTTCCAGGAGACATTGCCATTTTTGTTAAACCCCTCAAAATCTCCAAAGGAGAGCAGGTCATGTTGACCACTGATACTTTGCTTTCCGTGGATGGCACTGACAAGCCTGAAGAACTGATGTATGTCATTACCTCTCCGCCTGCCGGTGGCCACATCGAGTATGTCAGCTACCCCGGGGTGCCCATCACCACTTTCAGCCAGATGGATATCGCCGCACAGACCGTCTGCTTTGTTCATGACAACAGAGCAGATTCACAAAAGGAGGTGTTGAGGTAAGACTGCAGGGTATGTGCTTGGAATTCTATAAGCACTATCAAAATGAGAGGTATTACTGCCCTTAATACTGTAAAGATAATAAGGTGTATTTATTTACATTGACACACATTTTCAAAAGGAGCACACACACAACATTATTTAATAACCTACTAAAAGGTTTACAAGATCTTTAATTTGTTACACATTTCAATAGTTTCACACTAGCACATCATATAGTTATATGCCTTGTTAAAAAGGACCAGAACGGGGACAAAGCTCCTGGCTGCTTTGAGAGTGTTACATGGCTGACACAGGACTCAAACCCCCTGTAGTAATAGGTGTGCATTATCATTTCATTTCTGTAGATGGGGCGAGAAAAGAACACACACACATGCTGAAGGCGTGCCTTGCCTCTCTCGTTGCCAGATTTGTTGTCAGCAACGGCCTGTCCACTCAAAATGGGACGATGGAGATTGCCGTGGAGCAAGCTGGCCGCGTCCTGCCTACGGTCTCCCGCAACGCGGGCCTGCTAGTGCTGGAGGGCTCGATGATGGTGATTCCACCCGAGGCCCTGCAGCTCTCTGACCCAGACACCCCAGCACACAGCCTCACTTTCCAGCTGGCACAGCTCCCACAGTACGGGCAGCTCTCCCGGCGCGGTGCCCCACTGCTTCAGCACAGCTTCACCCAGCTCGATGTGAACAGCAGGGACCTGGCCTACAAACACGCTGGAGGGGACTCCCAGATTGACCGCTTCAGCTTTGTGGCTTCTGACGGGACCAACCACGGTTTCCTCATTGATGGGGAAAAGCAGACAGAGCCAGTCTTCTTCACTATCCAGGTACTAGCACAAATCCATCATTTAATTGTAGCAATATAACTGATTAATGAGCACTGTATCGGTAACCAGGTATTACAATGACACAATAAGGTTTATAATCCATCCTGACTCTGTGCGTTATAATTAGGGCTTCTGTTTTTCAGTTTTTATTCATTTCATTTTTCTGTACTTATTTTTAGCTATTTTTGAGCTTTGTGTAAATCTGTTTTTTCCCAAGCTTTCACTTTTTATATACTGTATGAAATTATTGTTTTTGGTTACTTTTCAAAATTCTTGGCCATTTTTTTTTTCTGTCACACTATGTATAGTAACTCGACAGCACTTGCAGATTTCAGTTGTATCTTGTTTCCTTTGTTGTCTTCCACAACAAAATCCTTATGGTCACGGGCATATTCTTCTAGGGTTTTTGTGTGTTTTGGCATTTTTTTACATTTCGCCACAATTTGCAATTCTGTTTTAAATTCCAAGAGTGTGTAACTTCCTATCGAACTGTAATATAGCTTTAAATCTCACAAGCGTGTTACAATCCGCCAATCGAAATGTATGAATTTGCTGCCACTCGGTAGTTGGGGCGGGTTTAAAGTATTCAGAACGAATCAATGCGAGATACAAGTCAGGAAGGAGGGACATTGTCCAACTGCACTGGCAAAGTTTTTTTTAGGTTATTTTATTTGTTCATTTCAGTGGTCAAGACAACGTGAGTTGAATAACCATTTTCAGTGTTTTTCCAGTGTTTATTGGATATACACTGATTTATTTAATTTTTTTTGTATCAGGGGTGTGTTATTAGTTTTTATTAGTTAAAACCGAAAATCAGAAGCCCTAATTATAATGTAAGTTGTTTTTCAATTGGTTATTACTGTTTCCTAAAGTTTAAGAAATTATTTATTTGGGTCTCAATTATCATTAGTTCAAAGGAGAATGAAATGCAATTAACAGAAATCTTTTGGGTCACAGGAAATAATGCCTTGAAGATAGTGATATTGTTTTAGGTTGTCAATTTCTGTATTTTTAAAATTTTAAATGGTAAATAAACACAAATAAAAAACAGGATTCATATTATTGTCTGTGGTATAATATCAGTTTATGTAAAACCAAATGCCGTTGATAGTTGAATATAGCTTATAAACATTTAAATATAATATTATGGTTGCACATTTTGAGTAATTTAAACAGTTCATATTTATATGATATATTTACAAATTACACTACCTATAATTTAAAGTCGTGTAGTTCTGTATTTAAAGCAGTGTAGCACCCAACCAGCCCCAAGCCACCAGTCCCCTGCCTATTTGCTTTTTGTCATCTAGATAGCGCAACTAGACAAGTCTTCTCCTAGAATTGTTCACCTTCAGTGCATATCAAAGGTGGAATTGTTGAAGGATGGCCGTTACGGGAGCTACATCTCCTCCAGAGACTTGAAAGCAACAGACGCTGATACCAAGGACGAGGAGATCATCTTCCAGATTCTACGGCCTCCTGATTTTGGTTACCTGGAAAACACAACAACAGGTAAGTGACAGGAGTTTGCAACAGCAAAACCCACCTCTCATCATCTCTTATCACAGAAACTAACCATTAACAAATTAAGAATGATATTAATGAGTTTCATAAAGGAAGTCTGATGAAATATTAAAAACTGTGACAGTAATTTGAAGTGTTATTGGTTTCAAGGAGACTTTGTTCGACAGAGGTTTACTCAGAAGGATTTAAACAGAAGACATATTCTTTATGTCATCAACCCATCTCTGGAGGCCCTGTCTGACAGCCTGGAGGTTTTGGTCTCAGACCCAACAGGAAATACTGGCATTCCAGAAACGTGAGGCACTTTCATTTATTTTTTTTAAAATGTAAATGAAAATCACCAAACAATCACTTACGATTGGCTTTAGAGCTGATTTACAGGCAGTCACCAATAGAGATTCCCAGTTGTATTCCTCCAGGACAGAGTAAGCAAACACTGTCACTGCTTGTGTTATCCCTGCATGGACTTCGGTCTACAATGTTTTAAGAGCAGTAAGTAAACCTAACATAAATTAAATTTAAAGTCACATAATCGCCATGTTTTTGCTACAGTATGAAGGCAGGTTGTGGAGGCTAGGTGGACAGCATCCTAAAATTAGTATGTTTTACTAATTATTAACAATAATAAAATTGTAATAAAAATAATAACTTGTATACTGGTAACCTTTTAGTTTTCACATGAACTTCTACTGAATTTACTGCAGGCTTGAACTGAAGTGGTCTCGAATCGAGTTCTCCCAGTCTGAGTATGTAGTGTGTGAAGATGTAGGGACACTTTCATTGCCAATTACTAGAGAGGGCTATGCGATGGAGTCTTCTTTCATTGGAATCAAGGTAAATGCTAATCCTGGTTGTCTTACAGTTCAAGAGAATAAATCTTTTCAATTCAGTGCAATTTGTTATCTTAATGCAAAACTGATGTGACAACTAATTGATATTTGCATCAACATACAATTTAAATAAGCTTTACAATTGCTTAGCTTTCATTTTCTAGGTAAAATAAACAGTGCTTGAAAAAGACACACAATATAAAATAAGAGACCTTCATGAAGGAATGTAAATTCAAAGCAGTTACTATTTGAACATTTACATTACCTTCACATTCTTACAGAAACTGCATGGAGAATGCAGATGGTGTGTGTCTTCCTCTGGTGGATAACTAGTGTAATAACAGGTTATCATTAACAAGAGCAAGCATATCCACAAATATAACTTTTCTTCTTGACTTCAAAGATCTCAACTTCAATTCAGTCTGCTTACACTTAAATAACAGGCCTTAAACACATTACAGGTGTGGCTGAATCTATTGTAAATGGGCAGAGAAAATAAACCTGCTTGTTTGTTAATCTTCTTGTGTTTATATTTTATTATTTAGATCAATGAGATCTCTGCTTCTGTCGGGAAGGATTTTACTCTCAGCCCCTCCAGCTTGATCCAGTTTGATCCTGGTATGTTATTAATGTGTTTCCCTTTCATTTCAAGAGTAGATTTGTCAAATACTTGACTGGATCTGGGAGGTAAAGTCAGCAAAGGAGTCTTTCTTCTCAGGCACCTGCAGAGCTCAAAGTGGACTCCTGCAGGGTTGACCTTTGTTCTCTAGGTTGCCAACATGGGTGTAAAGAGTCAATTGGCTTGGCAGTTGGATCAGTCTGTTTTAGATGTTCATTCAGAGATGTTCCTTTAAATATCATACAAATCTAAAAAAAAGTCTTTGAATTTTTAGCAGAATCTAGCAGATTCTCCCATGATAAACACAGCAAGTGCTGGCAGGTGTCAATTACAGTGACCTCCAGTGTTTTTTCATCCGTACAGGCACTGTGGGATGATGTGGCTGAGAGTCAGTGTATTTTTCTTTCATTCCCAGGGGTTTCATCCAGGACTTGGAACATAAGGATAACAAGTGACAGACTAGAAGAAGCTGAGGAGGTGTTTGAAGTGGTTCTCAACTCACCTGTTAACAGTGTGCTAGGAAGCAAGATGAAATTAGTGGTGAAAATCATTGACTCAAGGAAAGGTATTAATTGATGTGAAGACACCGGTCTGACTGTGAAATCACTCGTACTGCAACTGTCTGTGCACGCTATAGAGGATGATGTGGTTTCTATGCAATTGATTGAACTAGTGATAGATCTAAATATCAACATATTTTTATCATATATTTTTACATAGTGTAATTCATTTCCATTATGTACTGTAATTCAGCACTTTATTTTTGCAAAACCAGCACAATCAGCCATCTTTATTTAGGGAGAAATAAAATAATCAGAAATGTATTTTAATTTGGAAGTACTGCACCTCCAGTGTGTTTTTTTGGAGCTGGGTTGTAGGGTAACAATAAAATTAGTATGTGAATGTGTTTTGAACCCAGTGGATCTTGTTTTTTGCACACAGGTCAGTGTAGTAATGGTAGAAACACTGGCCAGGTCCCAGCTGTCCCTCGACTAAGCGGTCAGCTGCCCCCAGGCACTGCTGAGTATCCTCCCCCCAGTCATGGTGTAATCCAGGTAGAGAAAATCCCACTTACTCCTGTGGAGGGCACTGGGTGGACAAGAGGCGACGTACCACAGGAAAACAACTCACCTCCACCAAAGAAAAGACTCAGGGTCATCGGAAATGGAAAAATGGTAAGCAACTGGCAACAATTTTGATGGCATTAAGCATAATGTATGTGTTTTTCAAAAGTGTTTTAGGTGACTGTAAAAGGTAACAATTCCTACTGTATTTCAGGCTGAGATATTCTTGTATAAAAATAGGGTCAAAATCATTACAACGATTGTATTTTTCGGTAAACATGGAGGTGGGGAGATACTGAGTGTGAACTGGGAAATGGTCATGATATTAATGAAGCTGTATATTTCTAAAATTGGACTGTGAGGAAACCAGAATATACAGGTTTTATGCTGTTTTATCAACCATAACTTAAAATACTCACAGCTTTTAAGAAAAATGGTAAAACCTATAATATAGTATTACAACAAATGCATTATTTAAGACTACATCTAATTCCACCAACTGTTACTAATGAAATAGCATGGATTTTGTTGTTGTTTGAGAGGGCAAAATTGTGGGTGAAAATTGTTTTTAAAAAAAGTATATCTATATATATATAGAAAAAACGGGGCAGTTCATGTTCCTGCATTTCCCTATAAATACTACTTAGAGAAATGGACTTTCCTTTCATTTCAGGACATCATTATCATAATAATAACTTTTGATAAAACCAGGAATTTTGGAGTACAATATTAGTAAAGGCCATAGCTTTTAAGTTAAAAAAAAATATTAGATTTACTATACTTGATTCACCTGGAAATGATTCTAAATATTTTCTTTTCCTCCATTACTTAGCATCTTCCTGAAGTGCTTATTTCTTTCTAACAGGTCCGCCCTTCATACATTGAACAAAATGGGACAGATGTAGTGTTTACAGTAAGTTAATTTCATTGGGTTACACTATTTTATATTATTCATGTTCATGGCTAAAGGTTAATTCTAATTACTACAAATTTTGTCATGCCCTGTTTGAGGGCATTATTGTCTTTGAAGATACATTACAATGTACAATACAAAACCATATTTAAATTAGGTCGGGGCTCAACACAATTATTAATATAAAACATTAATCATCAGATGTTTTAAATAAAGAGTTTTAAAAAAAATACAATCTAAAATTAAAATAGAAGATCATTTTCTTGCTTTGGCCCAGTGCTTTTTATTTTCATTCACACATCATGGGACATAAATGGAAATTCGACTTTTATTTTGCAGTGCTCATGAGAACATAAGAGCATTAAAAAAAATAATAAAAACGAATGAGAGGAGGCCATTTAGTCCATCTAAGCTTGTTCGGTTCCTAGTAGCTCATTCCTCTCAGAACGTTATGAATATTCAGGATTCCTCTGTGTAGTTAATAAGTAGAAGCTATGCCTTTAAGGACTGTCGTGATATTCAGGACACTGACGTAAACCTGGTTGTTAGTGTTTTCCGGTCGAATGGAGATAGAGAGCAACAGCTAAGAGAGTGAGTGAAAAACAACGATAAAGTTCAGTTACAGTTTAGTTACAACTGACTCCTGCATTTTCACTATATCACATTGAAGTTGGCCTGTATCCAGATCATACTCATCCCTGCAACAATGTTGGTGCTCTGATTGCAATGTGTGGATTGTTCTGGAAACAGTAAACAAGCATTGTTGCAGATTTGCACATAGATCTAAAGGCACATTCTGAAATATATTTGCAACCAAAATCATTTGTGCTGCCCACAACTATTCCTGTATTTTTGTATCATCTCACTTAATTCACTATCATCGCTCTTAACTGTATTGTCCTCCCTTGAATGCTTCCTCTTTGTATTCAGTACCATGGGATCATGTCGCTCAGAGTGGAGGATGATAGCTCTCCATCTAGCTCTGGCAAAAGAGCCAAGATACTGGTGACCAGTAGAGGGCAGCAGAGGTATCCCGTTAGTTCTCCTACCACTGAGCTCCTGCATGCTGACAAAGCCGCCACCCACTCCACAAAACAGGTACTGAAACACAAGTAGTGTGAAACTACAAAATCCACTCCTATACTTTGTATTACTTCTGTATTGCAAACTCTTATTGTCATGCTTTACCAAATCCTTTATGGTAATGGTCTTGTACTAAGGGACAGTGGTCACACAATGGCAGCTACACTGGTATGAGACTTTGTTAGACTGGACATTTATGTCAAAAATCTTTTCATATTTTTGACATAAAAATGTTATCACAATAGTACAAATAAACAAATACACACATCAAGTGTAATTACTTATGGACAGTGGCGTGTCAAGAATAGTTGAACTTGATAAAACGATGTTAGAACAGAAATGTATTACTGATTACACACTGGCACACAAAGTAAAGCTGATATTGGTTCTTTTGTAGGATGACTACAGTAAATCCTTTCCTAAGCCCTGCACAACTGACCTGAAAGGTCTTCTTCATTTTGACCAAAGTGCCCAAAAACTGTTTCATTGTGATGGGATTTCTTGGAAACCGTGGAAGCCAACTAGTGATGTAATTACCTTTCTGCATTAAATGACTATGTCTTGCCACCTTGTTGCAATATACTATATTTTTTTTGCTGTCAGTTTCTAATACACTCTTGAAACATGCTTCATGAACAGTTTGACAGATTATTCAGTTGAGATGATTAGTTAAATTAAACTGATGGGATTATTTTTAGTTTAAAAAAAAAAAAAAACGGGGCAGTTCATGTTCCTACATTTCCCTATAAATACTACTTAGAGAAATGGACTTTCCTTTCATTTCAGGACATCAATGCCAAGAAATGTTCTCTTGGATGGATCTACCATGGAAACCATTGCTACTACATCAGCACAGACAACAAATCAACATGGAATTCAGCTGCAAGAGCGTGCAAGGAAATGTAAGGGCAATATTGCATTGCTCATGCAAATAATGTAATATATGCATCTGAAAATCTGATACTCTTGGTTTGCTGCTTGATTGTGTATTGTATTATCCCCACTGGTGGATGTGTGTTGTGTATCTCCAGCAACAGAAATGCAATAGGCACTGTTTTTAACGTATGTGTAGAGAACTAGTCATTCAGTTCAGAATCAGGGTCATGGTGCCCTATGTATTCTGGCTAGTGATTGTTTTGTTAATGGTTTTATCATACTTAGATGTTTTACATGCCTTGAAAACTGCTTTTCAAATTGTGTTGAAACAGTGTATCATGGGAACAGTTTGTCTGATTTTGATCAATCTTTGCATGGACAGTTGTTGTATTAAGTTATTGAACATGCTGGCATGTAACGCAGGACTCAGCATTGTACAAAAGCATACAGTTAATGGAAACTATATATGTTTCTGAAAGGAGGATCCACCCCAAATCACATAGGCAATCAGAATGTTCTTATAAAGAGACCTATGCCCATGCCTCCTTGTCGTTTCTTTGTTTGGTCCTCCTCCTTCCCTGCCTTCACCTTGTAGTGTGCCTTGTCCAGGGTGTCTGCTGCCCACTGACTATAAGCTGTCATAAATCATCAAAGTGCCACTCACCCTACCAATAGCTGTCATACTCATGCATCCACCTCAGCAGTTCAGCCAGCTCACAAGGGGGGGGGGGGGGGGGGGGGGTAACGTCGCCCAAAGTGCCACTTGCCTTGCCGCAGGCAATAACTGCTAATAATCATTACATAACACTTCAGCACCACATGGGGAAGGTGGCCGCTGGCATGACTGTCATTAATCAATAACCATAACAACTCATTCAGCCAGCACACGGGCTGCTCTAGAGCTCATTGGACAAGGCCATGGGCCAAAAATTATATTACGTTCTCTTGGTCCTTCTGTCAAATGCAATAAAGGTTCGGTCAAATCAATCTTTGGTGGATGTCTCCTGCCTGAATTGTTTACTTATGACCGGTGGGGAATCTTTATTTTCTGTTTATTTTTGGACAGACATCGTGGCAATCTGGTTAGTGTCCTCTCAAAACCTGACATGACGTGGCTGTGGGACTTCAGCGGAAGGAAGCCATTTTGGATTGGTATGGTTTTTAGAAAATAATAGAGTGTAATAGATATTGTGTCACTAGCGTGTAATAAATAGTGTTGGTAGAGTGTAATAGATACTGTGTCAGTAGAGTGTAACAGATATTGTGTCACAAGAGTGTAATATATGTTGTGTCACTAGAGTGTAATAAATAGTATCGGTAGAGTGTAATAGATACTGTGTCAGTTGGAACATTATTATGAAACTAAAACATTTTTCTGAAAGATGTTGTCATGAATTAAAATTCACGAGATCCCACTCATAATTTAATTTTGTGCTTTTAAGGAGGACTTATTTGATGCCAATTTCAGCATTTTTTGAGCAGTAAAATGGCTAGCATAAGCAGTTACAAAGTGAGCCACTTTCAAACCCGGGCACCCAGTGGTAATCACCTAGTTCATTAAAGGCATACTTTATATCTTCAACATTTTGCTAATATTTACATTTTGTACCTGTTTGATACCCTATTATGTGTGTGCTCTATCAGTCTATATTGCTGTGGTTGCTGAGATCATCAGGCTTATAGCAAAAATTGCCTTTTTCAACCAATTCTAATGAGTAATTGCTGTGAATAATTTTCAGAAATGACCACTAGGAGTGTGCAGCTGTATATGAGGCAGTATATGGAAAATCTCTCATCAAAAATATGACCCATGGTCATTTTTAACCACCTCAGTTCAGAAATTCTGCTCTTGAAAGTTTTTGAAGAAGGACATTTTTTGCTGGAAAAGTTTGTAAAATATGTTTAAATATGGTGTAAGCTGAAAACAAACCCAGCATATAATGACAGAGAACACACTGCATTATCTAATCCCTAAAATATGATTTTACAATTGGTTTGTGACTGAAATATAAGAGATTTTATAACCACCTACCAAAACATAATAAAGACTGTCATTGAGAATTATTTCAAGGCCCAGCAGTTGGCACCAATAAGATTAGTTCTGGATAATATCAAGAATGAATGCTTTCATATTTCCCGCAGGCCTGAATGACAGAGTGAAGGCAGGGAAGTGGGAGTGGCTTGGTGGAGAGCCAGTGTCCTTCACGAACTGGAGGAAAGGACCCCCACGGGCATCAAGGAAGGCGGGACAGAACTGTGTGTTAGTGCAGAGAAGAGGGAAGTGGCAAGTGAAAGACTGCAAGAAAGGAAAAAGCCATAACTATGTCTGTTATGTGAAAACATAAAGGAGAAAACCTCACCATCTGTGGGACATAAAAAGGAGGACATTAATTATACAGTACAGGGATCTAGTATAAAACAGTGGCCTGAAGGTTTGTTAATAACAGGCAATTCTTTAAGTTAGGGGGTTATCTGTGATTATTGTTATAAACTGTATGACATTTTGAATGGGGTTACTATTTCTGCACTCAAAGAAGAACCTTCTTTAGGTCTGTTATCTGAATACTTTTTGTGCTGTGTATAGCAGTACCTGTAAGTGTCCAGTGTCACCCTATAGAAAAAGGAAAGGGGTATTTAAAACTATTTATGTAGCCATGGTCTGCTTGGTTAAAGGTAACCAGAATACTGTGTTATAAAATAACATCTGCTTTTATCACATATTTTATTCTACATATATTTATTTTTTAATCAAGCACACAATGCTAAAAGAAAATGCTAAAAGCTCTGTGCAACTAGTGTCTTTGCATACTGGTGATTCTAGTGCCTTTGACATTCATAACTGTTACAACCTGGTGTCAAAGGTGATTGTCCAGTACTGCTTTAGGTTGTGTGATTAACTTGCATTGCAAGTTACAGTAACGGAAATGTTTAAATACTTTGCAGTTGAGGGCATTTATGATGTACTAACAGTGCATTTAGTAAACAGCACTGCTATTCATAACAAGAATGACAAGAATGAGAGAGAAACAAAATAAACTTAATTTCACAATAAGCAAATGTCACATGTGTAATTGCATGTGCATACCTGTCATCTTACAAAGTTGTACTGAAACACTGGTTTAATTCTTATGATGACTACAATTTTTGTGATAAATTAATTCAAATATAACAATGCTATTTAACACAAGAAAATAGTGTTTTCACCAGGGTGGTTCCTATAGTTCAAAGGTCGCCAACTCTGTTCTTGGATAGCCCCAATCTTGCAGGTTTTTTAGGTGTCTTTACGTCATCAATGGCTAAAGATCTACAACACATGTTAATCTTGACTAATTAAGCCAATAGTTGGTACAATTAAGCAACTGAAACGAAAACAAGAAGACCCTGTAGCTCTTCAGGACAGGGGTTCGAGAACCATGCTATAGACCAATATATTGTAAAGGTATGTATGTAATTGAATTTATTAAGTTTTAATACTTGGTATCAAAGGACCATGGTAAGTCCAAATACATTTTTCTACTACAAATCTAGAATGGGTTAGGACCCAGAACAGTCCACAAAGGGTGTATCTGGATCTGCACATGCATTGTCATGGCACCCACAGACATTGAGTGGCTGGACTATGACTATGCTGTTTGGGCGTTAACAAAGCTCTGTCTCTATCTGGTCCACCTCTCGTATCCCATACGACCGGTTCTGGAACAGACACTATTTCACATTGGGAGTGGACGAATCTCTTTGGAAACTTACCATGATCCTTTTGCCAGATTTTCCTTTTTGATTAGAAATGTACATTTGCATTGTTCCATGGGCTTGGTAATATACACATATGAAAATGCTTAATGTCAGCAAAATGTTAAAAAAATAAAAGGGAAGAGAAAAACAGGACAGGACAGTGTGATGTCCGATTTGCAGATAAACTGCAAATACTGCCTCAGCACGTAATAACACAAAATATCAAACAAGCGAGGATGGCTCACTAACAGATGAGTGACAAAGACTTATTTCTCATTAAATGCCGTCCTCATACATGTCACAAGACTCATTACTTAAACCAGATGGCTCTGAAGATGTGCTTTTTATCTTTGAATTTAAATAATAATAATAATAATAATAATAATAATAATAATAATAATAATAATAATAATAAATACAGCTTTTTGTCATTTTTAACATGTCTATTCTTGCTGCCTTTTTAATGTTACTAGGACCCAGTAGAAACGAAATGTGTACATTATCTCAAAAATACCATCCTATGGCAGTAGACTGTGGTTAAAGAAACTGAACATGTCAAATATTTGTTAGAACTGGGTATTTCCTGAGCAATTGTTTGTTTAAATGATATTGCCTTTAAATTTTTCTCTTAGAAACTGAACATGGTGCTAAATTAATAAAATTCTCGTCAGGTTTTGCCAAAGATAATGTTCCCGGTTTACTAAGCGTTTGCTTCAGTGCAAAATTTGTCAATGTAGCAAAATGAGAAGGTTCATTTGTAAATTGTTTATTATCAAATGGGGTCAACTTTGCTCTGCAGCAAAACACTGGTTTAATGTTTGTCGATTTATCAAACTTGTATGTTACATTTATATTACAGTTATGTATAAATATGCACTGTATTCATGTTTGAGTGTAATACAAATGTAATTAAACTTAAATATTTTAGGGTGTGTTAATATTGTTTTTATATACATTTTTATTACTAGTTTCATGTGTTTTATGTAGTATGTAAACTAGTTGAAAGTAGTCAAATGAACAGTCACTTATAAATTTGATTATACACGTAAGCTAATGATAACCCCTGATTATATTAGAGGGAGACAACCTAACTCTAATCATGCAATATGTATTTGTATTTAAGGACCAAGGAAAAGTTGGGCTTTCTGGCCTTTTAGATATATACAGTGGCTCTCAAAAGTATTCACCCCCCTTGGACTTTTCCACATTTTATTGTGTTACAACATGGAATCAAAATGGATTTAATTAGGAGTTTTTGCCACTGATCAACACAAACAAAGTCCATAACGTCAAAGTGAAAAATAAAATCTACAAATTGTTCTAAATTAATTACAAATATAAAACAGAAAATAATTGTTTGCATAAGTATTCACCCCCTTTGCTACGACAGACCTAAATAAGCTCTGGTGCAAGCAGTTGTCTTTAGAAGTCACATAATTAGTTGAATGGTCCACCTGGGTGCAATTTAGGTGTTTCACATGATTTCAGGTTAAATACACCTGTCTCTGGGAGGTCCCACAGTTGATTAGTACATTTCCTAACAGAAACTACATCATGAAGACGAAGGAACATTCAAAGCAAATCCGGAATAAGGTTCTTCAAAAGCACCAATAGGGTAGGAAATATGAACATTTCCAAGGCATTGAATATCCCCCGGAGCACATTAAAATCCATTATTAAGAAACTGACAGAATATGGCACAACTGTGAATAAAACAGGCTGTCCCCTTATCCGGGCGAGAAGGGAACTAGTCAGGAAGGCCACCAAGAAGCCTATGGCAACTCTACAGGAGTTACAGTCTTCCACGGCTGAGATGGGAGACACTGTGCATATGGCAACAATAGCCTGGGTGCTTCACAAAACTGGCCTTTATGGGAGAGTGGCAAAAAGAAAGCCATTGTTGAAACCTTGACATGAATGTGGGTATGGCAACCAACAACCTAACAGAGTTCCACTTCTTTCAGCAAAACACAAGAAACTGTGGTTGCAGTGGGCACAGGAATGAAAACACTGGACACTGGAGGATTGGAAAAACATTGCCTGGTCTGATGAATCCTGGTTCCTGCTGTTTCACGCTGATGGGAGGACTAGGTTATGAAGAAAACCACATGAGTACAAGCATCCATCATGCCGTGTGTCAACATTGCAGGCTGGTGGTGGTGGTGTGATGGTGCGGGGTGTGTTTTCATGGCACGTATTGGGCCCCTTGATAAAAGTGGAGCAATGTTTGAATGCCACAGGATATCTGAACATCATTGCCAATCAGGTGCATCCCTTCATGGCAGCAGTGTATCCATCTGCTAATGGATTTTTTCAGCAGGATAATGCCCCATGCCACAAGGCTAGGATTGTCCAGGAATGGTTCCACGAACATGACAGTGAATTCAGCTTACTGCAGTGGCCTACCCAGTCACCAGATCTCAATCCAATTGAGCATCTGTGGGATGAGATGGAACGAGCAGTTCGAAGTAGAGCTCCACTACCAGCCTACTTGACACAACTGTGTGAAGCATTGGAGTCAACATGGGCCAGCATCCCTGTGGAACGCTTTCAACACCTTGTAGAGTCCATGCCCCGACGAATTGAGGCTGTTCTGAGGGCAAAAGTGGGTGCAACTCAATATTAGGAAGGTGTTTCTAATGTTTTGTACACTCAGTGTATATAGTATGTAACACAATTTTAGGTTCCCAATAGAAGAAAAATAAAATCAGTCCAAAAAAGTGAAATATACATAAAATATAATCCCCCAATAATATACCAAGAAGACACATATATTATTGTGATGCTAATATTTTTGATCCATTTTTTTTGTTTGTTTCTCAAATAGAGAAATGTCTGTAGAATCCCTTTATCTTCTATTTTCAAGTTTGTGCTCTTTTAAAAAAAATGTTTTATAAAAGCTTGAGGAAAGCAGAATATACAGAATGCAATTATTTCACAGACTTTAATGTTGTAATATATAACAAAGAAATTCTCCAAAATAGAGACCCCAGGGTCATTTTTTTGTGACAGACCCAGGCTGTCAGTGTCTACCAAAGGGTTGATGGAAACTTAATAGTATATGAATTACTATTCCACATTGCATAAGTTAAATGTTCTATTCATAGCTGTTTATGTCTATATATGCAGAACAGAATAATACAAGTCCACTGGTTGCTTATGAAACACATGATTTCCTATAACTCATGAACATAAATATTCTTAGCCTAAACCTGCATTTGCACATTTTAAACCCATTGAGTCTGTCTGTCTGATGAGTTAGGACAGAGGCTCAAATGACCCCATACAATCCCCCCAAAAAACTTGATTGATACGAGGCTCAGATGTGCTATGTGAAGTGTAACAGAGACTGTTACTGGCTGTTTGGGATTTTTTGACATGGGGCTGTGGTTAACCACCATTTCCTAAAATGTATCGTTGTGTTCCCTTTTAAAATCGGTTAAGGCATTTACCTTTAAGGGACAGTAATGTATTTGTTTGTTAAGTTATATTGTGTCTTTTGTACTAAAAGACAGAACAGAATTATCTGCTTACAGTTAGTTGTTTTTTTCTGTATTATCACTACCCAATCGAAGTACCCCCCCCCCCCCCCCCCCAAAAAAAAGTATTTATTTAAATTTGATAGAAAGTGTGATTTTCTGTTTGTTGTATCTTTTCATTTATAGCATCGCATTTGTGTGTATTCAAGATTGGAATGTCTTCTAAATTGTAACACTATACTGACTATCAATGTTCTTCACCTTTAATTAGTATGTTACAACAAAGAAACCACTTATCCATTTGCTTCAGACTAGCAATTAATGCCTTTAACCTAAGAAAATACTTTAGCATCCTGCTGTTAAATAGGTTGCTTCCGTAACAGCTTACTGGCTGGTGTAACTTGCATCTGCATCTGCATAATAAACAAAACATGGAAATGCAGCTTTTAAAATCACTGTTCGAGCTTTGATGTTCTCCCAATTAACTAAACTCTCACTTTAGCTAGAAGTGTTTTCACTCGTTTCTAAATTTTATCAAAGCACAGAGAGCGATTTGAAACAGGAGCGTAATCTCCAAACCCTGTAAAAAATGCTGAGAAAAGTTTTATGAATAACAATCCTTATTGAATTTCTTAAAATGAAAGCTTTGAAGAAACAGTCAAACATTGTGAGTTACAACCAACAAAACAAACAACTATGTTAGACATCACTGGTGGTTGTGGGCATTTTATACAGTGTTAGCATTAAATAATTAGACAGTCTTAGTTTTGTAATTTGGTACCTTTTAAAAGCTGCTACAGAAATAGCAGTTCCATCATTAGGAGTAGATGTCATTCACAGTACAAAAGATGTACCTGACAATAAGCCTTTTTTCTGGTTAAAAAAAAAATATTGTTTAAAATCTTAACAATAAATAAAAGTTAGTATTTCTAAATTCTGTTGTTACCTTGCTTTTTTGATTTTAATTGTATGCAGCAAAGCATTAGAAATTCCTTTGGGCCATATTTATATGTAAATGTGTGTTTTGTTTGTAGGCCTCATAGGCTAGGCAAGCGCCCGAAAATAGTAACATCTGTCTACATCCAGAAAAATAACTCCTACAATAAAGCTGAGCATATGGACATTATGCATTACAATGTGCCTTGCCCAATATTTACTGCCATGACGTATTTACTGTATGATCTAATTTCATAAACTTATGAAGTGCTAAAAACAGAAATGATATTAGGTTTTTTTTTTTTTTTTTTTTTTTTTAATAGGATTGCAAAATGCATCTGCCAGGAATACACAGACAGACTGCAGCATTTTTAAAAGGCTAATATGACTAATTAACTATGATTACCATGCCTTGATGAGGAAACTGCTGCCAACTAAATTGTTGATTGGAAGTTTAAAATCAAATCTAGTATGCAGGGAGCAGTGTTAATAAATGTTAACTCACAATGTTAAAACATAAGTGTTACCTCAGGATCTACATGTCTTTGACAGTTTAGTTAGAAAATGTGTATTTGTAACTATTAATATATATATATATATATATGATTTTTCTTCTACTACTTGCAATGGTTCAGCTGTATTTTGCTTCATGTACGTGTCTGGTGCATGTGCATCTGTACTGATAAACTTGTCACACATTTTGCTTAAAGGCTGAAGGGAAAGTGGGGAGACACTTTTCTGAAAAAAAAAACAACTGTCAGTAAAAGCCTGTTTCTAGCTAATCGCTTCCGGCTTTTACAACCACATCTACTGGTAAACCGCTGACAAAAAACACAACTTTTTTTTTTTTTTAATTTGATGCATTTCAATGGAGTAGACCTAAACAGAAATCATTATTTATAAAATCCAATAATTTAGCATCACAAAGGTTGGCTTCTCTGCAAAATGGATGCCTTTTAACCACCCAACAAAATAATGTACATTGTACACCAGATATTGAAGTAAACAATTAAGGAAAAGTAACTCCTTTTAAGACTGCAGACCGCAATCACAGCCAGGGAAAGATAACTCCATTTAACATGCAAGCTACTAATCCAGACAAGGGAACTGGGATGTCAATAACAAACATGTATTACATTTTCAGTACAGACACTGAAACTATGTAATTTGTTATCTTACTGTTATCTAAAGCAGTCTGCTGAGTGGTGACCGCTGCTGTTTTGCTAGTACAGCCCTGAGAATGAAATAAACAAAGTTGAATTGATTGGTCTAAGCCACTGCTTTCATCTCATTCACTTGATAAGAATTCCACAACTTTTGGTTTATGGGCTAGAGGCAAGACATACAATTCTCGAATGGTTTGACAAAAATCCTTTAGGATTCTTACTTATATAGCATTAGGGCACTTTAACTGAAACTGATTATCATGTCAAATAGGTCTGTTTAGAAGAGCAACCACACAACTGTATATGTATTTCCTATTACCATGGCTACCACCTCATAATTAATAGTTTCACAAGGCTTATAGATATTACACATCCTACACCCTATATATATATATATATATATATATATATATATATATATATATATATATATATATATATATATATATATATATATAAGCTGTTACAGGTATATACAAGCTGTTTACAACATTAATTAAAATTTACGTAAAAAACCTGCAACGTTTGTTGCAAACATATTAAACACCGCCCCATTTAACCCACCCACCCTGCAAACGTATAACATAAAGATATGATATCTTATATTTTACAGTTTCCATTGGGTTTGATAAGGTTTTAAAATCACTAAAACTGTATTAACAATATTAAAATACACCGACTGGTATTGTACTTCTGACGCTACAGTTTTCAAGATGGTTGAGGCAATACACATCGGCGAGCCTCAGACATTACAATAAACATCTTGCTTTCCCATTGTTCGCCATGGGGACAGACACTTCAAAGAGTGCAGTTTCTGACCAGTAACACTGTCGTGACAGCAGAGCTGAATTAGCACGTGCTTATCATAATTAAAATCTCCAGCAAGTTTGTTTGTGAAGTTTGGCAGGTTCAGCCCCCCACTGACAGCCGCCCAGACAACTTGACTGGGTACCTTTAAAAAGGTTCACTTTCATAACCGACTTGCTACAGCCAAGCTGACCAGCCAACAAGACAACAACCACAGACAATCCCGCAAAGAAACATGTTTTTGATTTTACTTCGTTTGCTGGTGATCAGCGTTCTAACCAGACCAGGAAGTCACGGGTGGACCTTACACAATCACCACAGGCGGAGGGTAACTGGTTCAGATATTGAAAACCGACTCCGGCAGGCTAGTTCTTCTGGTGGTCTGACAGCAGTGGATTTCACCGATAGAAGCAGGGACGAAGAATCCGAGTTGAAACTGAAACAAGCGATCGAAGCACTCGTGAACCAGACACAGAACAATAACGAAGACAGCAGGCAGGCTTTCGGGAGGACCTCCTTATCTGGATCTCAGCCCCAGGAACTCGGTTTGGACGGTGGTCGACCCGGTCGTGGAATGAGCGTGAGTCACGCAGCGATCACCAGCATCATGGCCGGTGCCAGGTCAACACCACGGGACAGTTTTAAGAGACCGCCGCAACCTCCCCCTTTAAAACATGCAAAACAATTCTGGAACCACTTCGTGTTCAGGAGAAGGTCAGACTCCCAGGAAACGATTGTACCTATCAAAACCACAGAGGTTCAGCAGCAAACTTGTAGGGCGTTGCCATTTTTACAGGTAAGAACACTAACAGAGAGCCTGCGATAGGCTTAGTTTAATTTGGTGTAAAGAATAATCGCGTGTGCATATGCTACACTTTGAGGTATAAAATAGTCTGTGCGATAATTAGAGGAGAAACCCACTGTGACTGACTGTATTTGCAGGAAATTGTGATGTGAAAACTTTCTAGTTTAAAGTATTTTATTAAAGTCGAACAACATATCAGTAGACCTAAATGTATTCTTCTGGTACCTGTGGTTCATGAGAACTAATAAGCATTTTATATACAGTGCGCCTATTTAATGAAATGCATTAATTACTAAGTTAATCAATACTTTTTTCTTAATTCTAGAGTGTAGTCCATGAGAACTGCGAGAAGGTAGTGCTGAAGAACAACCTGTGTTTCGGGAGGTGCAGCTCTATCCATGTTCCCGGAAACGAAGACCATATGTACACCGTCTGCTCGTACTGCGTCCCCACCAAGTTCACCACAAAGACAGTGGAACTGAACTGCAAGGGTTCCGTCAGTGTCACCAAGCTGGTCATGCTGGTGGAAGAGTGCCAGTGTGAGGCGCAGAAAGGCCGGCCTCCGCAGCTGGGGCCCTTCTTATTGGACCCTAGTTTAGGCATCTTCACCAACCAAGCATAAGTGGATTACAAGCAGAACCTGAATCTATACAGAACGTATATTCTGTTTGTCAGTTCAGCGGCTGTGCCTAAGTGTGCTGTTGTACTGTATATTAGGGAATAGGTACTAAACAATGGAAGCACAATTTCGAACATGATTTCAGATGTTGCATTGAAATTAATTGTAATCTAAGCATTTCAGTGCCTTGCTAGCCATTGGTCTTTTTTATATTGATAATATGCAAGTGTTATTATTGTAGATGCTATACACACTTCACTTTCTGTACCCACTGTACTTAAAACAAAATTACAAATAGTTACTTATTTTCACATTTACAATATCTGTCTACTTATGTTCATGGCTTACTACCGTTGTTTGCATTTTGGACCACTACAAAAAAAGATGCAATTAAATATGTATGAATTGTACATCTAAACTGTATGCACACTAATGACAAACATATGTACTGCTGAATTTGAAATAAAAACATGGAATCACTTACAAAAGAGAACTGTGGATCTTCATGCACATAGGGCCTTGTTAAAACACAAAGATACATTTTCTGAAAGGATGACAACTTCTAGGTTTCTTTCTCCAAGGCAACTTAGACTAGGGAGTGTGAACTGTGCATCAGCTGCAGAGTCACTTACAACAACATCTCATCCAAAAGACTGAGCACAAGGAGGTTAAGTGACTTGCTCTGGGTTGCACAATGAATCAGTGAGTGAACCAGGATTCCAACCGGTGACCTCCTGGTTACAAGCCCATTTCTTTAACCACTGGACCACACAGCCAAAGCCAAGCAAGAAACAGCTTAGTTGTAGATACAGGAAGAGCTGTTACTGATGTGTCTTCTTGCTATTTTTATACTGTTAAAACAGTTCTATTTCTTTTAGAAAATGTGTCTTTGCACTTATTGTTGAATTGTGCCCTTAGTCTTTTTTGTGTCTTGGGCAGGTTAAGAATAAGAGTTTGAACACAGAACACGGCCCAGCTCAAAGTGCTTGGCTGGGTTTACTGGTTTGAGTGAGCAGAATGCAGAACTTCCTCAGTCAAATTTAAGTCAAAATTAATATATATATATATATGTATTATCTATATATATTGATATATATATATATATATTCTTTTATATATATATATATTATATATCAGGTATCAAAACATACATTTCAATATCACTGTGTATTGAAGTACAGTCATGTGCAAATTTATTTGACTTTTTAGAAGTTGTTTAAGATGCCTAATTCAAGCACAAAGTGGTCTAACATTTTCACAAGTATTTTTTCTATACCACCGATTACTGTCGGAAAATTTAAATTCTCGTACCCAGAGGTTTTCATGCAGGTAGTATATAAAAGGATATCAATTACAAATCTTGAGGTGCTCCAGTACATTTGCATACCACTGTACATTTGTTGTGTTTTATATTTCATTTACTATGCATTTTTACTGTTACTTCAGTAGTTCCAATTTTTTCCTGTATTCATAGACATTTCTTCACTGTGAGTGGTTGACTGATGCAAGCAGGCCTAACCAGTAGGAAAAAGTAAGAAGATCTTTTCTATGTATGAAAAGCTGAAATGATGACAGGAAAAGGATTCACGTTTCAAAAATAGATTTAATCTGGCTTCATGTTAGAAACATATTGTCTACATTTTCTATAACACATGATGGTTACAGTAACAGGATGGATAACTCCCATTGGCATGGGGCTCCAACTTGCAAATTACTAATGCATCATGGGAGAACTGAACAAATGTTTGTAAGTCTTGCCATTTGGGAAATGGCTGCCTTAGTCATGATCAAAACCGCTGCATATTGCTGCAAAAATGATCTATGTTAACATGGAGAAAAGGGATTTTGGAAACCATTTATATACCTTTTCTTTCTGCGGGATATGTGGCAAACTAAGGAAAACTATGGGGTTTTAAATTTCACACAAACTCCAAAATCACAAGAGATTCAAATTAATGACAAACATTCCAATAGAAAAAAAAGTTGAACAGATATAAAGTAATTTGTGTATGGGGCAGCTAGCATCATTTCTGAGCTCGTACAAACAGGCCAGACGTTAAAGGCCCATGTAGCGCAGATCCAACATTACCCACGCCATGATTCCTGTAAACTAAACAACTGTAAAACATGTAAAAACTGAACACAAAACTGATATTTTCTACATGATTATTTTTGGTAAGAAAATGGTGGCGTCATAGCGAGTGGTTTTACCAACATTTATTGTATATACATTTATTTCAGTTTTTGGAATTTGACATTTAACAAGCTTTACTGATTAATATCGAAAAGTAGCAAACCTAGCTATACACAAAATCACTAGGTCTGACCGAGAAAATTGCACTGAAAACAATTCTGTATCTGTGTGTACAGTATCTGTAAAGCTAAGCAAGCTTCGATGGGTGAAATCCAAAGAAAAGCAAACAAATCTAGGAAGTGGTGTTAGTGGCAGAGTGTATACTACATTCCACACAAATAAGGAAAAAAAAAAAAAATGCTCCAACTCATATTTTAAAAATAGCATTGATAACATAAAAAGGTAAGGATTTGATCAAATGTATACTAATACCATTTGTTCATTAAACAAGATTATGGACCTATTTAATCTTCTTCTTCTTCTTAAGAAGAAGAAGAAGAAGAAGAAGAAGAAGAAGAAGAAGAAGAAGAAGAAGAAGAAAAAGAAGAAACAGGATGATATTCTGACTATCATGTCCTACCAAAAGGAAAGGTCCCTTTGCTTCCCAGTCTCTTGAGCTGCCTGATCCATACTCCTTCCCTGTCAGGATGATAATAGGAAGGTCAGCCTGCTGATATCACTCAGCGGCATCAAACACATCAAGCTGTCAGGGGGAAATAAAACCATCAATGACATTCAACTGTATGCGACAGATCACTACATGCTGCTGTATTAACCCTCTATGGTACACAAATCAAAAGCCACTCCTTGCCTCCAGTAAAAACAAAAATTGGTACTGTAACTAAATAGCACAATAAAGGTTCTCTCACTGTTTCTCCAGAAGGTAAACGAAGGGTTTGTGGTGCTTGTTTGCTCAGGAACTTGTTAAAGAGACGGATATTTGCAAAGGTGCCCCTCGCCGTGGCAACGATGCAGTCACGGCGAGACCCATACAAGCTGAATTCTTGGGAGGCCAGACTGCAAGAGAAAAAAGATGCTAATGCCAAACTGGGCCAGATTCACCACACATTTGTTCTATTGTGTTCTCTATCATTCTATATTGTTGTTCTTGTTAGGTCATTGTTTATAATGACTATTAACCATTCAAAAAATACCTTTTTTTATCCAAAACCAAAAGCTGAAAAATTATCACAAGGGCTGCGATTTCTATCCTCCCCGAAACTTTGGTTTCATACAGATTTTCAGTTTACTAAACACAAAGCTGTAGAGGGTAGAAATTACAATTGTTCAGAAATTCAGCTTTTAAAATGTTAAAAAAGGGCATATTTGCCAGAGTATTTGGCAATTATCTAAGTAGAAACAACAGTAAAAAATGAAAGATCTAATAATAATAATAATAATAATAATAATAATAATAATAATAATAATAATAATAATAATAAAAACAGTTAGCTCATAACATTATTATAGACTTGTTACTTGCAATTTCTGAAGCATTACCAGACTGGTTTCATGGACCTTGATCAGCAAGAATCTTGGACTACTGAATGTTACCAACTGTATACATTTTTTGCTTACAAAAGAACAGTAAAAAATAAACATGTCCCAAATCTGTTAACACGGGTTTCAATAAACAGTATTTATTGAACGTTTCTACTTCTGTCAGTGCATTTAAAAATATATATAAATGATTTCAGAAATACGTGTAGCAAATTAACTTCCCTTTTCTTACCCTCTGCCAGATAGATAGCGTGCTGCAAGGCTGTTTCTTGCAATGTTCCCAGCAGGGGAGATGTGGTCTGTTGTCACAGAGTCTCCCAAGTTTAACAGCACATATGCATCAGTTATCGACTTGGGGTCTGGAGACCTACAGTCTGTGAAAGTAAAGCTAGGTCGTTACAGAAATCTAATGAAATAAAAAAGAACTAGCTGTAACTCAAAGGATCTTGTTTGTTTTTTCAGCTAAGCTTTCTCAATTAGAAGGCACAGCTGCTGTTTCAACCTGTCAGTTTTAAATATTTTGCTTCCTGAAAAACAGAAGTCCTATCTCAGTGGGAAACGACAAAACAACAAATTCCAAGCCTGTGGATCAGAGGGAGGAAGGGGATATATCATGTTTGACTCCTGCCCTATGTGTTATTGAACATTCTGACATTAGACAAATGCTGGGAATACATTGAATGTGGTTGAGCCAGCCTGATTTGAAAATGTTCAAAAAATTGGGTAATTTTCCAGAAACTGATTCAAACAACTACAAAAGAAACACATTTCATATACTACTCCCATTTAAACAATTAGTTTAGAAAAACACACTATGTGCATTTTGGGATAATTGAAGGTGTAAAACAGCCTGGTCACTGCATATGGTTAAGCTAATTTACTAACTAAAGTGGTGCCAGAATGCTGATCTATGAGAAAATAATATAGAATACTCACCAGACTTTCAAAGAAAGGCAGTGATTTGATGTATGTTGATTTGGGGTCCCAGGTGTACAGCTCATCAGAAGGTGCTTTTAAAGCATTCCAACATTCATCGACTGTCTAAAGGAAGAGACAGAAAAAAACAGAATTTCATTAAAGTCCTCATTTTAGCAATTGATTAATATTTATTTATTTTTCACTTTGTCACACAAAGTAAAAATGCTTTTGCAAAACCAACCCCAATTTGTTCAGAGCTTGTTTTTATAAACTCCATTCGTTTTTTATAGTGTCCATTTAAGTATAACCTCTATTTGTTTTTATAGTGTCTGTTTGAGCACCAGGATGTGTGGACAGACTCCATCTAATACAAAGGTGCATGTGCATTCTGAGAACTGAGGAAATCATGCAGTTTCTAGTTTGTGGTTTATCAAATCAAACAATTTTTGAAAATGTAAATATATAAGATATGTCTTGGAACCAAATAATTGTGGCAGATAATGAACATGCTAAAATGACACATTCAATTTTTGTTTTAATGCCTTGGTTGAGCTGGCTCACAGAATTTAGATTGAATCTCTTTAAGGACATTTTAGATATTATGGCCTCTGTTGAAATGACAAATATTGCATTTCAACCACCAAAAAGGACCTAGGCCTATAGTCAGTGTCGAACATAATTTGAGTAAAATTAGTTTTTGTGCCACAACACCCCAAGAACCTTGTTTTTCTGTAGATTTCTTGCAATTTTTAATTTTATTTTAAACGTGTTGTCATGAAAAATTAACAGTTTGACACAGGTCATTATTTGGTAGAATTCTAAGCCTCAATTTAAAAACATCCCACATTTCATCCAATGAATAAAGGTTATTTAGGGGGCAACACCCATTCAAGTTGCTTTGTATCATTTATTGGAAGAATAACACTATGTAACACAATTTTTTTTCCTGGGTAGTAAGTGTTATTTCCTAATTGCTTATGCCTCAAAAGTATAGAAAATGGCTATTCTTCCCCACAAACTTCAAAATATCACTATTTCCAATGGGAAAACGGGCATGTATGTGTCTTTTTGTTCACATAAAGTCAGAAAAAAAACAACATATGAATCCAAATTAACATGTATTTATACTAAAGTAATACAAAAATGACTACAAAAGATTTAGAAGTGAGTAGTTTTTTCGAGATTTACGATTATACTGTAAATACAGTAGGTGGTATTGTATGGCTTTCCTCAACATAAAATATGTAGAATGTTAAGTTATTATCATAACCCTAGTCCTCTGAAATAGAAAGGTTAATGGTTGCATTTCTATTTCAGGGAACCAGGGTTATGATAATAGCTTAACTTTCCCTTTGAAGTCAGAAATGTAACCATTAGTGAATGGGTCAATATATCCAAGCCATCGCAAGGGCAAGATTGCAGAACAACTGGAATGCTACAAGGCTAAGCCGAGAGACTGTCCTGTGCATTACTATTCGGAATGCCAGTAATTAGCTAGGGTGAAAAAATGGATGGAGAAACTCACCTCTATGCCTTTGTTGTAAGGGTCGACTCGGAAGCCACCCTTAACACTTTAGTTCCAAAGCCAGGGTTTTGAGGATCCACTATATTCAGTCTGTAGAACCTAGTAAGGTATGGGGAATAGCCCACACCGCTGCATTGCATATGTCTTTGACAGATGCATCCTAGAATAAAGCCTGCAAAGATACCATGCCCCTGGTGGAATGAGCTTTTCTGGAGGGGGCAAGTTGGCCAACTCATAGGCAGTCCTGACCATCTGCTATCCACATGGACAACTGCTGCTTAGACAGGGCTTCACCCCATAGCCTTTCACCCCAAACATTGTTTGGACTGCTTCCAACTTTTCGTCCTGTCAACATCGTAAACCAGGGCCCAAACTGGGCAGAGTATGGAGCTGTCAGACTGGGAATGAGGTGGATGGAAAGCCTTCAATTCCACAGACTGGTTGACATGGAACGCAAGATAGTCTTTGGCAAAAAGTCAGGACTGATACGGACAGGGACGACAGTACTTGGGGGTGGGGGGGCTTGGAGGTGCTGAAGCCCTTTAACTTAGCCCCCCCCCTGTAGCCCCGCCACTGTAAAATTTAAAAGGGATATCTCAAATTTATGATTTATTGATGTGACTTAATGTTGTGTAAGACTTTTCAGAGACTTTATGTGGGTTTCAACAATCGAAAACCATTCCAGGTGCCGTCTTCAACAAGATGACTTTAATCAGGGACCAACAATACAGTACAGACATTCAACATGAACTCAGGACTGGGCACTTGCTGTGTGAGCACCGACAACAAGCTACTCGCTTTGGTGTTGGGCGGGGGAAATGCGATGCTACTAAACATTCCCTCCAGCAAATGCTATCTCACAGACTCTTCTGTTGATTCCATTTCAGCAGGTTCAAAAGTTCCTACTAGTTTCTATTTAAAAAAAAACAAAAACAAAGAAACACAACACACATATTTAGAAACTCTTAATGGTTTACTTTTAAACATTATCAACACCATCACAAAGCGCTTTACAAGATGCAATAAATACAAGATAATCCATAATACATGTATCCATTTTACAATCGTTTTGCTCTGCTTTAAAATCTGTATGCTTAAAAACTCAAAATAATAATAAAAAATGTCAAATGAAGGACTGGGACTACTTAGCATCAAAGCTATTACCAACTGACTCTGTTGAATAGATCTGATTTCCAGAGCTAGCAGAAACTTTACAGTGTATGAAGATTTAAATAAATATGATCATACATTTTGCGTGAACCCAGGGCTGGTGTGATTACAAACAATCTGCCTCCAGACTGGTTAGAATTCACATAGGGCAAAAAGAATAGATCTGCACCAGGGTCGATTGCCCTATATATATATATATATATATATATATATATTATATATATATATATATATATATATATATATATATATATATATATATAAACACACACACACACAGTATATTATATTTATTTGTTTATTTATTTATTTATACACAGATAGAAACAACAAAGTACTTAAGGCTCTCCGATTAGGTCAATCTTGAAAGTAAAAATGGTACAGAGATCTGTAAGAGCAGATCTGCGTCACAGGCTCGGTGAGTTGGCTCAGCTTTGGAATACAATAGTCAGGATTCGGGTCTTTAGGAGGTAAAGGTATGGTTACATTTCATACTTGAAAGGGAATCAAGTATATACTGTCATAACAATAATGTCAGATTAGACAGGTGTGGATTTAAAGAAGAATTCAAATATAATTACCTCTCCACATACAATTAACTGCTGCTGTGCTGGATACTGAGAACTCTCAAGCGACCCACCTCAATTTTTCGTAAATCTCCTTGAACATTGCTGGAAAGACAAACTGACACTCGATCGCTTGGATCTCATCCCTGGTTGGCCAGATGCACCTCAGAAAGATTTATTTTCCTTGTGGGTTGACACCTACAACCATAGATATGTATTATGTGTTAAGGTTCATTTGGATTCAACTTTTTTTTGTACAAATAGTTTGCTCTCAGACACTTTAACAACAGTCACTGCACCAGTCAAACATGCTCTTAATTCTAGCTCAGTGCACTCTACACTCTATAGATCTACACTCTGCAACCTAATTCAAGTGTAAATGTGTGAAACAGAAATCGAAATACCATTGGAAGAAAACATCAAAGATTTACACTGTGTTCCTACTGTAGAACCCTAACGCTCTGCAGCACAGGCCTCCAGACACTGTCAAACAACAACATTGCCAAACCACAGAGCTACCCAGTGCCCACAGTGTCCAGGCATCTTACCCAGAGGTTCTTTCTCAAAGTCCATCTGTACGGTCCCAGCAATGGCATAAGCAATGACCAGTGGAGGAAACGCTAAGTAATTGGTGCGGGAGTTGCAGTGGACACGCCCTTCAAAGTTTCTGTTTCCAGATAGTATCCCCACAGCCACAAGATCCCCATGAATACACCGATAGATACAACACATTGAAACACCATCTTCCAGAAATTATAAATCTGAGAGCACTAAAACTAAATATTGGATTATATACATTGTGGGTTTTTTTTTTTTTTAATATATAAAAGAATAGAAGTTAACAACCGTAAATGTTACAACACTAGTAACAAGCAATTCGGGAGGTTAATTTAAGATTTTGTCACATTCGAAAATATTAACAGATTGTTTTCCTTTCACGGAAAAACTGCATTTTGGTTTAAAGGCCTTTAGAAAAAGTGTCTGCAGGTTAAAACCTTTTATTTATTTGTATTGTACTGGTCACCCATTTACCTGAGTAATGGCTTCCACAACTGGTTCTGGGATAGGCCCGCTGTTTCCAATGCATGTCATGCAGCCATAGCCGACCACTTCAAATCTATTGGGGGAGGGTGAAAAATACAACAGCCAATCAGAGAGGGATGTTATTTTATGATGAGCTTATGCAAGGCTATTTGGGAAACATCTGTAACTATGGAATTATTATGTTAAAACTAAAATGATGCAGCAAGCAAAGGCAATATCTTTTTTCAAGCAACCACACAAATCATTCTTCAATTTTAGCTTTAGTCACCAGATGTCCAGACATGAAATTAAACTAAAGCACACAATTTAGAAGGGAATACATTATCTTCTAATGAAAGACAGACTCCCATAAATCTCAACTGGTACATACTGATCTATTTCGCAGTCAAATTTGTAATTAGAAAAGTGGTGCTCGCTATTATCATCAGGATGCAAGGGCAGTGGTCAGCATAAAACAAGATTAAATAAAAAGTGTCCATCTGGAAAAGCTATACCTCAGTGTCTTTTGGCTCTCAGTCCTTTGGTAGACTAAACTCTGGTAGAGATTTATTATTTGGAAAAGTGAATACACATATGACAACTACCCCAGCTGTGAGAGGAAAGGCATCACTCCACTCTCTTTCAGGTAGTAAGTGACAACCCCACTTCAAGGCAACAGGCTGGTTTTCACATAAGGCTTCACACTGAGCCTTGCTTCAAAGGCCTTCTTAGCCAACAACCCTTAAAAAGAAAAAGAAAAATCATCCAAAAGCAGTTTCTGGCTCTTGTTGACACTTCCATTTTTGTCAGGGTCTTTTGGCATTCTAGTATGCATTTATTGATTTTTGTCAATTAAAAATGGGTTTAAAAAAAACAGGTTTAAATCCAAGCAATTGAAAATCATAACAAGACAATGTTAACTAGTGATTTCAAATATTAAACTTTTTTTTAAAATTGCAATAGGTGTTGATCCTGCTTTTATTTTTTCCTGCTGGTAGCCCTGCTATGTTAATAGTCTGTTGTAATACTCATTTGGAGTATTTTTTGTATTGTTTTGTGATGTTAATTTGTTGAATGAGAATGTATGAGAGTTTAAAACCATGGGGACATGGTAGGGATGGATACTTGCACCCAGAATGACGGAGGGGATGCTGGTGTTGGTACAGCTGGTGATGGCTGCTATCACCACAGACCCATGGGAGAGGGCAAACTCCTGGACGTCGTATTTAAAACTGACTTTGGCAGCATGATGTTCAAGTGCAATTTGGAAACCTTTAAATTCTTGCTACAAAAGACAAGTGCAAAAAGAAAAAAAAAAAATTATTCTATTAAAAATAAATATGTTCTCCCTTGTTATTTCAATATCTGCCTTACATTCACATGGTAAATTCATTACAAAGAACAGCAATGTATGTGAACATAGCCTATCCTTTAATTAAACAAATACATGGCAAGTCTGCTAGATTTGGCTTCTAAAAAGCTAAAAGTTCTAATTAGCATCTCACTGGAAGAGCAAATGTTATGTTAAATGGAATGTCGAACCATGTTTACCATTTGTCAGCTGTCACAGAGCTGTTTGATAGGAGGGGGTGGGTGTTGAGCAAAGGGATAAAGGACAGCCACCACAGGTTTCTGAATAAATAAACACTGGCTGTGAGTAAATATCTATATAGCCCACTTATTAACAATGTTAACTGCAGTGCACTGTTAGTTATCACAATTGTACTACTGTACAAGTTTTTCCATTTGTATGGCACTGGTTACTGGAAAAAAAGTTTTATACCACAATTGTAAGCAATGCTAACACGGCATAGCTATTAATAATAAAAGAAAAGTAAATAGGGGAGAGAAAAATTATTTTATAGTTCCAATTTATATTGATTATATTTATAGACAATTTTGTTTGTTTCGGGTCAGTTTTTCCAGCTTGACAGCTTTGTTTTGTCTTGTTTGCTGTGCTTCATCGTGGAAAATCATACAGGTGTTCTTGTTTGTGATTATAGCCTTTACATGATTATAGTCTAATAAATTGAAATAACGTCTTACATTTGCACCTAAACAGCTTTCAAAATATTTCTTCATTTCAGAAACAACTACTTTGTCTTGGGGGCGTTTGGGGCCACTGCAGCAGGGGACTACAGTACTGAGGTCCAGCTTTACCACTTGGGGGGAAACAAGGACGATAGAATATAAATCTGTTTGGACTCTTCAAAGGTATGACTGTTTTTTTTAGTAAACTGTACACAAAGTATTCATGACCGTTTCAAAAGAGGTTCTTTTTTCAAACACGTTACAGTGGAAATTACGTTTTTGAAGCTGTTTGAACATCATTCGGTTCAAACATACATTGTGATTATATGTAACAGCATCACTTGCAAGAAAGTAATGTAGCTGGTACAATGACCAAATGCATAACTAGCTTTTTACCTTTGCAGGCTTGTATTTGAATCCTGTGAAATTATTTAGGTGGTTTCAAGAATCACAAAACCATCAAACAATTCAGAATGATTGCGCCTTCACAGGCAGATTAAAAAAAAGAGACCCAGGACAGGAGAGGAATGAACTACTTACTTAACACCACAAGGGAATGGGCTCTCCAATGCATGCACACAGGGAATTACAGGGAAGCCCACATTGCAGTGTCAAATACAAGAATCTTTTATGAACACCAAAATTTGAAAGCTGAAACAATGCAACAGGAACCACCTTTAGTAACATAACAGTAGTACCTGGGTAAAGTTGGGGCCCCGAGAAGAGTCGCTGAAGTCTCTGAACATCCCGACCGCTTTGAGATACCTGGTAATGTAACTTAGCTTGTCTTTGTCTCTTCCTGAGCAAAATGCTTTTTTTTTTTTTTTATAAATACAGCATATCCATGAAATCATTAATGGTATAAAGTGTGTTACCGCAGTCCCATTTTCTACCACAGAAGGTCACTGTTCACCACATGTCCCAGGGAAATAACAAGGAGATATTTTTTCAAAGGGTTTAAGTGTCAAGAAAAAATTAAAAATGTTATTGAAACATGCCACTCCACTCTATAGAAAATTACAAAAGGTAAAAGATATCTCTTAAAAGTAAACAAACCTTTAAAACCTATGTCATATGGCAGAAGTGTACTTACTGTACTAGACCAATGCTTTATTAATACAATCCCTAACCATATTATTTTTCAGTCCTGCAGACATAGTTGAGAGAAAAGTGTGGGATTACAAAACATTCTCAGAATTTGGAATACTCAAGTTCCCATTTCTATCTCTGCTGATCTCTCTATCTCTATTCCTCTTGAATCCACCACCCTCTCTCCCTCCTCATCCACCAAGAACCTTGGTGTTACCCTCGACCCCTCCCTCTCCTATTCTCAGCACATTTCTACTCTGGAATGATCCTCTCGTTCCTTCCTCAGCAACATATGCAGAATTCTTCCCTTCCTCACCAATTAATCCACGCATCTCCAAGTTCAGACCCTGGTACTGTCCCGCCTTGATTACTGCAACTCCCTCCTGGCCGGCCTTCCTGCCTTTGCTATCCGTCCCCTCCATCTCATCCAAAACTTTTCTGTTCGCTTTTCCCTTCCTCGGTTCTCCTACGCTACACCACTGCTACACTCTCTGCACTGTCTCCATATTGCCGCTCGCATCCAATTAAAACTCTTGTAATTGCCTATTGCTGTCTTGACCTTTCTGCTCCCTCCTATCTCCAGACTATCATTTCTCCCTACACTACCTCTCGCCCCCTCTGCTCCTCCACCACCGGCAGACTACCTCTACCCTTGCGGTGGAATGACCTACCCACGGATGCCAGGACTTTAGTCCCTGACCACCTTCCAGCACCTCCTCAAGACACATCTGTTCAGACAGTATCTGTAAACCTCACAACTCTCGACTATACTGGACTATATGCAGGGCACAAGGCCACAGTGGGACATAAACAACAGGCTGTAGTGCACAATATACGCACAATTATTATTATTATTATTTTTTTTAACTATTAGTGTAAATAAATGAACACAATAATAACTGAAAATTATACAGTCAACAAGTACTTACCTAATAGACCCCTCCTGTCAGGTCAGCTCTTGAAAATAGTGCTGAGATAGTGCCCGGAGGTTTAGTCTTTCTCACGACTTATCACGGGCCTCCAAATCAGAAAGTATCGTATATATAGTAGATAGAGATATATAGTCTTTCAGCAACGTATATATATATATATATATATATATATATATATATATATATATATATATATATATATATATTACTGCAAGTTTCTTCTGGGCTACGCTCCAACAGTTCAACTTACAAACAACCTCTCTACGATCAAAGCTCATAGAGTCTCTGTTATATGAATGTCAGATTCTTCACACATTTTAAACAAAGAACCTTTAAAGGTTTTTTTTTTTTTTTTTTATCAAATTCTCAAATTCTTCCCATAAGGTTTAATACATAATTTCAATCAATGTTACTGTCAAGTTCTTATCAGAGAAAGATGTATGCAGTATTATCTCACCTCATACTTTTCTGGTCTGTTTGGATGCTTACAAGAATAGCGCCACAGACTTCAGAAGTGATGGAGAAATCGTGAACATACAGTGGTACTACCAAGGAGATCAATTAAATCAAAATCAATTTTTCAGCAATCTGCCCACAGACATTGCTGATTGTCCAGTTTGTTTATCATTTAATAATGTTATCTGTCAGGGTACATTGGACATTATTTTCCAAAGTACTTTAACAAGGAATGACTTGTTTAATTTACTAAGGGGGGAATAAGTTATAATAACACTGGTTTACAAAATTATTCTTCAATGGAGGGGCATTTTCAACACCACCTAATAAGGGAAGTGGAATAGCAAGACCATTATGCGGTTGGTTTAATTAACCAGTGATTTGCTAAATAATGCCTTAAAAATCTTGAAAATAGTAAATACCTGTTCTGTAGTGTGCTTGATAAAATACAACAAACTAAATTAAGCTCACCCATCTTCTTACCTTTCTTTAAAAAAATGGACTACAGTGTGTCTTGTTTATTTTACTGTATAACCAAAACGGGTTATTATAGAACTGTTCATGAGCAGATAAGAAACTGAATACATGTTTACTGTGAACGTCACGTTCAGTATTTGGCAGTGTTACAAATCAGTTCATTTCTTATATTTTATTCATCCAGAGGAAGAAAATAAATCTGATAAATTGTGATGTTGCAGATCACCACCACTGGATATATGTCCACAACACAATAAAGCCTCTATCATGCAGTATATTGTAAAGCTGCCAAACATTTATGGGTAGTGCTACTGGAAAAAAAAAAAAAATTGCTTTGATATCTAGAGTTACAGTACCAATTATACAAACTAAAAGTACAGTCAAAAGTTTACATACCCCTGTACTTTTGAGCATTAGCATTTTGTGGAGTTTTGCAAAAAAATTGCTGAAATAAATAATTGTAGACATTTATTTCTTGTAACTTTTTTCCTCATCCACAAAAGCAAAACTTTTGCTACAGAATATTTTTCCTAAAATTCTGTGTTTCGAGAAATTTCTAGAAATTATACATTTCAATTGGGGTATATCAACTTTATATGGAAACTAAATTACGCTTTTTGGAATAAATAAGCTAAATCTACCACTAGGTCAATGTATTAAAGTTTTAACAGAATCACTGCATTTTGTTAGGATTTATCAATACAGATATGTTTACTAATTAAATTTCTTTAAAAAAACATCAAAAGGTAAACAGGATATTATGATAAGAAACTGTCAAAATCGGTGGTTCCCAGCCATTTTCAATGTAGAGACCACCTTGGTGTTTGGATTTTTCCCACTGACCACTTTCCACACATTTTTTCACAACAGCATTTATAAATATATTTGTATGTCTATATGTAGAAAGTAAAGTATTTATATAATGTGCCTAACTTAATGAGATTAATGGGCTTGAATCTTAGCTACCAATTCATCAAGCAGTGTTGTCATGTTGTGCATTGAAAGTTGCTGATAGCAAGGTTCCCGTTTCTTTTGTTTAAAAAAGTCCAGTGTTTTCTTTTTTTTTTTTTTTTATTCTGAATGTTTTGTAGATAAATGGCGGCTCAATTTTGCAGATGTAAGAGCTTCCTTTCACAAAACCTCTTGACAAATAACATATAGGGCTTTAGGTCGATCCAGTGCATGTAAATACCAGTGCTAAATATTCTGGATTGTATTTATGACACTGAAGCTTTCTTTTCTTGGAAGGTGGCTGAGATTTTATCACATCAAACTGTTATTTTCAGTAAAAAGTCTGGAGTCACGGCTAAATTTAAAATTCAAAAGGATATAGCCAAAAAAATAAGTGCAACCTCTTCCATAAAGATCAAGATCAATTAAAGAAGTCCAGAAAAGATTCTGGGACCTAGTTTCTGTCACTCTGGATAAAAGTGTCTGCTAAATGACTAAATAATAATAATAATAATAATAATAATAATAATAATAATAATAATAATAATAATAATAATACAGCGTGCCTATAGAAAAAAAAAATCAAAACACTCCTTAATTATATAAAAATGTATGCACTGATGCAATATTAATTATTAACATACTCTTTACATACAATATCTGAATGTTTCTGTATTTTTGTGACCAATCATAATAAAAATGTTAAATATTAGCATGTGTTTGTTTCATGTTTTAAAATGGTAATATGTTAATTATGTACCTAATATACTATAAAATTAACCCGCTCCACTTAGAAGACCCTGTTTGAATTTTTGTGAAAAAGGCACTGTTCTCCAGGATAAATGAGTTGTGGCATGAGCCAGGGTACTTGGCAACAACATCAGTGATAATACATTGAGCATCTCATAAAACTTGCACAATAAAAGGATGATGTTTTCAGTTCCTTGAATCTGGGGCTATTGCAGCATGTGTGCAATCTATTACACCTAGCACGTTTGGGAAGCCAGACAAATGTTCATATTTGTGTTTGGCTCTATTTTGTTCCACGTCCCCAATTGGAAATATTATATATTATCTTGCCCTACAGAGAAGTGCATCTGTGACATCAGCCAGTATCTCTGACATAGAAGGGCTGCTGTAATCCTTATAGGTACAGACATGGAGTTACTGCAGGTTGTTTGTGATTCTAAATTAGACTTAAGCAGATCACATGACTGTATCTACGCAGAACTTGTACTGGAGTTAGATCTAGAAATGTCTGAGTTTAGGGTAGAGTCGTTTACTCCTCCTCTGTGGTGGATTACAGCTTGGTAGCCCTGTCAGTGGGCACAGGTTAAATAAGAGGGGTTGTGTCTTAATTTGCACAAATTTTGGAATTTAATTTGGAAAAATATTTGCAAATAGAACTAATTACAGATTTCAATTACTTAACAAGCTGTAATGCGGGTGTATTTTCAAAAATTGCAACCCTAGATGTCACTGTGCAACTGTTATACGACTTTGGAAAATACAGTTTGCCACCTATCTTGTAACACAGATGTTTTGCGACCAATTTTTCACTTTGCCCCTTTTGAAAAATATGAACACACCTGTATTAAAAGAAAAGATATAAGGCGGGGGGGGGGGGGGGGGGGGATGCAGATGACATACATACATTATAGTTATTTATAATGTGGTTAAAGCTGTTTGTTGTGTTGCTTAGTAATACACATTGTAGTTACACAACATGTGATTGTGTAGAAATGGGTTTATGCAAGAACTGCTTAACTGAATTTTGGGAGTTGTATGCTGACCACTTGGAGTTCACTCACGGATCACAACAACAACAAAAAAAAAAGTTCAGTTGTCATATTCACCATGTAGAATGTCAGACAGACTGACCTGATTATAATGCTCCACATTTTGAAGGAGAACCCTATAAAATGCATCATTTATATTATATTACTTACCTTCCAATAATAACGTATAGCTAACCACAGAGACCATGTAATTTCAAACCTGACAATACCAACAATATCATATTTTAGATGTTTGGTACCAGTTATCAAGCACTTCTGTACAGCTGAACAATGATCTGCAGCAATGACAATTTATGTATCCAGTCTAGACAGATACTGACTCTAAAGCAATCACCAAACATGCAAGTTTTTTTTTTGTCTGTTTTTTTATTTAGTACAATAGTGTAGTGTAATATCAATTTAATTGGCCTAAATCGCTCAGAGAGGTATTCAAATGAGTACAACCCTTCACCTTGAATGAAACCTTCAACAGAAGCCATTCGCTGATTTTCTCTATCCATGCAACATGCTGTTTTTTGAGGGTTTGTTAAAGCAGGCCTAGTGTCCCAAACTGTTTTAAAAAAAAACAGTTTTTTTCAGAAGTATCTTGTTAGGAAAATAATGAATTAGAGTTGTGGAGATTCTCCCCAAAAATGTGTCAGCATATCAAAATCATCTTATTATTTCGCACCCTGAACTTGTGCAGTTGTTTATTGTACATTAACTGCAGAATGGCTCTTACAACTATCCAGCCACTTTCCTGATGTAGCCTGCCTTAAATATGTCAGTGAAACAGAGTGGCTTCTGTAGCCAAGTGTCAAAAAAAAAAAAAAGTACCAACTTTGAAGTACAGTATTACACATCTGGTTATTGGGTGCCTGGCTAGTGTAGCTAAACGTAAACAGATTAACTGTGGACTTCACCTTAAACTATGTTTGTTTTTGTTCTACTTATGTGCACGGTTTTCTGATGTACTGCCAAACCAGTAAATATGTGCCTTTTTTATTGAAGGCTACTCTTGACCCGTGGTGCAAAGCTTTACAATTGCTGTAAAACACAAAGTTCTATCTTTTTGTTTGAAAATCGAAACAGAGATCTTTTTTTAGGAACCTGGTAAAGCCTCATGTATTTCCTATAAATTACTATACTGGACTAAAAAAAAACATATCCATTTCAAGTTCACAGATTTATTGTAAAGTTAATCAATGACATTTTAAAAATGTGCAGTCAATTTTGCACATACACTATATATAGCATATATATAAAACTATATATATATAAAATATGTTATTATTTAGATTATCTTACCTAATCAGTAAATGGAATTTGCATTTACTATTTTCGTGCAGGCAAAAGAACCACAATTGTTAAAAAAAGACAAAAGAAATGATACACCCACACAGACAGTATTTGAAGAGGAGCAGTTTTGTAATTTCCTAGAAACAGACATTCTGCCGCGTTAGAAAGACTTCACCATAATGTCCAATAACATATTTATATCAATATTATTTTTTATTTATTTATTTATTTACTTATTTTTCAGCTTCAAAATAATCTCATATTTTCAGCACTTACCAGTCACGGTCTGCTTGTTTTCTATGAACCAAGCAGTGCAACTACGACTGGAGTAAGGTTACTTCGGAGTGGTACTTTTTTCGGCCCAAGGCATATTTCCTATTTCTTCCGCAGCCCACAACACAAAAAAAAAGACGGCTTCTAATCTAGTCAAAAGTTCCCTCCAAAGAACTACAAACCAAAAAAACACCGATATACGCAGCTGCATACCAAATGGGCTACAAAGCCAGCCTTTTGGCCCAGTCCACAGTTTTAAATGTAAATGACTATTTTTAATGTTATTATTTTTTGTGCAATATTCTGTATGTAGAACCTAGTTGACCTGTTCTAACAAGTATTTAAATCCCAGATGACATTTTTTCACGTATGCTGGCAAGTTGCTTTGGAGAGGTACAATGTGAGTGCCTACATTATGCTAATCTTCTGCACTGTGACAAAATGTGGGGCAAGGATAAACAGGCCCTTATTATTTTTACAAATAGCCTAAAGCAATAAGCATATAATGGCAATTCTGCCAGTAGTTTTATGCTTTGCTCCAGAAAAAGTTGCTATGAAATTGCATGTTCTTACAGAGCTAGATTTCATACAAACTCTTTTAATGCACAAAATGATGACCCCCCCCCCCCCCCCCCACCTGCTGCCTTCCAATAATAATTAGCACATGAGAAAAAATAGGCAAAAACAGGAATTTTTGATGATCTATGCTTTTAACTGAATAAACTTGTCGATAAACACTTAATATTTCATTATATGATACGTGCACTTATATAAGCAGATAATCATAAGTGAATTGCATTCAAAAATTTAATTTTTAAATGAAAATGTAAATCTTGTCAATTTCAATGAAATGGTCTCCCAAAGCAAGGGGATTTCAATCTGAAGCCTAAGTCAGTTAAAAGTCTGAAATGTGTATAACACATGTTAGAACACTGGCCTAAGTATAAAAGTGTTTTTGTTAGATGTTCTCTGAGTTAACTAGCATGTTACCTAATTAACCTTTTGTCACCAATTATTGTTAGCAGGTGAGGGTCCATGATCACTATATATATAGGTAGCATAGGCACAAGTTTGTCATTCCTGAATGTAAGGGAGCAGAAAATGACAAAATACACTCAATTAACAAAGGAAAAAGACTAATTACTTTAAGAAATGAAGGTCAATCTTTAAGACAAATCACAAGAACTTTGCAAGTGTCTGTAACTGCTGTGGCCAAGACCATCAAACGATTTGAAGAAACTGGCACTCATGAGGACTGAACAAGATCAGGCAGGCCAAAGATGACCTCACAATCAGAGAACTTCATTCAAGTCACAAGTCTGCAAAGAAACCATTGTTAAGAGTGCAGAATAAGAGGAAGAGACTTGCCTGGGCCAAAAAACACAGAAACTGGATGTCTGAGGAGTGGAAGTCAGTCTTATGGACCGATGAGTCAAAATTTGAAATATATGGGTCCAACTGCCGAGTATTTGTAAGACGCAGAGAGGGTGAGCGCATGTGTTCTGCATGTGTGGTTCCCACCGTCAAGCATGGAGGAGGCAGTGTCATGGTCTGGGGTTGCTTTGCTGGTGACAGAGTTTGATCTTTACCAAGTCCATGGCAAGCTCAACCAGTATGGCTATCATAGCATACTGCACAGGCATGCCATTCCATCAGGATTATGGCTTTTTGGGCAGTCCTTCATTCTTCAGCAAGATAATGACCCGAAACACACCTAAAAGTTGTGCAAGAACTGTCTGGCGAAAAAGGAAAGTGAAGGACAACTCAATCTAATGACCTGGCCTGCCCAATCTCCAGACCTCAATCCCATAGAACTTGCATGGGTTGAACTGGACAGAAGAGTCAAAGCAAAGCTACCTTCAAGTGCCCTACATCTCTGGGTATTGCTCCAGAAGAGCTGGGAAGACATGTCGGGTGATTTCATGCTGAAACTTGTTAACTGAATGCCTCGTGTTTGTGAGGATGTTATTAAGGCAAAGGGTGGCTATTTTGAGGAATTCAAGATTTAGAGACAATTTTCAATTTTCTTGAACACTGCTTTGATACTCCTTATGTTTTGTTTGTATAGTGTAACAAGTGTTTTCATTTTCAAGTATTTACAGAAACATATACGACATAAAACATTGTCAATTATGAAAAAAACCTAGTTTCCAGCAAGTGTACTCAAACTTTTGACTGGTTCTGTGTGTGTGTGTGTGTGTGTGTGTGTGTGTGTGTGTGTGTGTGTGTGTGTGTGTATATATATATATATATATGTAATTGTAGCAATCTCAGTTAATGCAGGCAGGCGCATCACACATGGCGAGGCAATCCACACACAGGCGGAGTGCAGGCACAAACACGGGACCTCTCGACACTAAGGATAGCACTGATACCACTGCACCAAGGAGCCGGCTCCTTTGCAAGGAGCGTATATCAGGCTCATGTCTTCAGCATATATATACATATATATATATACAGTGGCTTGCAAAAGTATTCAGACCCCTGACCAATTCTCTAATATTACTGAATTGCAAATGGTACATTGAAATTTCGTTCTGTTTGATATTTTATTTTTAAACACTGAAACTCAGAATCAATTATTGTAAGGTGACATTGGTTTTATGTTGGGAAATATTTTTAAGAAAAATAAAAAACTGAAATATCTTGTTTGCATAAGTATTCAACCCCTGTGCTGTGGAAGCTCCCAGTTTGCACCGATGAAAGAAATTGCCCAAACGAGGACACAATTACCTTACCATTGGCCTGTGAACCATTAAAGTTGCTGTCACATTTTCTGGATAAAAACCCCACTGTCGAAGGATCATTGGTAAGGCTGTGAATCTGAAGGAAAATGAAGACCAAAGAGCATTCTACAGAAGTTAGAGATAAAGTAATACAAATGCATAGATTAGGGAAAGGGTACAAAATAATATCGAAGTGTTTGGATATCTCAGTGAGCACAGTTGGTTCAAAAATCAGGAAGTGGAAGCTGCATCACACCACCTAGGCACTGCCAAGAAAAGGCCGTCCCTCAAAACTAAGCACTCAAACAAGAAGGAGACTTGTGAGAGAAGCCACAGAGAGGCCAACAATCACTTTTCAGGAGCTACAGAGTTCAGTGGCTGGGAGTGGAGTAATGGTGCACCAGTCAACCATATCAAGAGCTCTGCATAACACTGGCCTGTATGGGAGGGTGGCAAGAAAGAAGCTGTTACTCAAAAAGTACCATCTGAAAGCACATCTGGAGTTCGCCAGAAAGCATGAGAGTGACCCAGCTGATGTGGGAAAAGGTTTTGTGTTCAGATGAGACCAAGACAGAGCTTTTTGGCCAAAACTCAATGCGCTATATGTGGCGCAAACCTAACACTGCCCAAGCCTCAAGAAACACCATCCCTACAGTGAAGTATGGTGGTGGCAGCATCATGCTGTAGAGATGCTTCTCATCAGCAGGGACTGGGCATCTTGTTACAATTGAAGGAAGAATGGATGGAGCAAAATACAGGAAAATACTGCAAGAGAATCTGCTTCAGTCCGCTAAAAAACTGAAGCTTGGGAGGAAATTCACCTTTCAGCAGGACAATGATCCCAAGCACAAGGCCAAAGCAACATTGGAATGGCTCAAGAACAAAAAGGTGAATGTCCTACAGTGGCCAAGTCAAAGTCTTGATCTCAATCCCATTGAGAATCTGTGGCACTATTTGAAAATTGCAGTCCACAAGCGTCGTCCAACCAACCTGAACAACCTGGAGCAAATCTGCCAAGAAGAATGGGCCAAAATCACTCCGACACTGTGTGCAAAGCTGGTACATACTTACCCCAAAAGACTTAAAGCTGTTATTGCAGCGAAAGGTGGCTCTACCAAATATTAATGTGTGGGGGTTGAATACTTATGCAAGCAAGATATTTCAGTTTTTTATTTTTCTTAAAAATATTTCCCAACATAAAACCAATGTCACCTTACAATAATTGATTCTGAGTTTCAGTGTTTAAAAATAAAATATCAAACAGAACGAAATTTCAATATACCATTTGTAATTCAGTAATATGACAGAATTGGTCAGGGGTCTGAATACTTTTGCAAGCCACTGTATGTATGTATGTATATATATATATATATATATATATATATATATATATATATATATATATATATATACACACAAACTTCAATATACAAAATACTTGTATTTTTTTGCTAAGTAATATTATACATTTTAAAACATTTGCATTACAAACTGCTTTCTCAAATGTATTTGTACTGTTTAAAAATAAAACCATGTCTAAAGTTCCAACAAGGGGAAATTGGGCACCACACTACCGATGAAAGGCAATAATCCTGTTCCTTTGTCATGATGCTATTGCACCAGCAAGAATGTTCTTGTCAACACACAAAACCAAAAGATAATCCAGTCTATGAATTGGTTAGGACTATGGCAAATCAGGACTGAGGTGTGCTCACAGAGGCTGGGGGAAGTTAGTTGCAACTACACCATCTACTGGTACAAATATAGTGTGCAATGGACGGCAAAGGTTAGACAATAACTTTTTTGCCCCCTTTCGACTTACTGTAGAACCTCATTGGGAATGGAGATTGCTAACAAGTTTAAAATGTCTAACTCTGAAACCAGTGTTATTTCCAGTGATGTAATGTATTAATAAACAGTTAACAATTTAATCTGGAATAACAAAAAATGAACTAGGAGAGCTATGTTTAGTAGATAAGAAAAGTCTGATAACGAGAAAAGGCCATTTGGCCCGTCCCATGTTAGCATACCATTTTTCTCTACTGCGGAGAACTAATTTAAAAGCACAGAATCTAGTCTTTTTTTTATATTCCCAGTGTTTTAGATCCACTAAACCTGGTAAGCTATTCTATACATTTATAACTCTAAAAAAGTGGTTCCTACCTTCTGTTCTAGACTTACTTTTACTCATCTTCCGCTTATGTGTTAAATTTGAAGTAGTGATAAAATAACATGTCACAGTAGCCTGGAGTCCTGTTTCCAGTTCCAAGTGTACTTGGTTGACTGGTCAGCTGTGTGGTGATCATAACTGTAGGCTCTAATGTAGCTATTCACTGGAGCACCAGGTGTTGCAGGCAGTATTGTGTGATGTAATCCTTCTGAACCTATGTACTACTTATTAGGTAGGCCAGCTTATTGGAAAATGTGAACATGAATGTTCAAGAGGAGGTATGCTGTAGCATTTGTCACTTACATCATCCTATTTTTCTAACAATCTAATCTAATGCTTTATGGTTAAAACATCAATAACAAAACAAAAAAAAGACAGCAGTTAATCATCCACATTTCCAAAAAGTAACATAAGACAAATCTTTTTTTTTTTCTTTCTTTCTGTGATCTCCCAAATTATACAAAAATAACAACGTATATGCAGTCAATGTTAAAAATTCCAGCTATGATCTGTATTGGTGTCAATCCTGGTGAAAGCTGGTTGCAGGTATTTAACTGGTCCTGCTGGCTGAAGGGGGGAAAAAACTATTTAAAGTTTCCTGTAAAGGTTATCCAGCAGGAGACAAGTTATGTTTTCCCAAGTCTGTATTTGTACTGCAGAAAAGCTACCTTAAAGTTGCCGTACAAGATGGCGTCTACAGCGTCGTTCTATTTCCGGTTGGGGGATGATTTCAACCACAGAACTATATTAGAACACTAGAAGCGACACGGTGCACTGGGGAAAAAGTAGATCGCAGACTAAAATTTAAAGGAGAGGTTCCATTGTTTTACGCATAGATCGCTGTACTAGTGTTACGTAGGGGGAACTAGTAATGGAACACAAGTTTCCAATGTCTATGGTTAACCTAAACTTGACAGCTCCTACTGTACATCAAATGCTCAGATAAATAGGTGTTAATTATTCTGATTGTCCGTCCGAGCAAACGCAGCAACCTCAAAACATATTATTATTATTAGGTTATTATCAACAGACTGAGGGACATTAACATGTCCTGTGTTAAAGAAATATTTTAAAATACATTTGTTAACTATAAAAATTAAAAAGAACAATGTCATATTTTGTTTTGCACAGGAAGTGTAGTTATTGTTAATAATTTTAGAGAGGTATTAGGGCAGGTTATGTTCTATAGCGTGGAGATCATCGGTTGGAATCTAGGCTATATAAAATAACAGCCATACGTGACACATTCTTGTGGCATTTTTAAACTTAATATCTACTCTACTAAAAATGCCAACCGGTAACCATAGGAACAATAATATCTCAGACCTACGTAAGATGGCCGACGCTTGACTTACTTATCCAGGGAGTGTGTGGCTTCTAGTGTAATAATATATAGTTCTGTGATTTCAACTCTCACCCCCGCTATTGTTCTTCCTCTTCCGGTTACGTTGGCTTCAGGTATGGCAGATATAGAAGCTTTGGGAGATTTTACATTTGCAAGAATCCTGTTTAATCTGTCATTAAAATGAATCACGTCACATTAGTTTTTATTGAGTATGTATCTACGAAGTGTTAGAGGCTCATTCATTGTTATATTGTTTGTATTACATTTGGGATACTTCTGTTAAAAGCTGGTTCATGAGGGGCTCCCAAGCTATAAATAAAATAACGCAGGCCACAGAAAGTGTTGCACTTTTGTTTATTTATTGTATTATTTCAACGGGACCCTCTTCCTAACATAAAGCTAGCTGGTATTCCAGGTAGTAGTAAATGGGTTTACTGTATGTTTTATGTTAGTTGATGGAAATTATGCTTAAATACAAAGGGATAGATGTGTACCACATATATTGGTCAACTGCAGTTAGATCCGCAAACTGAAGCTTATATTAACGAAGAACATTGATGAAGAAATAGATATCTATATCTATATATATATATATATATATATATATATATATATATATATATATTGTCTGTCAGACATACGGCCATAAGTGGCCTCAAAACAGAGCAACGAGTTTGTTTTTACTTTGACAAAAGTATCGTTAGTTAGGTAATGTGGTAAAATGGAAATTAACTCGCTAATCAGTGTTGACGAGGCAATGTATAGATCGTGGTGTAAGTTACATGTGGACAACATATGGTTCTTTTTTAAATGTAAAATCTTAACTGTCTATGATAACCTAAACTTTGTTTTCAGGTTTAAACATGGTTCAACGCCTGACATACCGTCGTAGGTTGTCCTACAACACGACATCCAACAAGACTAGGCTGTAAGTACATTACATTAAATTGTTAAAGAAATAAGTGTGAGTAAAACCGCAAATAACATGTATCCGTTTAACAGGTCACGAACTCCTGGTAACCGGATTGTGTATCTCTACACCAAGAAAGTTGGCAAAGCCCCCAAGTCTGCCTGTGGCATCTGCCCAGGAAGACTCCGTGGTGTAAGTATATTGTGTTACACTTTTTACCGGTGTGTTGTAATCGTGCATTTGAACAGTAGCCAGTGCTGTAGTCCTATATCTGAAAGTACCGGAACGCCAATAAAATATATATTTTTCTTAAACAAAAATGATACAAATGAGCGTTTTATTTGTTCATTGAGCTTGAGGGAACAGTAGATTTTTCCCTGGACCTAGTGCATTTAATCTGATCAGATGATAAAAGTGGTTCTGCTACTGTATTGCAACTTGAGGGGGAGGGGAGGGAAGCAAAGCAGATAAAAAAAAAAAAAAAAAAAAGTAATGATAAACTATTTAAGTGCAGCACTTATATTTGCTTTTGTAATGTATGTAAAATGTTAAATGTTTCTTGGCTGGAATTTGGCTACTAATTCATCAACATTTTTACTAAAAAACATTGTTAGCCTTACTAAACTATTGTACTGTAGTTTGTAATAGAAGTTCCTAATGTTCTTTTCATAGCATCACAAGGATGACTGAAGCATACAATTGTGTGGGAGTCAGGAGATTTGTGTGATCTGACTGCAAACATTTAAAATACACACTGGTTAGCAGCACAATATAATATCTGCTAGAAAGTGTCTTTAGTTTCACTGTGTAAAAAACCTTGAATAGTTCATAAGTGTAATTATTTTTCATTAACAGTAATACCCTATTATAAATGTTTTACACTTCAAAGAGTTGTGGTATTCAAGTTTGGTATATACTGCGGCTGTAGGATTTGAATTATTTGATCATGTGGTGTTTTGGATAATGTACATTTAAAATTTTCCAGTGACACTTAATTGTTTACAAATATAAATCAAGTGCAGTACATGTATCATTTGTTAATAATTTAACATATTTATACTATATATATATATATATATATATATATATATATATATATATATATATATAATATATGTGTGTGTGTGTGTGTGTGTATAATATATATAATCATGCACACACACTGCCTTGCAAAAGCATTGAGACCCTTCCTATGGTGTCCCATTTTGTGAAATTACAAAATGACGCATACACATTTTTTTTTAAACTTAATATTTTATTCGAAACTTGAATGCTCAAACTGAAGACTTCTAAGGGTAAGAAGTTACAGTAAATATCAACAAAAACTAAAGAGAAAAAACAAAGGATGTTTGCATAAGTATTCAGACCCATCAACTCAATATTTGGTGGAAGCACGTTTGGCAGCAATTACAGCCGCAAGTCTCAAGTACCAACTTTGCACACTGGCTTGGTGCAATTTGTGCCCATTCGTCTTGGCAGATTTGCTCACGGTTTCTCAAGTTGCTTGGGGATCGCTTATGGACAGCGGTTGAAGTCTTTCCACAGATTCTCAATAGAATTCAAGTCAAGACTTTGACTAGGCCATTCAAGGACATTTACTTTCTTATTCTTAAGCCACTCCAGTGTAGCTTTGGCCTTGTGCTTTGGATCATTGTCCTGCTGAAAGGTGAATTTTTGCCCCAGTTTTAAGTCTTTAGCAGACTGAAACAGGCTTTCCTCTAGTATTTGCCTGTACTTTTGCTCCATCCATTTTTCCTTCATTCCCAACAAGCTTTCCAGTCCCTACTGAGAAGCATCCCAATAGGGTGATGGTGCCACCACCATGCTTGACTGTAGGGATGGTGTTGACTGGGAGATGTGCTGTGTTGGGTCTGCGCCAAACGAAACGCTTGGCATTTAGACCAAAATTCCAGTTTGGTCTCATCTGACCACAACACCTTTTGCCACATTTTTGCAGGATCACTCAGGTGCTTTGTTGCAAACTCCATGCTGGCTTTGAGATGGCTTATTTTTAGTAATGGCTTCCTTCTTGCCACCCTGCTATACAGGCTACTTTAGTGAAGTGTTCTGGATACTGTTGACTTATACACATTTTCTCCCATCTCCGTCATTGAACTCTGTAGCTCTTTCAAAGTTGTCATTGGCCTCCGTGGCATCCCTCACCAGTTTCCTCCTTGCCCAGCTGCTCAGTTTGGAGGGACGGCCTGAACTAGGCAGTGTCTGGGTGGTACAGTGCACCTTCCATTTCTTGTTGATTGAGTAGACTGTTCTCACAGGGATATGTATAGACTTCAGTATTTTTCTGTACTGTTCTCCTGATCTGTGCTTTTCAATGACTTTATCCCTGACTTGCTTTGAAAGCTCCTTGGTCATCATGGTTGAGTCTTTGCTTGAAATTCACTTCCTGACCAAGAAACCTCAGAGACAGAAGTCTTTATTCTGAAATCATGAGAACCACTAATATTGCACACACAGAGGCCATTCAACTAATTGTGTGGCTCGTTAAGGTCATTTTGAGCACCTGAATTTAGGTTTAGTCACAGCAAGGGTTTGAATACTACAATAATAATACAATCATGACTATCATTTTTTAATATTAATTATCTATTTACCACTTTTTGTTTTGAATGTATGGAATAGGTTGTGTATATAACACATTAATTCCTACTTCAGTGTCATTACTGCAAGCTTTAAAGCAACAAAATGTGAAAACTGTGAGAGGGTCTGAATATTTGTGAAAGGCACTGTATATATAATTTTATTATAGGGGGTCTACTTAAATCTCTGTAAATTTTACTTTTTCACGGGTAGGTTGTGGAATAAATGTAGGATTTCGCAGACCTGTTAAAACATTAAATAAACCTAAGTAGACAGTATTTCAGAACAATATAAAGCCAAAAAGTAGTAGTATTTGCTTCCTTACTAAAACAGAGTGCTGTCATTTGTTAAAGGCAAGCATGCATTGAGACTATTTTCTGCATCCACTGAATTCGTTGGAAGTGCAAGGCAAAGCTTTGCCAAGTTATACAGATGTGGAAATCGATTAGAAACAGTCCCAAAACTTTGTTACCGAAGGGCATCTGGCATACTTTAATAAAGGAATGTATGCAGCATGTTCATTGGCATGTTATTTGTTCCATCAAATTTATTTTATTAGTAGAGAGTCAAAACAAAATGTGCCCATATGTGTCAAATTCTAACTGCGAAAAAGTAAGGAGCAGATTGAAGCAAGGTGGCTGTGCTAGATCATTTTTAGTACTGATTTAACTTGCAGACAGGAATACTTTTTGTCTGGGCTGACTTTCCAGTTTGGTTTCTGAAAGCTGTTTATTTAATGTTCCGGTCAGCAGTCTCTGTAGTAGCCTTTTGTTTAATGTGTGATTCTGAAGCTAAATAGCGGTCGATCTGTATTTTCTCCAAAGACACATTAAGATATGCAAAACAATTGCCTCAGTCTACATGTACAGTTTATTTGGGAAATATCTTGAAACGATCATCCGCCAAAATATACTTTTTGTCGTCCTTTTCTACTATTTTACCTCCAATGCTGAAAACTAATTTTAGCAACCTAAATCAAAACAATGCAGCTCTAACTTTTTTGTCCCACCCCCCTACTGCACAGTACAGATCACAGAAAAGCGGTACAGACGCACTGGTAGGACCATTAAAACTCTGTTGTCATTTGAATAGTAAACAACAGCGTTAACCGCTTTGGATATATATTTTTTTGTAAATGTTTTTTGTGGACGTTTTTTGTTTGTTTTGTGCTTAAGTGCAGTACACACAGGACAGTGAAGGAAGTAGTTAATTTAAACAAGGTTTATTTTTTTCTCTCTCTACTTGTCCGGTATGCATTAGCCCATAAAAGAGGTGCATTTCGGGGCGACCCCACAGTTTCACGATTTCTGCAAATACATGTAATGTGTGTGTAGTTATATTGTACATCTACATAAATGTATGTAGAGAATTGCTTATCCTGTTGGATTTTAATTTGGTAAGGATTTCTTTTCTTTGAAGATATTTAATCTTCATTTGGGTGAAGGTGCCTGGCTGCCCTACCTATGTTTTACTTGTTTTAAAAGAAGTGTTTTTTCAGGTAGTGTTCTTGAGCCTTGCAGAATATTTGGAATGGCACTGTTCTTTAAAAAAAAAAAAAAAAAAAGAACTAATAATGAATTGATAAATCATGTTGATATCCGTTAACTACGATAAACTTTTTACACCAGCTGTAAATTCTAATAGAATTTAGTGGGTGTAACATCTACCATTTTGTTTTCCAGTTGTATAGTTATACGCACACATCTCAATTATAATTACAAGAAAATGTATGCTTTTATCACCAATGGTTGCATTAGTCAACATTTGTCTTTTGACCTCACTTGAAGGTGTGAACTAAGACCACTGTAGAACGTGACTGGAAAACTTGTGTAATTTCCTGGCACTTAATTTTGCTAAAGAAAACAACTTAAGGGATACTTCATAATTGCTATAATGTGTGAATTTATTTTTTGTACAACTGGGATATTTACACTGCTTTCTTTTCAGGTGCGTGCTGTCAGGCCCAAGGTTCTGATGAGGCTCTCAAAGACTAAGAAGCATGTCAGCAGAGCTTATGGTGGTTCCATGTGCGCTAAATGTTTGCGTGACCGGTAAGCAGACTAGCGTGTACTTACTTTGTGGGTGGGACGGATGCACATATTTGGTTTGCTTTATCTGGCGTGAAGTGATCTCTGGCCCAGCAAGATATTTAGTAAAGCTTTCAAATGGATAATGTTTTCCTTTGTTCAGGATAAGTAAGGGTAGAACCTGTTTTTTTTGGATGATGCTTTAGGTAGCATGACATTTTAATTGAAGCATTCTCTGAAATGCAAGGTATTCTACTATTTATATTTAAGTGTTAGTATTGAGACTTAAGGTTTGTGCTTAATCTGGTCTAAAATCTAAGTAAATATTGATTCATAAAGTGAGCAGTGTTTGCATGAAATTATGAATATTCTGCTATTCAAAATGTTAAGTATTTGTATTGGCATAGTGTGAACATTCTAAAAACACGTCCTTTTTAAATAAACCTGAAACAATGGAATTCTGCATGTATATTGCTGGGAATGGAGGTACTGGGGAAATAATAAACTTGTTTTGAAGGTACACTCACCCTTATAACGCTGTAGTCTGGACTATAGTTAAGAGACTGTGCTATTTGTGTTCTGCCTTATAACGAGACTACTAGTATTATGGCATTATGGGGAAAATGGGAGCCATGACTGTACCGTCTTATAACCTGCTCCACAGTATAAAGGGTAATCTTATAAAGGGGGAGCACTGTATCTCTTGCGGCTTGAAAACAAGTTTCGGGATGTGTATGAATGTGTTTTTAACCACTGTTTTTTTTTTTTTTAGAATCAAGCGTGCTTTCCTTATTGAAGAGCAGAAGATCGTTGTCAAAGTACTGAAGGCACAGGCACAAAGCCAAAAAACGAAATAAATGTTTGATTTGTACCATCAATAAAATAATTTAAAAGGAGATTGAGTCCTGCATCTTTGAATAAGCCTGATTGTTTGTGAAACTAGGCCTTGGCACTGTGTGATTTGTTTCTTTTTGCATAGAAATTATTTAATTTTAAGCTTGGTAATTATTTGTAGCCATGTGCTTACCATCCACTTTGAGACTGGTTTGAAAAAGATTTAATATTCAAGAGTGATTTATTTTTATTTTTATTTATTTTTAACTTTTTTTTGAGGAAAGTTAAGTAAAGCTTGGTCTCAATACAATATACAACTATTGAAGTAGAGCATATGCAACTTGCTGCTGCTTGTGCTTCATAATTGGTCAGGTGGGTGGCCCCATTGAAAAGTCAGCAACAGACAGGGCAGGGAGGCTGAGGCCTTGTTGCATGCATTCAGTAACTAGACCTTGTTTGATTACAATCCCCAGAGGTGGTTTTTGCTATAGGGAAACAAGATGCCTCTACTCCAGTGCAAAAGGCATGGTCCTGCTGCTCCTAGTGTTCTTAAAATTTACACACACACACACAAAATTAATACTTGGAGTACCAGGTAACTTTAGGTTGTCAAACATTAATGTTAGTCCTGCATGTGCAACCAGCCACTTCTATAGCAAGCTTTTTTTTTTTTTTTTTTTTTTTTTTAAATCACTTCCTATACTGTTGCTAAACAAAGACTAAGGACATATACAACAAGATGGGAATGTTTACCATGGAAGTTGTTTCACCTTTTAATATAACTGCCATAGGGTATATACATTTAATGCAAGTGCCATATTTGCACAACTTGAGTCTTCACTGTTTAGTTTGAGATGTGGTACATATTAGAAAATGATATTCTTTAAAGATGTTGCTCACTTAATTTAGTTTAATCTATAGATAGTTGAAACTTGATATGAACATCCATTGGTATCTAGACTTTTGATAAAGTTAAATAGCAGTGTGCCTTTAAAACTACATATACAGTCAGACAAAAATAATGGACAGTTAAAAAAAACAGTGATTTCTGTAGTTTCTAATTGTTCTATTGAAAGATACAAGTGATTCAGCCATTTAATAAAACAAATAACTACGTAACATGCATAAAATGAAAAATAACGTGTAAAAATTAATTTCATACTTTGACAAAAGTATTTGGGCAATCGACATGTTTTGTATGAAACCCATGTTGCCGAAGGGCATCTGGCATACTTTAATAAAGGAATGTATGCAGCATGTTCATTGGCATGTTATTTGTTCCATCAAATTTATTTTATTAGTACAGAGTCAAAACAAAATGTGCCCATATGTGTCTAAAATTCTAAATGCGAAAAAGTAAGGAGCAGATTGAAGCAAGGTGGCTGTGTTAGATCATTTTTAGTACTGATTTAACTTGCAGACAGGAATACTTTTTGTCTGGGCTGACTTTCCAGTTTGGTTTCTGAAAGCTGTTTATTTAATGTTCCGGTCAGCAGTCTCTGTAGTAGCCTTTTGTTTAATGTGTGATTCTGAAGCTAAATAGCGGTCGATTTGTATTTTCTCCAAAGACACATTAAGATATGCAAAACAATTGCCTCAATCTACATGTACAGTTTATTTGGGAGCTATCTTGAAACGATCATCCGCCAAAATATACTTTTTGTCGTCCTTTTCTACTATTTTACCTCCAATGCTGAAAACTAATTTTAGCAACCTAAATCAAAACAATGCAGCTCTAACTTTTTTGTCCCACCCCCCTACTGCACAGTACAGATCACAGAAAAGCGGTACAGACGCACTGGTAGGACCATTAAAACTCTGTTGTCATTTGAATAGTAAACAACAGTGTTAACCGCTTTGGATATATATTTTTTTTTGTAAATGTTTTTTGTGGACGTTTTTTGTTTGTTTTGTGCTTAAGTGCAGTATACACAGGACAGTGAAGGAAGTAGTTAATTTAAACAAGGTTTATTTTTTTCTCTCTCTACTTGTCCGGTATGCATTAGCCCATAAAAGAGGTGCATTTCGGGGCGACCCCACAGTTTCACGATTTCTGCAAATACATGTAATGTGTGTGTAGTTATATTGTACATCTACATAAATGTATGTAGAGAATTGCTTATCCTGTTGGATTTTAATTTGGTAAGGATTTCTTTTCTTTGAAGATATTTAATCTTCATTTGGGTGAAGGTGCCTGGCTGCCCTACCTATGTTTTACTTGTTTTAAAAGAAGTGTTTTTTCAGGTAGTGTTCTTGAGCCTTGCAGAATATTTGGAATGGCACTGTTCTTTAAAAAAAAAAAAAAAAAAAAAAAAAAACTAATAATGAATTGATAAATCATGTTGATATCCGTTAACTACGATAAACTTTTTACACCAGCTGTAAATTCTAATAGAATTTAGTGGGTGTAACATCTACCATTTTGTTTTCCAGTTGTATAGTTATACGCACACATCTCAATTATAATTACAAGAAAATGTATGCTTTTATCACCAATGGTTGCATTAGACAACATTTGTCTTTTGACCTCACTTGAAGGTGTGAACTAAGACCACTGTAGAACGTGACTGGAAAACTTGTGTAATTTCCTGGCACTTAATTTTGCTAAAGAAAACAACTTAAGGGATACTTCATAATTGCTATAATGTGTGAATTTATTTTTTGTACAACTGGGATATTTACACTGCTTTCTTTTCAGGTGCGTGCTGTCAGGCCCAAGGTTCTGATGAGGCTCTCAAAGACTAAGAAGCATGTCAGCAGAGCTTATGGTGGTTCCATGTGCGCTAAATGTTTGCGTGACCGGTAAGCAGACTAGCGTGTACTTACTTTGTGGGTGGGACGGATGCACATATTTGGTTTGCTTTATCTGGCGTGAAGTGATCTCTGGCCCAGCAAGATATTTAGTAAAGCTTTCAAATGGATAATGTTTTCCTTTGTTTAGGATAAGTAAGGGTAGAACCTGTTTTTTTTTGGATGATGCTTTAGGTAGCATGACATTTTAATTGAAGCATTCTCTGAAATGCAAGGTATTCTACTATTTATATTTAAGTGTTAGTATTGAGACTTAAGGTTTGTGCCTAATCTGGTCTAAAATCTAAGTAAATATTGATTCATAAAGTGAGCAGTGTTTGCATGAAATTATGAATATTCTGCTATTCAAAATGTTAAGTATTTGTATTGGCATAGTGTGAACATTCTAAAAACACGTCCTTTTTAAATAAACCTGAAACAATGGAATTCTGCATGTATATTGCTGGGAATGGAGGTACTGGGGAAATAATAAACTTGTTTTGAAGGTACACTCACCCTTATAATGCTGTAGTCTGGACTATAGTTAAGAGACTGTGCTATTTGTGTTCTGCTTTATAACGAGACTACTAGTATTAGTGTAATGGCATTATGGGGAAAATGGGAGCCATGACTGTACCGCCTTATAACCTGCTCCACAGTATAAAGGGTAATCTTATAAAGGGGGAGCACTGTATCTCTTGCTGCTTGAAAACAAGTTTCGGGATGTGTATGAATGTGTTTTTAACCACTGTTTTTTTTTTTTAGAATCAAGCGTGCTTTCCTTATTGAAGAGCAGAAGATCGTTGTCAAAGTACTGAAGGCACAGGCACAAAGCCAAAAAACAAAATAAATGTTTGATTTGTACCATCAATAAAAGAATTTAAAAGGAGATTGAGTCCTGCATCTTTGAATAAGCCTGATTGTTTGTGAAACTAGGCCTTGGCACTGTGTGATTTGTTTCTTTTTGCATAGAAATTATTTAATTTTAAGCTTGGTAATTATTTGTAGCCATGTGCTTACCATCCACTTTGAGACTGGTTTGAAAAAGATTTAATATTCAAGAGTGATTTATTTTTATTTTTATTTATTTTTAACTTTTTTTTTTTAGGAAAGTTAAGTAAGTAAAGCTTGGTCTCAATACAATATACAACTATTGAAGTAGAGCATATGCAACTTGCTACTGCTTGTGCTTCATAATTGGTCAGGTGGGTGGCCCCATTGAAAAGTCAGCAACAGACAGGGCAGGGAGGCTGAGGCCTTGTTGCATGCATTCAGTAACTAGACCTTGTTTGATTACAATCCCCAGAGGTGGTTTTTGCTATAGGGAAACAAGATGCCTCTACTCCAGTGCAAAAGGCATGGTCCTGCTGCTCCTAGTGTTCTTAAAATTTACACACACACACACAAAATTAATACTTGGAGTACCAGGTAACTTTAGGTTGTCAAACATTAATGTTAGTCCTGCATGTGCAACCAGCCACTTCTATAGCAAGCTTTTTTTTTTTTTTTTAAATCACTTCCTATACTGTTGCTAAACAAAGACTAAGGACATATACAACAAGATGGGAATGTTTACCATGGAAGTTGTTTCACCTTTTAATATAACTGCCATAGGGTATATACATTTAATGCAAGTGCCATATTTGCACAGCTTGAGTCTTCACTGTTTAGTTTGAGATGTGGTACATATTAGAAAATGATATTCTTTAAAGATGTTGCTCACTTAATTTAGTTTAATCTATAGATAGTTGAAATTTGATATGAACATCCATTGGTATCTAGACTTTTGATAAAGTTAAATAGCAGTGTGCCTTTAAAACTACATATACAGTCAGACAAAAATAATGGACAGTTAAAAAAAAACAGTGATTTCTGTAGTTTCTAATTGTTCTATTGAAAGATACAAGTGATTCAGCCTTATAATAAAACAAATAACTACGTAACATGCATAAAATGAAAAATAACGTGTAAAAATTAATTTCATACTTTGACAATAGTATTTGGGCAATCAACATGTTTTGTATGAAACCCATTAGTTGCCAGCAGCTGGCTTCAAAATACAAAAAAAAAAAGAACTGGAAGCTGTAAAGGAAGCACAGGGTGGACACACAAAATACTAATGTAAGGTTTCCCAAATACATTTGTGAAAGTATGAAATTAGTTTTTGCATGTTACTTTTCATTTTATGCATGTTATGTAGTGTGTTTTATTATAAAGCTGGATCTCATATCTTTCAATAGAACAATTGGATGTTACAGAAATCGCTTTGTGGTTTTTTCTTTTTTTTTTTAAACCGCCATAATACTTTTGTACGACATTAGGATCTGCATATTCATGATATTAATAGCTCCAGTTGTATTACAGTCTCGCTGACCTAGATTATCACTGTAACAGGTGAAGTAGTATAAGTTTAATGCTAATTAGGGGCTGTAGAACCAGTTGAATATCCCTTACACTATTTGGATAAAATTAATCCCTTCATCTGGTGAAGCTAATTATGAAGCCTAGAGAGGGAAAATGGCTGAAACTTGCTTTTAGAGAATATAAACAAACTACAGCCAACAAGGTCTGTTTTCTATTTTAAATAGTGCATGGAAATCAATAGCAAACATGCAGTAATTATTTTTTTACTATTGACTGACGGTAATGGGGGAGCTGGCGGCAATGAGGAGAAAGAGGACAGGTGTTGAAACACCTGGTGTGGATTGCCCTAGTCCAAGACCCATACATGGAGTACTCCATATTTGTGGTGAAACAGCTCTTGCCCTGGCAGGACTCAGGGCACAAGTGCCAGCTCTGAGGAGACAGCAAGTACAGAAACACCCTTCCCCAGGTCTCCCAGCTAGTCACCAACTGCAGCTGGATACCACTCCTGTTCCATCTGGGCGGAAGAGACTCACCCGTCAGGTTGATCTCGTCGGAAACGAGGGGACCGTATCCATCGACCTGGACCAGAGGAGCTGCCTGAACAGTGCTCTCAGCCAGCCACCACCACCATCTTATCCAGGTCCCCTAAAGAGAGGCTAAGGGTCTCTCCTCGGCCACGAAGTGTGGAGGAAACTGCTCACGACACGAGTATCGCAGTCTGACAGTGTAATTGCGAGGGGCATTTTTCAGAAGCTGTGGGAGCTGTTGTTGAGATTCCGTCACAGCTTCACTGCTAATGCCGAAGAAGTGGGCTGGACACACTTGGTCCAGTACAAAATTGACACGGGGAATGGAGATTTTGCCTGGACTACCGATGGTTGAACAAGGTCACTAGGAATGACTCCTACCCTCTTCCTTGTATAGACGAATCCCTGGACCTGGTGGCTGGTTCATTGTGATTCATGTCCTTGGACCTAAGGTGTGGTTACTGGCACGTAGCCCTCGCTCCTGAAGCTCGACCAAAGACAGTCTTTTCCACCAGGCAGGGTCTATGGCAGTTCTGGGTAATGCCGTTTGGGCTCTGCAACGCTCCTGCTACTTTCAAGGGGCTGATGGAGCGGGCCCTAACTGGCATCCCCTAGCAGCGCTGCCTTGTCTACCTGGACGACCTACTGGTGCATGATGTACAACCCATGTCAAGAGACTGTTGCATGATCTTGGTTAGCGGTTTGTAAATAACTTCTTTCATTTCTTTGAGTACTGTTGGGAGGATCTCATCCAGCCCAGGGGATTTGTTTATTTTAAGAGCGCCTAGTCCCTTTAACACTTCTGCCTCAGTTATGCTAAAGTTATTAAAAACTGGATAGGAACTGGATGACATGTGGGGCATGTTGTCTGTATCCTCCTTTGTAAAAACTTTTAAAAAGTAATCATTTAATATATTTGTTTTTTTTTTCCTTCATCTGTGATTTTGCCATTTGTATCTCTTAGACATTTAACCTCCTCTTTGAATGTTCTCTTGCAGTTGTAATATTGGAAAAACATTATTTAAATAGATTATTGAAGCTAAAACAAAAGCAAACAGATTATTGAAGCTAAAAAAAAAAAAAAACTTTAGCCTTGAACTCCTTGCCTTGTGTCCTTCTTGACATCACCACATTATTATTATTATTATTATTATTATTATTATTATTATTATTATTATTATTTCAATTAATTAAAGTTCAACAGTCTGAACCATTGTTGCATTTGCAAATTCGCCAGAACTTTTAATTGAAAAAATGGACCGCGCAAGTGATTTAGCGGCTGTGCTGCAGAAACGAATCCCAATTAAGATGAAACGGACGTCATTGTGGCTCCGACAGAGAGCCAGTATTGTGAAATTGGTTTAGAAGCTTGATCCAAAATGGTAAACATAGAGGTGCAGTGTCATATAACTTCTGTAAACTGTGCGTCAATTTAGCCACGTCAGAAACAAAAGGTCCTATCTAGTGTATAAAATGTGTTAACGGTAAATCATGCTTTCTGTGTCGTGGTATTGATTATGAAAACTGAAATACACGTCTCACGTTTATATTAATGTTGATATTTTTTATAAACACATATACTTGTGATTTTAACGACAATTGTTATTTTTAGGCAAACCAACCACCAGATTACCCATACTTCCGGGACACGTCGGGTTGATTTGTTCCGTGTCTGAGTGAAGTCGGGTTTGTTCAGGATAAGAAGTCTTGCCGTATTTCTAGTTATCAGTTTAAGTATTACAATTTTTAAAATGGAGACCATGTACAGAATTCCCTTCACGGTGCTAGAATGCCCCAATATAAAACTGAAAAAGCCGTCTTGGCTCCACATGCCTTCAGCAATGACTGTTTATGCTTTAGTTATTGTCTCGTACTTTCTCATCACGGGGGGTGAGTATGCAGCTCAAATGAAAACTAAACAGAATTAAAGGATTTTTGCAGAAGTAACCATTGAAATCTTAAAAAAAAAACGCCAAAACAACTATGCATAATATAATACTCTCATGTATTAATTCTACGCTTTTATAAGGTGAAGAATTGAGGTATCTAATTAAATTGTGTACGATAACGAATGTATAAATATATAAATCCGTTTTTGAAAAATTGCCTTCTATAATGAACACCAGAAGTATGCAATGTTAATGCAAAAAGCCAATAATGTGTAGTTAGTCTTCTCTTTAAATTTGAATCTCTGCAGACTCAGTGGGTTGTGATTATTTATCGGAACACGTGAACGTAAATATTTACAGGGTTAATTTATGTATTTGTAATTTTTGTATCAATACATTTTTGTACATAACTGAAACTTAATCATTTATAGGAATCATTTACGATGTAATTGTGGAACCCCCAAGTGTTGGCTCTATGACTGACGAGCATGGTCACCAGAGACCCGTAGCCTTTTTGGCTTACAGGTATGACAATACTGTACCTACACTCAACACAAGGTTATTAGTATGTGAATGTACATATTGAGGCACAATTCACGTGTCTGATGGAATTGCTACGTGATGACAGCCAGAGGTTATAGTGTTAACTTCTTATTTATTAGCGGTGTGTGGTTTGTGTGGTTTAAGTAATCAGGTATTAAATGTACAGTGCATGATTACTGTTGCTATCTTTTTTTTTTAATTATTTCATATTTAATATTATTGCAACAGGCTTTAAACTGGACTAGGTCAATTTTTGTTTAGTTTGTTGTAACTCTCTTCTGCAGTAGATACCGTTTCATTTGGACATTTAAAGACCATTAAAGAACTAGGCGCTGAAGATGGATAGAAAGACAATTTTTGTTCATTTTTGACCCATTTGTGTCTTTAGAGGGACCAGTAAGAATTGTGTGGCCTTTTTGTTCTTATTGCTTGGAAATAATGGAGTTTTAAATGTTTTCTTTCAGAGTGAATGGACAGTACATCATGGAAGGCCTTGCTTCCAGTTTTCTATTCACAATGGGGGGGCTTGGGTTTATAATACTGGACCGTTCCAATGCTCCAAACATTCCAAAGCTAAACAGATTCCTGCTTCTGTTCATTGGATTCGTCAGTGTCTTGCTCAGTTTTTTCATGGCCAGAGTATTTATGAGGATGAAGCTGCCGTAAGTTTCTTTTTTACCATTTAATTGTCAGTGTAAAAATGGGAAAGCGTTTACAGTAGATTATACTTGTTCAGGGCATCATACTAAAATTCCTTGTTTCTACAGCTTCTGTTAGCATGCATTTTATTTGTAAGCGTGGTTCGCATTGTTGGTCAGGTCCCTTGGTTAATGCCAATTTAATGGTATACAATTGATTGCTTGCCAGTGATCATGTAACTTGTATCTTTCTGGATCATAACATGAGTGGAATACGTTCTACATCATGCACATTACTCTGTTTGAAGGAAGTCAATGTTGGCACAGTGAATGAATGCACAGTGGGTCATGATGTTGAAGTCTGCCACTTGTACACAGTATTGATATGTGTTTTCTTTTATGATGTGGTCACCAGGCTGAACCTTGATCAAGACCAACCTTAATATATGGAATGTGGGAGAAAAATTAGAAGTGGCAAGATTTTTATAGTGGTATCCTAATACACTTTATAAGTTGGTCATTAAAAAGTGTTGCCAGTAGTTGGATGTCGATGGCTTATCCAATGTAACAAATATGTTTTTATGGAATAGTTCTATTACGTGATGGGTTGCCCACAAGATATGTAAACCTGGGTTGTGATCAATGAAACGTTTAATACAGAGGGTCAATTAAACATCCAGGGTAGCTGTGATAACAATTAATACTATATGTATGCTGTTTAATATAAAATCTTGCTCTGTTTTGTACCTTAATACATACTGTTTTTCTTTCAAATTTCCAGGGGATACCTTATGGGTTAAAGACCCTCTCCTGAAAATTAACACAAACGTCATTTTTGGAAGTATGTGAATCGTGCAGAAGAGATTTTGGAGGCAGCAGAAATAACTGTGGGATACCTGTAGAAAACACATGCAGTTCCCTTTATTTCAGGGGTGTAGAAATAAACTTAAGAAATCAGTTATAGATTAGACCCGAAAGAGACCCACCCAAAATATATAAATGTTATGTTAACTTAGGTACTCAGAATTTAGTGCTAAACAAAGTGCCTAATGTACAAGCTGTAAAATTGTCTTTTGGTAATAGGTGAAATCAACAAAAATGATCAACCAAGTTATCTAGAGGCCTAGTTACTAAAAGTGAGAGCGCTGAACACTTGTGTTGTAAAAGTATATCATCTTAAAGTATTACCTTGAATATTATTGGCTGTAAAAGCTATTGAGCCACAATTTAAACAGTTGATTTGGGCAGTTTTATTTAAAATAAGTTTATGTAAATTCTACACTCTTGAAATAGTCAAGATTTTGCCTAAATATAGTGTACTGTAAAGGTTTCTCTTTTTTTGTACAGAAATAAAGTCATTTGTACTTTCAATATTTTGTCCCTGTGCTAAGATACATTAATTGTAGATTTGCCGAAAAAGGTAAATAATTAAAATGTTATTTATAATACTACTGTATGAGAAGCTTTAGGGCCCGTTCACACTGGGTACTCTTGTAAAAGTACTGAGTATAGTACACTTACCAAGTGTACTCTGCTCTTTCCAGGGGAAACATATTCTGATAATTTTCTGTTTCACACTGGATGTGCACTGCATACGCTTGGAAATGTGAAGTGTACTGAGAACATTTCCTTTTCACACTGCACATCAGCAAAAGTACTGAGAACACAAAAACACATGTTCTCCTTGAAGTGCATGCTGGGAAGTTAAACTGTTTACAGCCATGGGGAATATCCTGTTTTTTTGTTTTAATGCTGTGGTATTTGACACATTTTGTGGACAAAATAAATGTACAACACGGGCAAAGGCGACGGCATGACGGTAATGGTAGAATATTTCTGCAGTTGCAGAAGAGGCAATGGAACACTTCATGCACACCAAATGATGCTAATATCTTCAAACTCATCTCAAGTTTCAAGGTAAATAATTATTAGTATTACGTGTACAGTGTATACTAATTTATTTCATATTCAATATTTCTTTACTGTCTTTTCTATATTCAATTAAATGCTGTACATGCAGTCATAGGGGACTGCTGATTATGGCTTTGTGACTATTTACAAACATTACCAAAATGTTAAGTTCAATTCTGTATTAGTCCTAGACCTCTCTTGAACAATAAACAGGTTGTAGTCAACACAGTCCAAAACCAGTTCATCAGTTGCTGTTGCAGACTTAGTTTTTTTACTTTTTATTTTTTTGCTGAGTTGATGAACGAAGATTTAAAGCATTTGATCGCAAGTAAATTATTGTGGCTTTTGCAAAAAAAAGTTCCGGCCAGCCTAGCCCAGTTTTTGTGGACAAAGCCGTCAGCCATTGGATACTTACTGTTCAGACGAGTTCACATATTCACCAAGCTGATAGTGTTCTGTGTGTCCACAAGATGTCTCTGTTAGGTAATCTCTGATTTTACAGTAGAAACAGAAAATTTTTATTTTGTACAGAAAAATAACATACAAATACAATAGGGGCAAGAACAGAGGTGACTGTTTAATATGTTTAAACCTTTCATAGTTGACCACCATCACAAAGTACTTTACAGAGGTAGGCTGTGAACTGTGCATTATATGCAGAGTCACTTATAATAGGACACTGATTTAACATCTCATCTACATTTTCAGTTATAAAATTATTTAAATAGAATAAATTGAAATTAAGTGTGTGTGTATGTGTGTGTGTGTGTATATATATATATATATATATATAAACGTATTCGGAGTATATATATTTACAAATTTAACTGAGACTGTTCTGTCAGTTGTTTTTTTTTTTTTTTTTTTTTTTTTTTTTTTAAAAAAATGAACCAGAGAAGTATTTTGAATAAGTAGCCACATTAAAGTAGCCAAATGTTCAGCACCTGTGTTGACCGGTTAATTTTGGCTTTGCTGTACTTTTTTACACAAAAGCAAAACATTCATTCCATTGAAATTATAGATGTCACTTGCAGTTTGTTTTCTCTCTGGCTTCCTGCAATTTAGTGGCTTGCCTTTTTGATTGTGAACTGGTTCCTTCAAAGTATGCCAAAGTAAGAAATAATTGGAACAGATGGCACAAGGTCTACATTATTTCTTCATGGTCTGAAGCTCCAATTAAAGCAACACATAACCCCCATCACTTCAAACAGAAAACATCACAGGTAAAATTAAAGTCAAGTAGGCACAAGTTACAGACACCCTGATAAAAGCTGAAGTCATGTTGGTGGATCAATAGGGGTGCTGTTCTTAAATTATTTGTGTTATTGTCATCTTAAAGTGTCATACTTTTAAATTTGGTCCTCATGATATATATATATATATATATATATATATATATCTATATATATATATATATATATAGATATATATATAAATATATAAATATTAATTTAAAAATAACGTAATAATCTAAATATTTCCTGGCTAAATTCCCTCTGCCCTGTCTAACACGTACATTACAATTCACATTGTACAATTTGGATTTATTCCAAAACAGTTTAACTTTCCCAACTTATATGAAAGGGAAAACACTGTTAAATAAAATGAGATACTATATTGTACTTAAGCAAGGTTTCAGAAGGATAATTCTGATAAATGAAAAAAGAATAAATATACAATTTTAATTCATAATTCCATGACAATCTTGTGTTCAAATTTGTATGTGCTATACACCTACCCTACATATGATACTGACTACTGAGTTGATAGCTTGATTTTAATTGTGATGATTTATGACTACTTTTTTACTAGTTCCTTACATGTTAAAAACAAGTTAAATATTATTAAATGTACTCTCACTCTATTCCGGGACTTGACCTGGGTATTTATTTAAGCTCTTCTGTGTATTTAATTCAGTGCTTGGAGCCTGTATCTGGGTAAGATGGTGTTATTATTTGTAAACTACAGTAATGCCAACTCAGATACAACACTCTTTAAGGAGATTACGTTGGGACAGATACCCCATTATGCAAGGGGATTAGCAGCCTCTTTTGTAAGTAGCTAAAACTTTGGCGTGGTTTTAAAAAACAGGTCTGGCAACCACCAAAGCCCCAAAGCATAGCTCTGTGTGCACAGTGCTTTTTGACAAAATGGGTGATAGTGTGGTTTGTCTGTTTCAAAACATTTTAACTGTAGTGCATCCTGTTCCTATAAGCCCCCTTCCACCACAATTCTCTCTGGCAGAATAAATTTAGTTCCATTGTTAGAAGCTATACTAAGAGCCAGTATGTGAATTCGATTCTGCCTGGATCGGATATACATATGCTGTCCTCGATAACCTCCAGTAGAGAATGTTAAGTGTCTATTTTGATGACTATTGCAATTTTTGCAGTCAGTGATGATGTTCTTGGTAATTAAGAAAAGTGCAAACACATTTTGCTTTCATTGTGCCAACTGATTTTCCCACATACAGTACACAGAATTCCTTAAGTAGAGACACTTAAGCACTACTAAACTATACAAATATGGGTCAAACTGGTCTCAAAAGGCCCCTTCAAGCACTAAGAACTCAGTTAATTGAATTACTGTGTCACAAAGAACCAAACACTACCAATGGGCAAGCTGAATGGAGTTTTCATAACACTGCATTGTGCATCTCTTTGGTGTGAAAGTATGTCAAATCCTTAGTATGTGCACTTTTTTAAACAAAATAGTTTTTGTGAAGCAAATGTGCTATTCTTTTTCAATGTTTACGACATCGAGGGCCTAGTTTTCAGAGATTAATAAAATATTTTTTATGGCATAAAACTAACAAGAAATAACTAAAAAAAAAACAAAAAAAAAAACTGCTCCTTTATCCATATTAGTAGTTCCCTGAAAGGTTTTGCCATTACTGCTTCTGACAATTTACCTTTGTTTTTTGTTTTTTTAAATAACCAGTCTGACTTCTAGTTTTGTGACTTTGGCAGATCAATATCATGCTGTTTTGACACATTTCTTTCTGTATGACGTGGCTTCAAAGTTGTATTGTATTACCATGTAAAATTAAAATTAAACTGGTCTTAGAATGGTTATGGTGAGAGTAAACTACAGTATCGGTAAAGCCATATATTTCAGGTTAACAACACATTTATGTTATTTTCTTGATTAATAATCTCTTATTTTAGGAGAAACTCAGTGTTAGAATGTGTTTGTCCAAGCCAAGGAAGCACATGTTCTGACACCCATTCTTGGGGCCAATCACATTTCTAAAATGTGATATAACTCTTAGCTATCTGCTTACACCCCGTCATGTAATACAGTTCTGTGTTGACTTTAGGATTGTGATGGCTGCCCACTTGTCAGCTGTTCTGTGGTAAAGTAAACCATGAGAAAACAGGCAGACTTGAAGGGTGGCACTGACCTTGAATTTAAAGGGAGTAGTCCACAGCGTGCTATCTCATTTGAAAAGGGGCATTGTGTTCCCTGGTAAATGTAAATATGTTATAATTCATGAAGTGACACACACACATTTTTTGAATAGTTTAAAGACATGCCACGCAAAAGAACAGACTTGTTTCAGATGGTCTTTTTTTTTTTGGTGTTGCTCATGAAGTTTGCTGGGTATCATTACAAAACTAGGAAGAAAGTCCTTAACTTTAATCTATTGTTTCTTTACAAAAGTTTGCCATTGTAAATTTGCACACAATTGCTGTATGTTTAAACTATGTAGCAATCTTTTACTTTGCTTTACTATCCTTATCTGTGACTGTATTAACATCCTTGCCTTTTCCTTTGTTTTTTTATACTATGCTTCTTCCGTGGCACACTGCAGTTAACTTTTATAAGGGTTCTGATGTACCCTGAATGAAAGCAATAGCTGGCAATTTGAACACACATTTACCAGACCCATATGGTTTACAGCATTCTGAAACTGACATTAGAACAGTAACACTGGTTTTGTTGAGCATATGTGCCACTGCACGTACTACATTTCCCATCATCCTCCTGCTCACTGGTAAATCCATCTCAGTTACATATGTGAGCATGAGGATGATGGGAAATGTAGTTCTGAGAGGTTCATGCAGGTGCACGGGAAGCCATCCTGTGGCAGGGAATTCAATTTAAAAGTTTAAAAAAGTGGTCAAAATGTAATAAATAAATAAATAAATAAATAAATAAATAAAACAATACACACACACACACACACACCTTGCGTAAACAGTTGTAGCAACACATGGGAACATGTAACACAATAAAATAAAAAAAAGGTCCTTACGTACCCTTTAAGCAGAACATCTTTTTCACCCCATGGCTGAACTGATTTGGCCATGATGTACAGCACTACTAAACTAAACTAAACTGACCTTTGTGCTGGCATGCTGACAGCTTATTCCAAGTATCTTCATGGCTACGAAACAGTCCCTACGTGGGGCCCCAGAGATTCTGTACTTTTCTAAGCTACACATTAAACTGTTGGAGGGGAGAGAGAGACATTCTAAAAAAACTCCTTAGATAAAGCTTTGTGAACAGTTTCTAAGTAAAAAAAAGTGAATCTGCTTCACATGAAATGTTTCACATAAAAACATGCTGGCCTTACATTTAAATTTTATTATACAATGAGCAATCCTCTTTGAATTTTATAGTAGCTCCCAGTAAGGCTGCAGTTGAGCAAACTCAAAGTCTGTATGTTTCTCTGGGTTTCTTGTCCCCAAGCCAACTTACAAAAATATATCATTATTAATATATAATATATTGGCAACAAAGTATTAAGGGCACTTTGTAATACAAAGGCAATAGTACTGTGCAGGGGTGGAAATAAGACTCCTGCTGCATAACTGTTTCATCCATTCCAGGTTTTAATACAAACTTCATTAGCCGCAGTGTACTCAGCCTATGCAAGGGGAGTCCTATTTCCATTCCTGCCATGTCTAAAATACTACAGTACATTTTTGTAAATTATTGTACATAAGTACAGTTGTCAAAAAAACTGCCCCTTGTGTTATAGCAACAATTGCCAAAGTAATCAGAGAAAACCAACTCATTCCGACAACGCTATTGGCATTGATATAATTCAAATTAATGTTTCACAGGGTAAAATGAAATAGTTCAAGATTACTACTAACAATAGGTGGGCTCTGAATCCAGTTGTCAGTAAATATTTATATTACTAGTATGTTTTCCTGTGCTTGAAAATGTTTAATGTTATTTTTTAGCTCTGTGGGCTACTTTAGATAGTATGTGGTGAGCAATATTACATTTTTTTCACTTATTAGAAACTATGTTTCTGAAAGGAGACTCCACCCTCTAATCACATACAAAATCAAGCTTTTCATTTAAATACCACTCTTGTCTGCGCCTCCTTGTCGTTTCTTTGTTTCCACCTTGCAATGTCTCTTGTCTAGGGGGAAGGTGGCCCAGAGTGTCACTTGTCTTGCCTGCTGGCGTTCGCTGTCATCAATCAATATTCATTCATAGTTTATAGTTCATCATAGTTTGACCAGTGTATAGGAATGTCTTTCGAGCTCCAATGGACAAGGCCATGGGCCAAATTATATTATGTATCATCATGGGCATGGTCCTCTGTCAAATGCAATAAAAAATTGTTCAAATCTTATGTGGATGTCTCCTTTTTGCATACTTTAAGCTGAAAAATGATCCCTTCAGGATCTGAACCCTAAATGCAAGTGTCTGTCTGTCATTTCCAAAAGTTCTTTACTGGTAATGCATTAGTTTTGTTCTAAAAGAAAATGGTAGCACAAGGGAAACTAAAGTACAATGGTATAAGTCTTTGCTAGAATGGCTCCACAGATGTAACATGTTCATACTTTGGCATGCCGATGGTAGGGAGCAATATATAATATTACTCATGTAATCGTTTGCAGTTCCAACAAATCATATCTGTACTGTCAAGGTTTCCTTTTTTCACCTTAGAAATATTGCCAGACTGTGTCCCATGCTTTCTCTACCTGCAGCTGAAAAACTGGTTCATGCTTTTGTTTTCTCCAGGATCAGTTACTGTAACACCCTGCTCGCTGGGGTATCTAATAGCATCCTCACTAAAATTCAATTTGTTCAAAATTCTGCAGCCAGAATTTTGTCTCGGTCCCGCTCAAGAGATCACATCACTCCTGTCTTGGAGGCCTTTCATTGGCTGCCTATCAGGTTTAGAATTGATTTAAAAATGTTAAGTCTCTTCATGGGCTAGCTCGGACTTATCTGTCAGATCTTTCATCTTTTTACACTCCCACTCGCGACCTCCGCTCTGCTGATTTCACACTGCTATATGTCCCACCTGCGTTCTATTGGTGACAGGCTTTCTGTTGCTATGCCCCCAAATTATGGAACTCTGTTCCACTAGAGATCAGGGACTCAGCTTCTTTGAGTGTTTTTAAAGTTAATTTAAAGACTTACTTTTTAGAAAGGCGTTTTTATGATTTTTATTATTGTTTTATTTCCTTGTGCTTTTTTATGCATAATCTGTTTATTTATTGCTATACTATCAATTGTGAAGCGCTCTGAGATGACTGCTTTTAAGGGCGCTGTACAAAATAAAGTTGTTTATTATTATTATTATTATTATTATTATTATTATTTTTTTATTATTATTATTATTATTACTTGTGTGTCACAACCATAAGCAGTGTGCTGTATTTGTTCCAAATTCATTGTGGTATCCTTGCTTAGAATGCTGAGTTTCTGCTAGTTTCTGCAGTGTATAGATATGGCCAAAGGTTCTGCATCACCCCATAGATACAACTAATTTTGCTTCATAAAATTGAATAAAACCTGCAGAATAATGGTATGATAACATATTGAATTACATGCTGGTTTGTCTAAATTATGTTAATATAGTTTTTTTTTGTTGTTGTTTTTTTTTTTGAAATAATGTCTCAATCCTAAAATTCTAGTTGATGCAAAACTTTTGGCCATAGCTGTAATTCACTGGTATTCGAATTGTATCCCAATGGTATTTTCCATATTTTCCTATCCTGCTGTAGTGTAGGTCTGTGGTTTGTCCTGACAGAACTGAACTGTATCCTTCCCAAACTGCCTGATGCAAACAGCTTATGTTACAGGTTCTGGAAAGAATCATTACAAGACTATGTGTGGGCTTTGGGGTAGTCTCCATAAACAGTCCAGCAACAGTAACCAACAACAAGTCAATGCAGTCGATTCAAGACTTTTAAGAAATTAAGTGGCCATGGATGAAAAAAAAAAGCGTTTATTTAGTAAATTACACCTTTTCTCCTTATTGGTGGTCGGCTGGATGGCATGAAAAGGTTTCCACTTCTTATTTGTTTTTTTACTGATGTTATCTAATGACATCCAATATCTAACACCACTTGCTTATGGGATATATCAAATAACAGGAAACTAACTTCCAATTACAAGCTCCCAAACCATATATGCCCATCATTGCTTAGAGGCACAATGACGTGCTTTTGTGTGCGTTCTCCCTTTTGATGATTAAGGCACATTAACCCTCCTATTATGTTCAGAATTTAGGTACATCTGTTATTTTTTGGGTCATATTGACCTGATGCAATTTCAAACTAATTTAAACAGCCTTAAATTGATTAAATGTTTTTATTTGCAAAGGTTTAACTCTTTTATGCTCTTTTAGTCCAGGAGCTGTGATGAAACTTATCTGACTGCCAACCAGGGAGTGTCTCATTTTGGAATGTCTTTACCAGTGAGATGCTGCTGCAATACCGACAGAGAAAATTAGTTTGACTTTTAAAAAAATAAATGCAATTGTTTGGTTTATAACATTGTAATTTAACATGAAATATATATATATATATATATATATATAATATAATATATATATATATATTATATATATATATAAAATATATCAAAGTTGTCAAGTGAGGAATAATAATTATCTGGCATAAACAGCTTTTGGGACTAAAACTAGTTCAGCTGCCATTATTACATTTGTTAAACTAGAGCTGTAGGTTTCATGTTATCCATCCCCTGAATATCTTATATATTCTACTTTCAAAAGCCCACTAGCATATCAAATATAAAATTTGACACACAGTTTTAAAAGACTATTTATATGTCAGCAAAATAGAGAGGAAATATTATAACATTTTCTGGCCACTCTTTGACGCACATTTTGTTTTATTTGTGTTTGGAGACAGGACTGACTGTACTATTCTTCCGTAAATAGTGTCTGGGCTGTTTTTGGCTGGAATTGAGGAAGTGACATGTTTTTGAAAAAGATTGTGTTTAACCTACCCCAAGCATTACTGTTGGTAATTATTATCTTCCACAAGGTGTTCTACCGAAGGTTAATGCGTGAGCTTGTCAATCACAATGCTCCCCATCTAGCACAGACAGTACATAGTTACAGTGTTGATTTAATAAAAGACTGTTGTTCCTTATTGCTATTGCTGGTTAGAAATTACTAGGACTAAGAATAAGAAGATGGCATATAAGTAATCAGCAACAACGCTGTCTATTAGGAATTAGTCTGCAGAATTACCTCCAAAAGACCAATAGCCCAATCACTTCTACCCTATGAAAAGAGAAAAAAAATAACATTCCTCTAGACCCCCTTACTAATCTCTTATTGAAAAGTTTTAAAAGCATCACATGGATACCGTTACAAAACAAGTGTATTATCCTAAAAAGAATAAAGCAGAATGACCACATATACACATGCCCTGATATGATACATATCATGTGATATCACATGCATATGTAAAAATGTAAAGATATTAAAAATGCAGCCAGTGTGGTACCATTCTACAGCTTTGTAGTTTTTCCATATACTTAACGAAAACCATATATTTAATTGAAAATGTGACATTTCGAAATCTAACATGAAATACTGTACTAGTATTATGTACTACTAAAATGATATTGACTTTTGCAATATCATTTTGTAGTTTATTTTATTACATAATGTTAAATAACATATCTAAATTATGTTCATGTAGTTTTCTTAATTTTAATTATGTCTCAATCCTAAAATTCTAGGTGATGCAACGCTTTTGACCATAGCTGTATGAATGACTTATACCATTGTACAAATACACAAAGGTAAGCATTGGTCCAACAGAAAGTTGAGGTACAAAAATGTTACCTTATGCTATGATGTTTTCATTTTTTTTTTAATTCAGAAAATCACTCAGAAGACTAAGTCTGTATTAAAGTAATAACCATTACAATTGGTGGGGATATTATTAAGCAAAATGAAAGGCTTTATAGCAACATTTTCAAGACGCTAGATGAATGCAGTTCAGTAAATATAACTAATTAAAATGTGATAACATTCTTTTTACTGTAATTGTTTGACACAGATGATTTCAAAGGTATTTCATTTGCAGTTTCTATAATGTCAACATGATAAAACATTTCTAAAACTGATGCAAACAACCTTAAACTTGTTTTTTCAAATGTCTATTATTTAATTTCTGGATTTGGATTCCAATAAAATAAATCCCTGTCTGCCGAATACAAATAGAAAGAAGAAATATTCATGGATTTTTACATTTTTACCATCAAAAACAATTTTCTGGGAAAAACAAAAGAAAAACACAAATATTTTTGCCTTCAGACAGTTGTATTTGGTTGCTAGTGGGAAGCATGGATGGATTACCTAAAGAAAAATAAAGAAATAAATAAAGCATATGTATGGCAGTGAGAGTAGCATGCTGGAGAAGAAGGATACTGACAAGATAAGCAAGGGTGGTGGGATATCTGTTCCAAGCAACTACTGTACTGGGCTTGTTTCTTAGTACAATTCTTTAAAAAAAAAAAAAAGATTGATATCACAGAAAGAGACACTATATAATTGGAAAACCTTTGCTCTGTGCCCTTTTAAAATATTTATTTACGAGGACAAGGCCCAGTGCCACCTGGCATGAAATATTGAATAATGGAGAAGTTTATATGTTGTTTCTTTTCCACATGTTACTCTGATTATAAACACTGGACTTGTGGGACTAACATTATATATGCTGTTAAACAACCCTTTTCAAAAATGAAATATTGTAATTGCATTTTTATTAATACACATTTTTATACTTCTAGTCAGCTAAAATTAACATCATTTGGACTTTATTAATTAATAAATACTGTCGTGCGTTGCCTAAAAACAGCTTTTGTCAATATAGGGTAAAAAGTATGTAGCAAACCCTAACAGATGTTTACAGCCCCTTTCGACCAAGCAGTTGTCAGACAGAATTCCCCTTTAAATGTAGTGCATAAACTTGTGTAGTTTAAGCACTACATTCTCAATAATATTGCATAAAGGCTAGAATTAAAAAAAAATGAATCTTTTTCTTTTTGCTCCTTAAATAATGAATATTATTTATATATATATATATATATATATATATATATATATATATATATATATATATATATATATATATATAGGTGCATGGATGTGAGTCAGTATTTGTTTGAGATCAGTACAAACATGAAAACTGATTGAAGTTAACTGAATTGCCTTGTTGTTTACCAGAAACTTGAGCTTTCTACATAACAAAAATAGTGTGAGTGAAGAACTTTCAGAGCACATGTTTGTGCTCCAACTGTGATGTAATGTTAGCGCTGACAATAACATGTTCCTTTGTATTATATAGGCAGCCTGCCATGGACAGCTTCCAAGTTTTCTTCCATAAGCTATCTGTTGTTTTGTATCCTATATCCAAGCAAGTGTTTTCAAGTTGACACTGAATGTGAAATCGATTTAGGAAACAAGAAGAATGGAGTCACGTGGCCTTGCCTTGCTGTGCATTTAACAGCTGTGAGCCTGTGGTGTTGCTCCACAGAAGACCGGAGATAATTACAAACTTTGTGACATTCTGAGATCTTGGCATGTTAGTATCAAGTGCAGTAATTTAGCATCCATTGACAGGGCATTGATGGGGATCCAGAGCACAGAAAACAGCCGCTAGGGCTCTCCTATGCATCAGAGTTTACAATTTGTAAAATATCCTTTTCTGAAAAAAAAAAAAAAAGATATTGCAATTATTCAAACTATCCCTGATATATTCCACTTTAATATATTCCTAAGACAAAACATGGCTATAGACTCATTATAGAGTCTGTGCAGATTATAAATTCTACTTTTAAGGGAAAACAAAGTGTTGGCTTATTCTGGACACATTGCAAAAGTTTATCGGTACTTTGCCCGTGAGAACATTGTGTTATTGACTTTTCTAATTAATGTCAGTATGGCAGTAAAGCATTTGGACTTGCCCACTCAAGACATGCTTGCTGTTCCTCTGTGTACAATTGAGTCATGCCAAACCAAGTGATCCAGAAGAGACTATTACAATGGCCTTTGAACTGGAATATTGGCAGAATCATGGAGGCTGTGGGGTTTTTCAGGTAAGAGGTACAACTGCTTACGGTTTTGATCTGCCCAGATTTTGAATGGGAACGGACTGTATAACTGTCCCTATGAGAGTCAAAGCATACAACCCTCTGATGGTATGTATTTGGTCAACTGGTATTTCTATCCATGATGGAAGCTTTACAAAACTATTTGTTTAAAATGAATTTGATGAATACAGACGTGTCCAACCTTGGATTTAGGAGATAAACTGGAACATCATGTTTATCAAACGGTGGGAACATGTGGGGGTATTGGTATGGCGATCTGTTGTAGAAACTGCAATTTTCCTCTCCCGCTGCCTCCATCTATGTTGCACATGTATACACTACATTTCTGCAATTAAAACCACATGTTTATAAGGTGTTTGTAATTTTAGACAACCCTCTGTGCTTCCAAACTTTGTTTTTTGTATTTAAAGAGACCGGAGAAGGGGTGACCCTTAACCTTAAATATATTTACTTAAACAACATAATGAGTACAGAACCTTACATTTTAGTTGAAATACAAATGCATAGCTGATTTATACTTTTGAAAATGGTCCACATTTCGATATGATTTTATCTCTTCAATCTAATTCACCCAGTTCCAGTGTAATCAGATTGTTTCAATGAGTAAGCAGTCTCACAAGTAGAGTAGTACACGGAGAGATTTCATTGGGACACGTGACCTTATTGATTTGTCTGCAATGTGTGTTAATTATTGGACAGAGAACATGACCCATGTCACGGAATTTGATTTGCAGATCACTAACATAAGAGAAAGTTTACATACACTTTTAAAAAAAGAGGGGAAATGTTTTCATGAGTAAATTTGTCTTAAACTAAATTAAAAAATCTCCATCACTCAATCTCTCAGTATAGCAGTTACACACTACGCAACCTTTGTCAATCATTCTGGTAGTGCACAGTGCAGAGACGATCATTATGCACACAAAATATTTTATTCCAAAAACAGTCTTCAATGAGTGTTGTTAATCTGTTGACATTTTTGTCAAACTGCCTGGAAAAGCTGTACTTGCTTGGTAATTACTGGACTCCTTGTTTGGTTAAAAAAAAAAAAAAAGGTCATTGCAACTTACACTGTCCTTGGCCTACTTGGTGGGGATACTGTTGATACGGGAACTAACTGTTTATTCAGCTATACCAATCTCCTATAAATCCAGCGATAGCCCTGTTTTTTTTGTTTTTTTATGAACAGGCTTTGTTTAATTTTTGTATCTTGTACTTATTACTGCTAACAATAGAAAACTGTTGAGCTTAAAAGTGTATCTGCGTGGCAGTGAAAGTTCTTAGTATCTAGAGTTAGATCAAGAGAAGCAGTAGTAACCATACATAGCCTTTATGGCCATCTGATCTAACTAAGTAAACATGTGCTGATGTCTCAAGTTTTGACTTTTTTATGTTCTGCCCACTCCACCAGTCTCTAACTCTCTCTCTGGCCATGATGTGCTGCTTTACTGGGCACGTCAGATCACAAGGTCTGCACTTCACAAGGGAAGGGGCTGAGAACACATTGGTCCCTTATAGGCAGAGATATAAATATAACATGGGGTTCATTACAGCAGTTAAAAGAATAAAGGTGGCAGTGGGCTACTGTCAAGTCCTGGGCTCAAATCCTGTTTAGGACATAAGTGAAATTATCTTGCTAGCTGATCTCAATTAATCCCTAGGAGGAGATATTTACCTCACATAGTTACCACCAAATTGGCACTGTGCATATTCAGTCTTCTGAATTCTAGTTCCTGTACTTAGTTTTAGGTGATCCTTACCTTTGAAGATTTACATCTCTTTGGAATGTTAGAGACTTGTGAGATACAGGAGGACTAATTGGGAAATGTGGTAGTGTTTCACAAACAGATTTGCAAGAAAGCTAATGGTCATTGCTCTGCTAATGTGTGTTTACAACCACGGCTGCTACTTTTGAGATGCTGAATTTCTGAGAAGCTGAAGTGTGTGAAACTAGCTTTTACCACCTCTGCAATTCTGGCAACTCTGATATAAAGTTTCTTATTTACCGTTTGCTAACCTAAAGACTACAAGATACACATTCTCATTTTTTTCAAGTGCGCAATTTTTTTTTTCCTTCCTTGTAAAGTACTCCCACCTGGAAACCCTTTTCCTTTCTTGTAAATGTGAAGGCTCTAGCCTGCTGCTATCAGCATTAACAGTAAATTATCTGTAAATGGCATGACTATTAAACACTGCCCACCCAAATAGGTAAACACTGGCTACCAAAATTGGCTGTCCTGCGTTATAGTTCTGTAATGGAAAACTGTTTGCTCTACAGTGACCTCACTGCAACCTCTTTACAAAGCCTTAATTAGTAGCACTGCAGAGCCCTAGCAGAAAACACACGCACCAGAGCTCAGAATAGCTAGTCATTTGTCCATGCTGTGCTTTCAAAAGTCACAGCAACAGACCAAGAAACTCCTAATGTTGTTATAGTTCTGATTTCTGTAAAGTTTGATACATTTGACTTGACAGTTTTTTTCCGAAGCCCACAAAGCAGGGTGCACAATACTAAAATGATCCTTTCCTTTCCGTCTCACACTCCATAACTCACAAACTAATAGGTTATGGCGGTCATTGTCACACAGACAACGACAATGCATAGACAAGGATTGTGGGAAACCTTTGACAACTGATCTCCAGATTAAGGTCAGAGAATACCAAACCAATTCTGTTTGTGACGTTCTCACAACTGGAGAAGAACCAATGATGTGATTTAGATAACATTTTGCAGAATTAAAGTTAGGTATGAATTGGACTCCAATTGCTTTTGAAGTAAATCTATGAATCGCAGGTAGGTCAAAATAGTCTCCGTCTTCACCTCTCCAAGTACCATTGACCAAGAACCAAAACTGTTGACCCAATAATGATATGCTAAGGATTCACATATATTGTTCAAGAGTTCATTGTGAGCACTTAGTATTTTTATTTGGTAGACGTTGGGGTCCATTTGCCATATTTACTAGCATATTACTTTCTGTATATGATTAATTACTGTAGACTTGTGAGATAAAAGACTGTAACAGTGAAGGCCCTCAATTATTATAGTAGCTCACTTTACAAAAATGAAAACAGACTAGAAATTTTCCAAGAAAGCTAATAGACATTGCTCTGCTAAAGTGTGTTTTCAACTACAGCTGCTACTTCTGAGAAGCTCAGTTTCTTAAGTGAGGTGGTTGTACAAAAGACCACCAAGTGTGTGAAACCACAACTTTTGCCACCTCTGCAATTCTGCTATAAAGCTTCTTATTTACCATTGCTAAGCTAAAGACTACGAGATCCACATTCTCTCTTTTTTTTTTTTTTGTAGTGCACAATTTTATTTTTCTTCCTTATAATAATGTAATCCCAGCTGGAAACCAATTTCCTTAAATGTGAAGGCTCTAGCCTGCTGCTTTCAGCATTAACAGTAAATGGCACGCTATCAGAGGGGGAGGTAAACACTTTGCTCTGCCAAATTGGCTGTCCTACGTTACAGTTCTGTAATGGAAAACTGTTTGCTGCAGTGACTTCACTGCAACCTTTTCAAAGCCTTAATTAGTAGCATTGCAGAGCCCTAGCAGAAAACACACGCACCAGAGCTCAGAATAGCTAGTCATTTGTCCATGCTGTGCTTTCAAAAGTCACAGCAGCAGACCAAGAAACTCCTAATGTTGTTATAGTTCTGATTTCTGTAAAGTTTGATACATTTGACTTGACAGTTTTTTTCCGAAGCCCACAAAGCAGGGTGCACAATACTAAAATGATCCTTTCCTTTCCGTCTCACACTCCATAACTCACAAACTAATAGGTTATGGCGGTCATTGTCACACAGACAACGACAATGCATAGACAAGGATTCTGGGAAACCTTTGACAACTGATCTCCAGATCAAGGTCAGAGAATATCAAACCAATTCTGTTTGTGACGTTCTCACAACTGGAGAAGAACCAATGATGTGATTTGGGTAACATTTTGCAGAATTAAAGTTAGGTATGAATTGGGCTCCTATTGCATTTGAAACAAATCAATGAATTGCAGGTAGGTCAAAATAGTCTCCGTCTTCACCTCTCCAAGTACCACTGACCAAGAACCAAAACTATTGACCCAATAATGATATGCTAAGGATTCATATATATTGTTCAAGAGTTCATTGTGAGCACTTAGTATTTTTATTTGGTAAATGTTGGGGTCCATTTGCCATATTTACTAGCATATTTCTTTCTGTATATGATTAATTACTGTAGACTTGTAAGATAAGACCATAACAGTGAAGGCGCTCATAATATAGGAGCCCATTTTACAAAAAAAGTAAACCAAGACTAGGAATTTGTAAGAAAAAGCAATGGCCATCTTGAAGAGTTTTTGTGGTACGTTAATGAATGATCTTTAGATCTAACTTTTCTGTAAAGCATTTTCAATATGTAGGCTGTTTTGCAGGCTTATATACAAACACCAGTATTTTAATATGGATTTCTCATTGACAGCTTTTATATTTCTCTACATAATTCTAGGAGGGTTGTAACAGAGACTCAAAGTCTTTATTATTAATAATGTAGGGCTTATTCTCATTCATTGTGTAGTAAAAATATATAATGCAGTTTATGTACAGTAAATGAAAAAAATATATAAATATATATATATAAATATATATATATATATATATATATATTTAAAAAAAAACACAATTTTGCATCTAAATCTGAACCAACATGGATATAATCAACGTTATATAAAGTAGAGTGTAGTATGATTTATGGATTACTATAATTTACATTTAACAATCTGTGTCACACACTCTGGATTGCATTTTACTATAATCTTTCACTTACTGTGAGCTTATTACACAATTATGATGACCTTCTGTATGTGCCTTCACTAGTTTTCATACAAGTACTAGTACTAAATACTAGTTTCATTATATATTTTTTAGAGTTCTTATACACTTTATGCAACATTTATTACTGTAGATGAATGTACACATCTCGTTTTATTACCTCCATAGAAGACTGTAGTGGTTTTAGAGGGCCAGAAATCAAATGTAGAGATTAAGTTATCCATTGCAATTCTGTCAAATGCAAGTGTGTCCAAAAAAAAAAAAAAAAAAAAAAAAAAGTCATCCTTGGAAACACTGAAAATGTAAGCTCCAGTGGATCAATATTTATTTAAAATGAACAGCTACATAGAAGTTAAGCTTTATTCTTCAAACTGAACTTGAAAGAATGCTCTCGAAGGACTGAAAATTAGCACAGAAAAATGAACACATCTTTATTCACAACCATTAAATGACTTTGTGGCATATGTTTGTTATGACCTTACTGGACATAGAGTTGATACGGAAGGTACAAATTAAAAAAAGTTATGTAAAATACATAATTAATAATACATTTCCAGTTAGATGCAACAAAATTAAAATACAATAATTTTGTTCTGTGTTAAAAACAAATGTATTAACTGAATGTTAAATTGCATATTGTAACACCATTAAAACATGGAAATAATTACACTGATGTTGCTCCAAAATTAAATGCATCTTACATCTTGTAAAAAGTTAGGCATTCTTTACTTCAGACCTGCCTTTATACTTTCACAGACAATATTTAAAAAGTTCTAGGTAATGAATTATGTTCTAATTCTTTTGCAAGACACTTTATGGCTGTCATGGGAATACATTATCTCCTGTCCGCATGCGGCTCCATTTTCATGTGTGTGTTCATGGTGTCCACTTTCTCCACTGCTGTGTTCATTAGCATAAGCCATCTGCAAACCAGCAAAGGTACTGGTAAGTGCATTTGTGATAGATAAAGTCTAAACATGTATCTTTGGTACAGTTTGACAATGTTAAGTTGCAGTTTAAATAATTTATTGGAGCTTAACATGGGAATTCAATTATTGGTGTTGTTTAAATCTAGTCAAGTGGTGTACAACTCTGGCCCTCAAGGTTTATTCCAGTTAAGGGTCAATTATAAAAAGATACTGCAGCATGGGCAGCAGAAATTTTACTAAATGAAGCGCTGGGTTCTGAATGGCACCTTTTGGATTTGCATTTGTTTTAAATTGGAGATTTCGATAATCAGACAAAGCATTGAGTCTTTTTTTTTTTTTTTGGACAAAGTACTGCTACAAATCTAGCTGTGCAAAGATTTTCAGACAAAGATTTTCACACACTGTCTTATAAAGCTTAAAAAAAAAAAGCTGCATTCAAACTTCAGTCCACATAAAACAATTTAGAAATGGCAATTGCCCTTACCTTCCGTTTACAAGTTCCATTTTCAGCAGCATTTGATTCCACATTCTCTGTTTTCACCATGGCTGCCTTTTCAATAGCTGTAAATATAGAATGTAAATACTAAACTGTAGAATTCACTTTAAGAATGATAATTAATATAAAACTGCTACAGAATTTCAGGCAAAGCCATTACTCCAAAAACAGTCCAAACAGAAGAAAAAGAAATAAAGATTATGAACTAACTGTACTCCATGTGCCAATAAATGGCAACAAGTACATACAATAAACTCTGAACCTGTAAACTCCCTTATAAAGGTTTACTGCCATGCAACAGCAGTAGAGCATAGTAGAAGTAGAATGAAAGCATAGTGTGTAGTGTAAACATGGCAGACTGAAATTCCCCTGGTTAACTTTCACAAGGCAGCTTGGTGGCATGGATTTGTAAGAACTGTCCAGCATACCTGTTAGAATCGCATCTATTTTATCCACCGCAAACTTGGCGTCCTCTTCAGAGAAGCACATAGGCGGTTTGAACTTCAAGATGTTCCTGTGAGGACCATCTGCACTCAGGAGGACATTCTGTTCTTTAAGTCTGCAAAACAGATGTAGTGTTGCATCAGAATCATTTTCCTTAGGATTGCCTTAATTTTCAAATGTATAAAAACATAATAAAATAAGTGTGGGAAACCAGAGGCTGCTCTCAGTTGGCAACATTTTAGGCAATTGTCTTAATGGTAAAAGTGTGAATTTTATCTCCTTGAGCCCACTTGGAATTCAGCACTGACTAAAGTTATTTAGATTTAAAAAAAAAAAAAAAGTTGACTATAGTAAAACCTTTCTAATCCAACCCCTCTACATGCCAGCATTCCGTATAATCCACATATATATATATATATATTAGTCACATGTCCCACTGGTAGAGTATTCAATTTTTTACAGTAACCCAGAACACTATTGTGGCACAATTTTCTGGTTACAAACATCAATAAAACAAATTTAAAAAAATAGGGCCTTCCCTAGCATTTTACATGAATACACAACCGAGACCATTCATGGGCTGTTAAGAGTGTATGTTTTTCATAACGTTGGTAAGCAAAGATTGTTTTAAACAAATTCAACCTTGGATAGACCTCATTGTCTTGGTGGAAGTGTCTATGGTAAGGATACATAAATAAGGCCCACCTGAGCACAGAAGCTAGTTTTCAATGGAATACATACTTGTAAATGACATGTTGTGCTTCAGCGGTGGCAGGAGTCCTTTTCACTCTGTCTGTCACCATATCCACACCAACAAACAAGCCAACGCCCCTGAAAAGCAGGACAGTTTCACAGAAGCCTGGATTGCCAGTCTACTCATTTATGAAAAAGTATTGTTAGCTACAGAGTTTGATTGTCCCACTGACAAATTTCCTCTGGTGCCAACCCCCTGTATAATAGCAATAAGACCTTCCATGATGGTGTATCTGGTTGTGTTGCTTCAGTCAGTTAGGAGAAACAGGCTTAGATACAACTCGTAGCAAACAAACCCCTTCATTAGGTTTTATTGTCTTAAAAAACAATTATATATATGCACGGGTCCCTTTGGAAATTATTACCAATTTGGAATTGGTTAAACGTTAACATAAGGGTTGGTTCACCAGACCCTGCTTTAAGGGTGGGACTGTCTTGAACATAGTCCAAGTGGCAAACTGGACACAAAAACAGCATGTGTGGTCCAGTGGCTAAAGAAAGGGGTTTGTAACCAGGAGGTCCCGGGTTCAAATCCCTGCTCACTCACTGTGACCCTGAGCAAGTCACTTAACCTCCCTGTGCCCTGTCTTCAACTGCAGAGTCATGTACTCGCCCAAATGTATAGTTCACACACCCTAGTCTCTATAAGTTGCCTTGGATAAAGACACCTGCTAAATAAATAAATACTCAGTGCTGCCTCTTAGGACTGTTAGTGGATGATCATCTAAGCTATCCCTATAAAAAACATGCAATGCAGCTGCCAGCATTACCAAGCTGCATAACAAAGAAATTCAAGTGATTAGTTGGCTCTGCTCTGCTTGCTTACCTTATGTCTCCAATAAGAGGGTGCTTTTCTTTCTGCTCGTTTAGCAGCTGGATTAAGTAATTCCCCACTTTATCTGCATTTCCCTGGAGGTCCTGTTTTTCAATGACATCCAGAACGGCATTCCCAATTGCACAGGACACTGGGTTCCCTCCAAACTGAAAAGTCAAATTGATATCAAGGTAGGAAAAAAAATACCTTGGTGTCCAGTAGCGATTTGTCCCCCCAGTCCCCCCGATCACATATTGTTTCATCTAACAGGAGTCTTCCATAGGCGAATACTACAGGGGGTGTACACCTCTTTGACCTCTTCTGCTATATCTGGTCATTAACGCGATATTCAAAAGCTGTGGTAATGGCTTTTTTTTTTTTTTTTTTTTTTTTAAATGTAAAATTACTTAACCCAATATGACCAGCTTTGGGAAATAAATCTTAGGCTTTTATCTTTCACAATTTGTGTTGGTACAAATACATTATGTTTGCACTTTCTAATGTCAGTTTCTCTCATTTATGCCCCAACAGTACCTGTTATAATGACAGTAAAAAAGGTTTAAAATAAAAATAGTTTTCTATCAGAAGGCACTCATGCTAACCAGTAGACAAATCTGGCTGCTGATGTTACTGACAGCAAACTACAAAATAAACTTAAGCTATTTTTGATGCTAAATGTCTGGCTAGTTCAATCAGATGTTACCAATCAAATTAATCAAAAGTGTATGCAAAGCCAACAAGCACATTACCATGGCTGACAGGCACTCACTGTATTGAAGTACTCCATCCCGGACGACATGAAGGATTCAGCAATTTCCTTGGTGGTGATCACACAGGACAATGGATGACCGTTACCGATGGGTTTCCCCATAGTGACAATATCTGGTGTAAAGTCTTCCCCTTGAAGCTGAAAGGCCCAGAAGTGCTTCCCGACCCGGCCAAAGCCGACTTGTACTTCATCTGCTATAAACACTCCTCCTGCTTTACGCACATGCCTGGAAACAAGAAGAGAGTCCAAAACAGACCCGTCTATTAGAACCAACTGCAAACCTAGTCACATAACCGGGAGAATCTCACAGAATCCAGATGGACAGAAATTAATTCTCCACGTCCGACATCCGTATATCATATTCGGGTGTTAAGATTTATTATAATATGAACTAAACCATGGAACTTCTTAGGGTTAACAATATTGATTTGCAGTGTTGGGGGCACTAACAATTGGTAGTACCCACTTTAGACGTTATTACTTCTACCAAAAATTGGAAATTTTTAAAAGAGAAACAGCAAGCCATCTAAACCTCTTTTATATAATTATAATACACATTCATACTTGCTTTGTCTAATTTAGTGAATATAACTGCATGAATCATGAACAAACGTAAGAGGTAGAGTGTATTGGAGCACTTGAGTGACTGAATCCCTTTCTAGCTTCAGCACAGGTTGATCTCAATGTTGGGCTTCCCCACATACTGGTTCAACAATGTACCTCAGCTCTGGCATGTCAAAGGTCGACAAAAACTCAACAGTTTCGATCAAAAATATTTAATATCATATATATTATATAATGTTGTTATCATGTAGTCTATTTGGAGATCGTAGACAATATATCTCCATTATAATGTTTATGTCAACGTGTATATATATATATATACTTATAATATATAGCCATATATATATATATATATATATATATATATATAAATATATATATTTATGGTGTAATACGATATATATATATATATAATATATATATATATATATATATATATATACACACATACATATATATATATATATATATATATATATATATATATACATACATACATGTATATTATATATATAATATATATATAGTCTATAGAAGTATATATATATATATATATATATTATATATTGTACGTATATTATATATATATATACCTATAAGAAGTATATATATATATATTTGATATATATATATATATATATATATCAAAATAAGATAGGACATTATGTAGCAAAAGTATGTCTAAGAAGTAAAGCTAAGAATTATGTATATGGCCCAACATGGTGTACGTAATTCAGATACATACTTCATTGGAAGTATCCTATTGATATATCTCGCCGAACTGTAGTATATATAATTAGCATATAAATCTATATATAATATTATATAGAGACACAGAAGATCTACATATGTATATACACTAACTCGTATGAATGGCCTGTGAATTGTTATGAACACACACACACACATAATTATAAAAAAAGACTGGAAGTAAAAGCTAAGAATTAAGCTGTATATCTAAAAGAGTGCACAAGCATTTTGTACGTACTGTGCCACTTTCTGGAAGTAGCCTGCTGGTGGAATTATTTGACCTCCGCAACTCTGCAAGGACTCAGCAATAAAGGCAGCAATCTACACAAAAGAAGGGGACATCAAATACATCGCCAACTCAAACGACAAAAGTGTGCGCAAATGTACGACGGGGTGTGGGGTTGGTGGTGGGGGGAGAAAAGCTTCAGCAACTGTTAGCGAGCGATGCAAATGGCCACCTGAAAAACGGACGCTCTCTCAAGTCTTCTTCCGGGGTCCAAGGAATTATACAACTTCCACCCTGGATGTAAAATCACTTAAGACAACTCTATTGGTAGTTAAAGCAGCTGAGAAGGGAAATATGGTTATACAGTCACTGCACACAATGCATGCCAGGTGGGCTATTGAAACAAAACAAACAAAAAAAATGAATCTTACATTTGTTTCGGAAAACACCACTGTCATGCAACACAGCCTTTACTGGCAATGTCCTCACAGCGTGTCTGTTTTAAACTGGTTAGCTATCACACTGGCTTCCCACAAAGCTTGAATATCCCTGCCCAGAGAGCATCTGCGTCATGAAGACGAATTCAATAAGGTCTTCCTGGAAAGAAGGTTAGCCCACTGCCTTCTTCCTGGAAATAAGGTTAGCTGGAGCGTCTGGCCTTTGTAAAGAAGTTACACAACACCTGGGGGTTGTACACTGCAGCAAATCCGCACGTGGTACCCCCACAGGGTGTCTGTTAATGACACTTGCTAGCCCTTAGCAAAAGCCTTTCACATTGGGTCCACCTGCAAAAACAGACAGTGGGAGAAAGAAGAAAAAAAAAACTGTACATTAGTAAAAAAGTTAAAAAGGTAACTTGGAAATAAAAACAACAAACAGAAAAACAGGTTATTGATCCACTTAAAGTTGCACGATCACACTTCATTGGCTTTATGCGGTTTTGAATCCATGATTTGCAATGATAGTGCTGCTTCATATAAAAATGCCATTAAACTGTCTTTATAGATTCAATTTATTTTTCACTCGGGTGTCACTAAGGCGCCTCTGGGGCTACAGCATTGATGTACATTATTTACTTACAATCCAAAATGAATTGAACTACAGAAGACTTGTTATATTTCTTGTTAATGGCTCCTTAAAAGCAATAGACATTGTGATTGTGCACCTTTAGGTTCTTGTAATGTTACAGCTCATCTTTTGTACATTTGGAAAATGCTTGGCTTCCAGGAAAGGTCTAAAGCCTTTTAGAAAGTGTTTGTTGTATACTATATATTAAGGTAGTATACAGTTTGTGGCTGAGAATCCAACCCTAATTAAATGGAAGCGTGACTAGAGCTTGAGGTATTTTAAATATTTGTACACATTTAAAATGGGGGATGGATGCTATCAGGAGGTGTGCTTAGTGGAGTTGACACCAATTCCTGTAAAACTGGTTAGGAATGTTTAAAGAAAAACAAAAAGTATAAGAACATAACTTGACATGCAAGTGAAAAAGTGATACAAAGAATTGAGGGGTGGAATATGTCTGAAGTTAGATGTGTACTGCAAAGGAACAAACAATGGCAGTTGAACAACATCTGTTTTAGCAAAGAAACAAAAACAATGACACAAAAAAAGAACATTTGAAATGGTGTCAAGCCCAGGCTCAGCAATATACATTACATTTACATAAATGCTTTGTAAAATTTCAAGAACTCCCATTTAGGATGGCCTTTGAACTGGCCTGTTTTCCCACAGAGAATGCAGCAATCTCTGGCTTTTACAAAAAAATGCTGTAGGAGTAAAAACAAACCTTTCGACCTTTTTTGCGAGTTTCCTGTAGAATATCCTTTACTTCACTTGCATAAGCAGTAGCAGGGTCTGGATGGTCCTCTCTGAATTGCCCTCTATAAGTATCAGGAGAAGAGGCCTTAAACAGAACAAATAATTCACTTGTTTCTGTATTGCCGATCTGAACACCTTGTTTATTCTCAACTTATTGCGAGAAAGACCATATTTATATATAACACCACAAAAACAAAAAAAATAACACAAAAGAAAATACAAACCCCCATGTACTCCAAGATTATACATGCTCAAATCACTTGTGCTAAAGAGGTTCCTTAACAAGTTTCATCACAATTGGGTCCCTACGCGTACGCAAACAAAGTGTGATACGAGTACAGGCAGTGGGACATGCACTCACATCCTGTCTCCTGGGTTATGCATGACCAGCAGGGGATAATAGAAGTTGACAATGCTTTTTAAAAGAATATATAGTAAATATTACAACCAGGCTTTACAATCAGTTTAAAACTTTGATTTACATGGAGTCTGGTATAACATTGATAAAAGAATCAGCTGACACAATGGTCTACCTTTTGATGATTGACTGTTTAAAAGTTTAGATACGTTTAACTTCTGATTTAGTGATTTCCACTCAGGGAAGGGTGTGTGAGCTAAGTGTATATATAGTGCACAAACTGTTGTAAACCTCATCGCATACCACCCATTATGCATTTAAGGTATTTGATGTTGATGTCATTAAACACTCACCACGTGTACAAAATCCTTCTTTGCGCTTTTGCCAAGCTGAAGGAATTTATAAGGGCTGATATCAATCAGGGACGACACATGACCATGATACGCACTTGAAAAATAGAAAGTTAGAAGAGGTTAAAATGAGCTTTTAATGATAAAATGCAATAGTATTCCTGGTGAATAAATAGAAGAGGAGAAGGTTCAGAAGAGGTTTTTTTTTTTTTTTTTTTTTTTTTTTTTTTTTTTAAGCACTTACTGGTTGAGTGTTATGATGTCCTCATTACCAGTGTGCTGTCGAGCCAGTCGAAGGGCAAGATCATTAGCTTCAGAGCTGCAAAGACATTGTTTTATTAGCCAGGACCCAAAAGCCAGAAAACCCTACTGGGCTTTTTTAAATTGCCAATTTATGAACCAGCGTTTCTTTAAATCAACACAAACAATTAATGTATTGAGCAAGTATGAATGACTAGTCTATTGGGCAGAAGATGTGAACAATCTGTAAAAGCAAACTTTAGTTCATGCATAAAATTCCAAACATAGGACAAGCAGGAACAAAAGCTAAAATAAAATTCCTAGCTATGCAAGAAAAAAAAAAAAAAAAAAAAAAAAAAACGCACGAGAAGATTCACAAAATTGAATAAACAGTTAATGAATGCCTATGCATTGATTTTGATTTTAAAATTAACTTGACTGATTTTAACTAGTTCTACAGTCACGGATTACTTTGTTATATTAGAAGAACCTTTGTCTCTTTAAAAGTCTAAATGCACCACAATTTATTACCAAATGGAGATTTGATATTTTGGGCCGCATTTTCAAAGCTTTCCCTTCAACTCCTACTTTATTTTTGAAACTATAAAAAAATAAATATAAAATCATGGCAATATGTTCCCATATGAGAAACAAACAACTTGAAGGTCCTTAAGCCTTGTATCATAGTCATAGTACCTATGTGTTTGGGTCTAGCTTTTTCATATTAACACATATTTCTCTCCATCCAACAATAGGAGTAAATACTTTGAAAATATGGCCCTTACTGTCACTGTCAACTGCCTTTTTAAAGCATAAGGCAGCAAGCACATGAAGCATGCAAGGACATACCCCGAATTCACAAAGTAGCAAATGGAAAGCTGCTCTGGCAGAGTGGCTGTGAGGCGCTGGGCGTACTGGACCAGGTTGTCGTGCAGGAAGCGAGAGTTGGTGTTCAACAGCTCCATTTGTTTGACTGCAGCATTCACTACATATGGATGGCTGTGTCCCACTGAATAACAAACACTGAAGATAAGCACCCTGTCCTGCTTAGGCTCCCGTTTTCTTAGTTATAAATAGTATGAACAATTAGAAATGTGTGTGAAAATCACATGTTCAATAACTAAGTGTAATTGTACAGTATACACTCCTACTTCTGAGATAGCACCAGATTTACAGAAATATTGACATATGAACACTAGTGTTCAAATAATTTGATATTACACCGTATATACAACATGGAGCATATGCTTTTGAAGACATTAGAATATCATTAGAATTAAATTAAAACCCAAGCAAAACTATTAACAGATCAAAGTAAAAACAGCAAAGACAACATTATGGATATGGAACAAATATAGTAGGGTTTTCCTGATCCAATAAAAAGAAAAATGCAGATATGGTACTACAATGGATAACCAGGGTGTAGGTTTTCATACAATTGAAATACATTAAGCCAGTGGCTGCGCTTATGCAATCATTGCCACTGCATTATGACAATCAATTAGTAATAAGATATATCCACACCCTGTTCTAAGCCGTTTGAGGTTGTGTGTCATTTAATACATAGCACCATTTAAAATATATATTTCAAGATTAAATCACTATAAAACTATGTAGGTTCTTACCATGCGCAACATTGTTGATACAGTCCAGGTACCTTTCACCCTTCTCATTATACATGTATTGTCCTTTGGCACGGATTATCTTAATGGGATCCTTGGCAAAGAACACCTTGCAGGAAGGCCTGGTGACCAAACCATTAGAAAAATTATAGTAGGGTCATTTTAAAAAAAAAAAAAAAAAGGTTGACAGATAAAATAGTAATTTATTCTTCTATTTTAGATAGAATATCACTTTCTGTTTCAGTCATCATACCCTGGTGATTTTATAGAAGCTCACATTTAAAAAAAGTCAGCCCTGTGGCCTCAAAAAGGTTCTCAAACATGTCTTCTCTCAAAGTACAGCTGGTACACCAGAGTATAACCACTTACGTGCCCCCCTGCAATGCTCTTCCCCAGTGAATTTGGGGAAATACCTCATTAAGAAACTTCACATTAGAATAAAATTATTATCTTACTTCAACTTGGTCAGGTTGTACCAGCTATACTTGGAAATAAGATATGTTTGAGAAGCTACATTGATGCTTTTAACTGCCAAGTTCTAAAGTGATAGATGAAACAGAAAAAGTAAGAATACATTAGTTAAGTAACCATGACATTTAGTTTCTCTTGAAGTGAAGTTTTAAATGGAAATCATAAAACCAATTATAAGTAACATCCCCATTGTAACCTATCAGCAGTAACTTAATGCCAAACTATGCAACCCAGTGCTAAATCAGTGAAAGTCTTGGGCTTTCAATGAAAAAGTGCATTCAAACAAGAAGGTAAATGGAAAGTTAAAATAACCAAGCACAGTTTTCCTTTTATGTGAAACCCTAGAAGTCCTTGCAGTCCACAACAATGTTAATGCAATGGATTGGGAGCAACTATAGAGTATGTTACACTGATCCTAGTACTGTAGCACTGCAATTTATTGGTTCATGAACGAAGTTTAAAAGTGTTACCACTGTGGCGTCTTTCTAAAAGTGGATCATTGTAGCTGCCCTTGTGCTACCACTGCCTTTTAGTACAGAACAACTTACAGCCATTAAAGATCATTTGGTAATGGATACTTCTATTGCAATTAATTACAATTTGTTTTTACAGAGAGTACCGATGCAAACAATTAAACACACAATTAAACACACACAAGCCAATGTACTTTGAATACCACTTGTACATACTGTATCATGTACAGTAGCAGACCAATTAATATCGGTATACCTGTCGTTAGCGTCATCTGTTCAAACAGAAATTGAGACAGTAAAGTGAAATAGTGTAAATAAAACCTACGCAAATCACCTTAACCCTGCATCTGTGAAGTTTTTATTAAAGGATTCCCAAAGTAAATTGTCATATATATATAGTGATTCAGTCAGCATATACTATTTTTTTTTTTTATTATTATTATAACAATGTTAAATGGACATCTGTTGCAGGAGGCCTTGAAAGGGCTGGGGCTTGCCACAGTTCGGTGTGTGTGTGTGTGTGTGTGTGTGTGTGTGTACTGGTAGCACCTGACACTGCGATTCTTGCTGACCACCACACACACACACACAATGCTTCAGCCACTCCCCCCACCCCCCTATGTATGGCAATAAAACAAATTATAGTAAATACTGTATAACACTACATGCCGTGGCAGACTAAGAGAACGATGTGCCCCCATTACCTTATTGTGGGCCCCGACCGTACTACTTTTGTAAACACAACACGTCAAGTCAGGTGTTCAATATTTTATTCTCATAATGTTAGCATGTATAAAACTGTATACGACTACATGTAATAAGAAACTTCTTTACCGACCTACTTGAATTGGATTTTGCGTGCATCTTTACTTTCAATTATACTACACACTTAAATCACAAGCTAATAAGTTTAATAACCAGTCCGCCGTCCCCCTCCAATCAGAAATAGGCATGTTCATTTTCTTTGTGTATTTTGGTACCCAGCAGCACCCGTTAACAGATTCCGCCTAAACTACAGGGTGAATCGTGAACACAGTATAGCACTGAAAAAGAATGCTGAACAGCAATCCAAAAATTTTCATGAAGACAGTAACGAAACTGGTTTTGCAATATTGAGAGATCTCTAGGCTAAACTACAAATGGTCGCGGAGTTCGAAAAACACGAAACAGTGCATCATACCGGCCTCCATGCAAAGACAGTTACTAAGGAGGAAAACAATTACTAAGTTAATTTTATTATTAAAATTGAACAGCAGTACCTGATGAAACGAGGGAAATAATAAAAACTTAATTACTGGCACTACAATGATATGAAGGGTAGCATCAGCAAATATAAATGTGAAGGATATTGTCTTTCTTTTTCTTTTTCTGCAAGCTTTCGGACTTCTGTAAAACCGTGAGTGCTTGGGCCCCTGTGTAGTATAGTTACCCCGGCAACACTGACAATTCCTCCGTCACTGACTATCTATACACGATACAACAGAAACTCCGACACGATACAAATCTACTATTCTGACCACTATATACAGTAAATGAACACCGATACTAAATATTAATAGAAACTAAAATGTCCACAATTCTTGTCACTTTAAATTACCCAGTAATTTAAGTTAGCCATCCCAAAAGCCAAGTGCTTCCATCTATTTGAAATATCAACCAAAAACTTAAAGGTCGGGTAGAATTAAATACAGCATCACCCTATGTAAAAAAACAAAAACAAAATAAAAACAAAAAATCCTATATCTAGTCTTACCCAATGTGCTTCTTCCTAAGCTCAAGGGTTGTGTCTTTGTTAAAAATTTCAGTAGCCATGGTAAACTCAGGTTTCGACTCAGCAGCGCTTGCTTGGCAGTCAGTTTGCATCAGAATCAATTGCCGCTTGGCATATAGCGGTATTGGACATATACATAAACTATATCTGGCCTGCCGGTTTATATAGCAGACGTGCCAACGTAACTAACACGTGCTTGAAACACACCTCTCCTCCTACCCTGATACCGCCTCCTGATTACTTAATAGAATGTCCTTGCACAGCAACTGAAATGCTGACAAAGGTACTTGTGATGTGGCTGTGAAAGAATAAGAAAGCAAACACGGTTGGCATTTAGCCGATTGTTACTTAATAGATCATTTAGGGACACCGCGTCAATATTAATGTGCCTAGCAGTGGACTAAATTTGCATTCCTGAAAGGTACAAGACAGCTAGGAATACTGAGAAAGCACTGTGCTTCACAGGAAATAAGAATCACTTGCCTTCTCAGAAAATGTTTAAATGGAGTAGTTGATAGGCTTACTAGGTTACTTCTGCAGTATTATTATCTCATTGTATTGCTGTTTATACAGTCACTGTGTCAAACATATCAAATATATACTGTACTACAAAACAGTGAATTGCAAATCTTAATATCTCTTTGAGTATACTCTACAGAAAGACCAGGTGATGCATTTTGGGAGGAAGGCTCTCTTTTTGGTTGAGATTCTGTGCAATCATTCTCAGTGGGAGGGCAGAGGAAAAGCCCTGCACATAATGAGTGGGGCAGGGCAAAGCCCTGTAAATAAATATATTGCGTTTATTGTATTGTGATTTAAAATGTTTGTTTATTTTAGAACGGGTGAATCTGTGGGTGTATTTAAAGAATGGTTTGTGGCGATGTATGATTATGATTTGAAGGTAATTTATGTTTATTTCAAACAACAGTGTTTATTATTATTGGTTTGAATGTGGTCGGGCAGGGGTGAAGTTAGCAGCTCGTCTCTGCAAGACAGCTCGTGCAAATGCATGGTCGGCAGTCTTATCGACTGCAATATATTATCTACTTTTACCCATTTCTGATTGGGTAAAAGTAAAACTAAAGCAATTGCTACTCGTGCAGAAAGCACAGTGTTTGTTTTGAGCGTCAGGAGATTTAGGTGTTCATGACCTGTTTTTGTTAAAATATTTATTTTGTTTTTGTTTCAATAAAAACGGCGCACAAGTATTTTTTCACCCATGGTGCCTGTGTCCTGTCCATTTTCGTGTGTGTGTCTATCAGCTGCCTGGTCTAGGAACGTCATCACTGCTCAGCTACCCTGTCACACTCCCCCTTCACAATTTTCATGATGAAACATTACATCGTGCAGTTGGAGATTGCATAAGCAATCTTGCCAACATGTGTTGCAATTGTAACATAGACAGTCATTCATAATAACTCAATCCATATAATTACAAATTGTTTGTTTGTTGCTTATTGTGATGGTGCAATGCAAACTGCATTAATTATGTTTCAACACCCGGCTACAGAACATCCACACTATTATTGGTCATTTCTTTGGTAGTTGACATTCATATACATTGAATAATTTTTTCTCATTTAATTTCTTGACAAATAAATTCAGAAAGTCATCAGAATGAATCACTTGGGGATCAGATTGAAAAGTCGCTTGGAGACACCTGGTGGTCAAAGGTTTTAACACAGTATTTGGTTGAAAGAGAATTTTAACATTTGTCTGAAAGTAATTGCTTCTCTGAAACAAAATGCTTCTTTTATTGTGCAGCTCAAAAGTGACCTGTCAGTTTATTTATTTGGACCAAATATTTGATCATAAAATTGTTAGCTTATACAATGCTTTTAATATACATGGATCCATTTTTTTGAGAGGATAGACACAAAACAATAATTATTAAATGTATGTTTATTGATTTTTTTTTCATTTCAGACACGAACAAATATTACTTGACTGTGCCTGCATTCCCTCGTCCCTCCTGATTTTAGATGACTTCTTGGAATTACCAATAGTTCAGCATTCACTGATCTCAAGGTGCGACTAGGACAATAAGGCACTAACAGTTCATGTAAATGTAAAGGCCCCAATCCATGAAGGGCCTTATGTAGTAAGAAAATAATTTAAATCAATTCATCATAGGAGTGTTGCAAAGTTATGTAAAGGAACCACATGACTTGCCACATGATTGTGCTGCAAACATGTAGCTACTTTAGTTAGTTGAATACTTATTATACCCTGGCCTGCATGTCCCTGGTTTCTGAATATGGTGGAAGTGGGGATATGTCTGTACGTCCATACAGAAGCATGGATTTATTTAGATAACTACTTGTCCAATTGTTTGTTTTGAAACTTCCTAATTAAATTATTTAGCACAAGATATTGAGAAATTGGGGGCGTATGGAGGTTGTCTGATGGAAGTGACACTAAACAGATTAAGGACAGTGACATCAGAATGATGTTGATCAATACGCACCGATACACAAAGGTAGCTGTAAATATACAATATAGACTTGTAGACAGTTCTAGGAAAGATAATTCCATTCAAAACAGCAGACCAGTAAACTCATTCAATATTTATATGCAGAACTAGCATGGAGTTGCTTGGCATGGGGTACAGTATATCCATATAGGTTAGTGTGGCAAAGTGGTAATTAGTGCACAGGTGTAGAGCAGATGAAGTGCAGGTGCAGTAATCCAGTGAAACAAGCAGACAACAAAGTACAGATGAAATGGTTTGTTTTATTTATAATCCAATGGTCTGCTGACCAGACAGCAAATAATAAAGATTTTGCAATACATGGCAATGTATGCTGTCTGGTCAATTTACATGGGAAAGTGTTACAACACAAAACATTCTGTTCCAGTTCAATACAAATGCTTCTCAAAGATAGAGAAATAAAGTAATTATTGGAATTAATCACATTACTCACAAGGACAGCTTGCCTGTTCAGTCTTTATTGTTGAAACTAATAGAGAACTATAGTTCCATTCTGCTATAGCAATACACCTAGTCAACATTTTGCAGTTATTTGGATGTACCTATTTTTTTTACTTTGAAGTGAATACAAGTTTATTCCTCCATGCAACCTAGAGTAGTAGAGATGAACCAAAAAAAAAGGTTTATTTAGTGGTACTAGTTTAAAATGTATGAGTAGAAGAACAGTAGCTGTAGGCTGTCTTAAAAATGAATTTCTAATCAGATTGCTTACTTTTGGGATTACGATACATTGAGCGGTATTCATAAAGCATTAACATACCAATAAATGTGTAGGACCCAAATTCGTTAATGAAGAAATTAAAGGGGTGATGTAAGGATACACGCAAAGTGATTTGTGGGTGCAAAACCCCCATAATACTGCATAAATTGTGTTTAGCAGACTTAGTCAGATTTTACCAGTGTAGTGCAATTTCCAGGTATGTGCTAAGAAGCGCCCATTTTATCTGGTATATTATGCTTTTTCAGTCTTTTACATCTTTTGAAATTGAATTTATAATATTTTCCAGTCTGTTACATCGTTTTGAATGTAATTTATCATATTTGTCCACCATTAAGAAAATAGTATGAGAATATTTATCATGTGCCATACACTGGGTCTTGTACATTTTTTTATTTGTGCAACTTTGCGGTGGACTTCTCATTTTGTCTTGTTCTTCATGAATTGTTTTTTCTTTTCAGAGAAATTGATTGTTTGTTTCCAGTTTAAGTTTGCAAAAAAGAAGAATGCATAATTCCCGTTTGGCAATAGGAAAATAGCATCAGATCACAGTGGATTGCATATGTGCCAAAATCTGACAGTGTACCACTGTCTGACATTACACGAGTCAAGTTTTGGTACAGATACCACATTCTGACAATATACCACTTTCTAACACTATCCGGTCGCTATAAATGCGGCATATGTAAAGAATGGTGTTCATCTGGTGTTCTGCACCCGCTATTAAATTTGCATTTTGCCATTATAAACCCATTCAAATTATATTGAAATGCATTCAAATGAAGAAAAGAGCATGGAATTGGATGGGATCTGGATACTAAGCTGACACAGACATTATAATGTGATGTAAGGATTTTGTCTTGCACTGGGGCAATTGCTGACCCTCCAAAAACTTTACACCTCTTCTTACAAGGTGCAAACCATTGTAAAAATGAATAACTAAGAGCTGTATAAAAGCACACACCTGCAGAGACATGTCATTGGCTTCAGGATGGCTGCTGTGGTACACTTCTTGATGCGGCAACACTTGGCTCTGTTTGAGGAAAGGCAGGAACATGTTAGGAGAAGGGCAAGATGAAGAAGACCCTGCATATTCAATCCCAGGGTCACTTTGTTTGGGATGCCGGAGGACGTGGTGCTAAAGCATCTCACTCCGCAGGTCATCCTAGACCTAATAGCTGAATTGAGGGATGAGCTAGACTCCAGCATCAATCTAGGGACCGCTATCTCTGCACATGTAAAAGTGCTGTGCTCGCTGCACTACTTCGCCCCTGGTTCCTTTCAGACCGCAGTTGGAATGTCTGGAACGATAGCCCAATGCACTCTTTCCAGAGTGCTAGGCACATTTCTGGATGTCATGCTGAAAAGGGCAGGCCAACACATATCATTTCCTAAGGATACTAGATCATACCTGATGTTGGCTGATGTTGGCTTTTCCAAACAACTCTGTTTGAGTGACCTCAGCCGTAAGGACTCTCAGCTCCTTCTCAGAAAACTTTTTTTCATGCACCAAGAGAACTTTGCGGCCCTTCATCTGACATATTTATATATATTATATATCATATATATATATATATTCTCATATATCTCTATATAATTATATCTATATAGAATATATATAATCTATCTATAATATATATACGAAAATTAAAATGCACCAGGTGTCATACAGTTGCCTACGGATGACTAGGACTCCAGTGAAGACCCGACGTGCAAGCCGGCCTTATCTGATACCGTGATGCAGTCACTGATACCCTCATTATCGTAACTGCACATTATTTGTGCATGTTAAGTAATTTGCATTGCTCTTAACCTTACATAGTGCGCAGTGCAAAATAATTGCCTGGCCACAATGCAATTTGAATTTTGCATCCGCAATTATTTGCACTGCGTCTATACTTACATCTACCCCTAAATGTGCAACCCTTGAAGAAATTAAACATCAACAGGATTACCAGTTTCTAAATTGCTCTATGTAATCAATAGCTGATTAGGGTATTGCTTGTTCAGACTTTTGGGAATGGCACTGACTCACTTAAAAATAAGTATATATTGCCAGCATTTATATTATAAAAATATTTGTACCCAGGTTCTACAAATCCCAGATTTTACTGCATGTGAGTGTATTTATTTATATCTGTGAAGCTGTTTATGCCAGCAAGGAGGTCTCTATTGCAATTTCAATGAATGTATGTCTACATTGAGATAAGCATACCAAAGCATGGTATCTTTTTTTAAAAAGCTGTTTATAGTTATTTCACGGTTTGCTAAGATTGGAGAATTCTCCTATTGTTGTTTTCAAACTTGACGTGAGATTCTCCCTAACATGTAATGACAATAATTTCAGAAATCTTACCTGACATGCAGGCCTCAAATGCAGTTTTGAAAGAAACACATGTTACAGCAAACATGAATTTTCATACAGAATTAAAGTGGTACTGTGGTGAGTGGCCAGCATGGTTCTTACTTATCATTGTGCGATACTACTGGCATGCACAATGTATCATTGTAGCATCTAGTGTGTTAGCATTGGCTTTTAACACAGAACCATTGCATTTTACTTTTATATTACCCATAAAATGTATTTTTCAGCAACACATTCTTGATTGAAGTTTAGCTATCAATTAAAAGGCTGTTTGAAATGAAAACCATGGCAACCAATATCACCATATAAGGAATTTTATCAGATTCTGCACATCCTGTACCCTACCTACACAAGTGTAATTAAAGTGACCATCATGCTATCAGTAAGACTATTTATTTCTCTAGATGATACACTGATCCATTACTATCTTTCATTCTAACACTTTATTTTAAATATGTATCAAGTGTGATGTGTTACTGTCCTTATTTAAACCTTGGTGTTCATAACAAACTTTGGATTGTGGCGTTTATACTTGGCACTTTGTTATAAATCAGAAAACCAGAATACCAGGAAGTGATGGAACTCAAACACATACCGCATGAGTCAGCGGATAAGGTAAATAAGCTACATTCTTAAAAGAACAAAAACACTGAAAATAATAAAAGGAATACTGATTTGATCAGATAGCTTGCTTTATTAAGTGTTGGATAATTTCAGTTGCTTTATTGTATGAATATATTTATTTGCGTCATAAGGAAGGAAAGAGATTTTAATTTAGACACAGCAAATTATATAAAGGACTATTTTATATTCTCCTAATATGACTTTTACCTTCAATTACAATGTAACCTACCATCATGGCTACCATCAGATTTATTTTGTTTTTGTTTTGTTTGTTTTGTTTTACCCTTGTGGCAATTTGAATTTATCAAAATACATTAAAGTCCCACTATTTTACAATACATACACAGCATCACCAAGTGGTGGTAATGTTACACTATGGACTTGATGGTGAGGGTGGGAAGGTTAGGCAGAAATCTTACATGAAATGTGTACTTCATCCCTAAATGCTCTGCTATTGCTAATAAGTGTTTGTTTATTGTGAGAACAGTATCTTCATTATGTGTGCTTTTTTCTGTACATTGTCACTGGTTGTAAGTGTATGTGCGTGCTATTGCTTCCTTCCAGAAACCCAACTGAAATGAAACATTCATCTCAAAGGGTTCTTTTCAGATAACATGCTGTGGCAGGCCAGAAGAAAATACATGTGAGAATACATGTGAGAATGTGACTGGAGCCTTAATTGAATGATTCGTGGTTAATTATGCCCCAGCCACATGGTATTAAGGAGGGAAAACCCTTTGTTTGGGTGAAGGGAATGGGTGACTTTACACTGTGAGTGGTTGTTGGTATTATATTTACTACTTTGTAGTGAAGGCTAATGCTCAGCCTACAATGGTTTGGTCTTTTGTTTGAACCTTTATTTGGGCCCTTGAGCCGGTTATTTTGTTCCTGTGAATTTTGTTCTTGGTGACTTGTTTTGTTAAACCTTTTAATTTTGCTCTGTGAGCAGTGTTTTTTTTTTTTTTTTTTTTGTTTCCTTACCACCTTAGACATTTGGCTATTTTGTCACACATGCATAAGTAAAAATCGATTGCTGTGGGCCTTGGATTTATAAAATTTAAAGGGTGTCATTGTTTTGTCTTTTATGAGCTTTGAATTTAACAGCCCCAGCAAAAAAAAAAAAAGGTTTGGAGTAATATTTATTGGACATCAGAAAACAATATGTGATACAACAGGACTAGCAAAACTCCATTGACTGCTGCTGCAAGGCCACAATACATAGTGAACACCTAAAACACCATTCTGCTAACTGCCCTGTGCTTTGCACATTCCCATTCTTCCGCTCCTGTTTTAGTGAATAAATAACATTGTGCAATGCTTGACATTTCTTTTCATTATGAATACATCTGCGAGTACAATTTATGGACATACAGTGCATTTATTTCAGACCAGCAGCCAATGGATTTATGGGATACAAAACAATTGCTTTCTGTGTTTAGAATAATAACCACCATCAATACAGAACATTTTAGCAACATAATTATAAGTACCAAGTCACAGTCAAAAGCAGGAGTAATACTACACACATTGTGATAAAAACAGCTGTACATGGTGTAAAACATGTTTTGAAGATATACTTCAGTCAAACTAAATGGATAAAAAAAAACTACAAAACTTGACTGAAGACAATAAAAATAAGAAAATCAAAGAAAAAACATGTAGAACAAAATACTTCTCTATAAACCCATCTAAGAAATAACCATTTTATAATTCATTAAAATAATTCAAATAATTGATAAACCCTATGAGATTATGTATAGAAACTGTGTAACACTGTTAAAATTGACTTTTTACACAAAATGGTGCTAGATATGTTTGGGGGTTAGGTCGGCCAGGGTGTCCTCAGCTCACCGTGCACCAGCAACCCGTGTAGTCTGGCCGGGTGCCGGAGGGCTTGCAAATTTCAAATTGGGAGAAAAGAACAAAAAATAATTGGCAATGACGAAAATAAAAAAAAAAAAGTTAAATATTTTCATCCTGTATATGAAACCGCCATAATTGTGAAAATAAGCTATACGGTAACAACAACAAAAAAAAAAAAAAACAAACAAACAAAAAAAACACCATATATCAAACAAGCTTTAAAAATATAAACTGAAAACATTTTCATCATTTTTGCTCCACAAAAATAAACTTCTGAGTCTTAACTCAGTAAGTCCTCTAAAATGAATACAAATAAAACCAAATGGCTGTAACAAACTGCAGAGGTTAGAACCTGACTTTCAGTGGATCACAGTTGATTAATGTCTCTGTTTTCTAGACAGCCCTGGTTATTCCTAATTACATTGACTTTCTAATAACCACGTTCTGCTACTCAAAACCAAAACGGCTGCCATTCATTTGGAGTACGACAACCTTTTTTGATTGGCTAATAATAAACTGTTTTACACTTATAGTGTCATCTGCCACTCAGTAATGGAGTACTGTTAAATATCCCAAGCACAGCGTGCATTTTGAAATACAAATTATAATTACCAAATACGAAAATGCCCACTTCAATTAGAATATTTAATTCAAAACTACACTATGTAGGAACTAATCATTTTTTAAGGGGTAAGCATATGAAGTACCATACAAAACTTTCCTTTAGTGATACAAACTATTAAATAAGCACTTGTGACCTAAAACTAGCTGTGCTCAATAAATGATTCCTAATTGGGAAAACAGATGTTATAAATAAAGCCTATGCTAAAAATTACTACAAAGCCAAGATACAAAAGTAAAACCCTTTTTGTTTGTAATTTAAAACATTTTAACCACTTTTTTTTCCTTAAAAATCAGTAAAATAAGAAAGTTACAAGGAATGCTTATTTGAAATAATACATTAACAATGTCAATTGTCAAAAAAATAATCAACATGGTAAGCTTTTTTTTTAAAGACCCAACATTTAAAAAAATAAAAATTATACAAAAGAACAACATTACCATTAATTGAAAAAAAAAAAACCCTGATCTGTATCTGTTTGCCTGGGCCTGTCTGACTGCAGAGAGCTTTCCAAATGGCTCCTAGAGATATGCATTGCTTAATCTGAAAAGTGAATGGTTTTCAGTTACTTTAGTCTATTTATACCCTGGCCTGTTCTTTTATTTTTGCCTGGGTTAGTCAGTATTCAGAATTGTCATGGGTTGACTAACAGTTTCTGTCTGTTTCTTGTTGTGTTTGTGGAAGTAGGACTACTGTCATTGTTGGTGATCACAGCAAAAGTCCAGAAATATGTGAATACAGGAAGGCACAACTTAAATGCACTGGTGTGTTGAAATGGGTTAGTGACTGTTAGTACTTACACCCCCCCCTTGACAATTGCTTTCCCCTTTCTTCAGGATTTAATGAACACTCAGTTTTTTCATTCCCACATTTCATAATACACTATTGTTAGCACCGGCTGCAATGGCAAAACTGACTTTCCCAATCTATGATAACACAGTTCTCAACTAACTCAGTAAGCCTAGCCATACTCAATCACTGAAGATAACAATGAACAACATAACCACTGTTCTCTAAATATTAACAGGTAGCATGTATAACACATGTGGATTTACATTTTAATTTACTAAATATTATTGATTAGGTTGGGAGAAAAGCAATAAAAGTATGGATTAAATGTTGCAGTAATCACAGTCACCCTATTCTTAAGACCATCTGTCTATAGTGAATTCATATGTTGAATCACCTGGATATAAAGCTAGCCTACCTGTGTATTAAGACCACTTTTCTGTGGTCTATTGAGTGGTCATTCGAAGAAGGTTTGATACAGGCTAATAAATGTGTAAACTGAAAAAAATATCAGTTGTTAAGCCTACGATACTGTAACATTTCTGCTCATTCATCCTAAGTCTTAGAGCAGCAGCCTGTTAAATCAATTCTAGCAGCATCTGTTTTTTTGTCCTTTTTTGTCCATTCAGTCCAATCTTCTTGTAAAGAGAGCCAAAGCTGCAGCAAACACCATGTTTTGGTAGCCACTAACATCAATTTCCTTTTAGTTCCTCGCAGAAAGCTTGAAATAATATGAGTAATTTTTATTTTTTATTCTTTTAAGGACAAAATACAGTAATGTTAGATGGTGAAATACTGCAACATGTTATACAATAAAAAAGTACCATTCCTCAAACATAAATAATGTTTTTGAAGTTTGCTGTATGCTTATAAGAAAATAAGAGTTAAGAGTCCTTGAGGCACAATAGGCTATTATGCATCATGAATAAAAAAAAATGCATCAATGCAATCCTATGATAACCCTTTCTATAAGGCCCTGTCATTTTAACAGTTCACCCCTCACTCCTAAAAGGCAGTAGGACCACCCCTTTTGTTCCTCATAGAAGCTTGTCAAACACTACTTGTTTCCATTTCTCTCGTCAAAACCCAACAGTTGCCTCACAAGTGACAGCAAAATCCTTCTTTTGGTCTGTGATTCGTGAAATCCATGGTCAAACTTAAGCATTGTGAATCCATTGAGGACCTTCCACCTCAGTACTGCCGATGCTCTTCCAAATCCTCGAATCTAAATCAATCCTTGCTGAGCCATACTGTAGGGTCAGCACCCATATTGTAGCCTTGCCGAAATAACAAATGCTGCTTGTTGCGTCATCTTGACTGCTAGGCATGCACAAAGGAAGAAATGCAGATGTGGGCACATGGCCCACACAACTGGAGTTGAAGAACTGCAGGCTTAAATTGCTGAAAATCTGGGATCATATCTTTTCAAGCCACCAACCATGGCGTGACTCCCTTTGGAAGATGACAAAAGAAAATCAATTCAGGGATCTGTGTTTTAAAAAAGTTGCAACGACCCAACAGCCAGTTAGTGTTTGAAGCCATAAATCACCACAAGCAATAACATTTTTTTGGCACATTATTCATGCTGATTTTTTCTTTCTTTGTTTTTAGTCTTTAGAGTTTGTATGATGGCATGAATGGATGACAGACTTGAGATGAACACAGAAGCAAAAGTAATATCCAGTGACAGCAAGTACAGTACATTCCAAAGATTTCAATGGGTTTTAGTCCATTTTGGTCACAATTTCTTACTGTTGCTTGGCTTCTGTCCATGCAAAAAGCAAGCACAAGGTTGATCCCTGTGTTTGACACAGGCCTGCAATTTCTTCCTCTTAGTTACAAAGTCATAATGCTGATGTGATGGTACACATTTTGTTACTGTAGATGAGTTGAATCAGCTACATGTAAACATTTATTCAGTGTTCTTTTATTTATATTTATATTTTTATATTTTACATTTACAAAACTATAAATACAAAAAAAAAAAAAAATGAAGCATTATGTACAAACTCCATGCTTGGGTTAGACTCATCACTGCAAGAAAACACAAAGAAGACAAGTCATCAGACAACTACAGTCTTGTCAATGGAACTGCACAGTTACTTATAAACAGATGTCATCTACCATTTCTTAATGTTTATCTTCTATGTCCTACTATGTGTGATCTATAAAATCACTTGATATTTCTGCATAGATCATCATTGGATTACTCCAGCAAAAAAATGTTTCTGAAAAGACTTCTCAAGGCTGACGTTATGAAGTGAGACTGGGAAGCATATCAATGTTGCACAGGCCTTAGTGCACAAGGCTTCACCAATGGATCTAAGTGCATATCACAACACTTGTCTCAATTACAATCAACCTTGAGGAGTCTTTTAGAAGCATTTTGCTGGAATAGTTAGTAAGACAATAATGATCTAAGCAGAAAACGCAATAGAAAAAAATACAGATCTCTTTAACAGACAATGTTATTTGGTCTTCGCTCCTTGCTGTGAAGAATACGTAGTAAACTACATATTATGATCTGTTTGTATGACTGAATTGGAACATATATACAATTAATGTAAATGTAGTAACTTAAATTAACCCTGTGTTGTCACTTTGTTAACCGCTTTCAGAGCTGATGATGCTGGTTGTAACATTTGGTTAACTCTCATTTGCTAACAACATTCTCACAAGCCTAAATAACATTATTTTAAAGTTTTGAAACTACAATTCAACTGTTTTATATTGTCAAAATTGCTTTTGTTCCTCTCTGAAAAGGCTTCCTGTGCAACAAGTTATACCCTAACCTTAACCCTAACATGATCCCTACACATGTTCCCTGTCTATCTGAGCTATTAGTATCATATGGGCACCAGGGAAAATAATCAATGATGTCAGTTAACTATAATGAGCACATTTTGATCTTCCACTTACCTTCTGCCAGCATCCAGGCATTGGTAGTCCATCTGGACCCTGGGATGAGAAAAGAGAAAAATCTTTTGCTTAGTCTTTTTGAAAGCCTTACATTAGAAATGGAATTCTGAATGTCATTAATTTGTGTATTCATTTTGGGTGTAACTGACTATAAATCCTTCAGTGTGATTGTAAAAATGTAACAGTGCTAAGGCACTATCCGTTCTGTACCTTTCCAAAGAACAAAACAGCAACTATAAGAACATAGAGGTAGGTTTAATAAAGTATTGCGCCTGTCGCAATAGTCGCAGACCAGTTGCAAACAAGTCTTGGATGAAATTTACTAGACAAGCGCAATGCTATGTGCAACTTTTTAGGGAATGCTTTGCGGCAGCAGTTTATCTTTGTGGTTCAACCTCAGATGAATATGCAATTATGGGCATTCCTGTATAAATTCGCAAAAACGGGGTGTTGATAGTGCAAATGAGGGTTCTCAAATATTATAACGAGATGTACGAAAGCTGCAGGCAATTGCGACACTTAAAATTGCATCAGTTTGTTAAGAACTGAAAAAACTGAAAGCATGTTTTAAACAGACACAATAGTTCCTGGCATTTTCTAGTGTACTTTTTCTTGTGTGTTGACAGTTGTACTCAATGCATTTATGAGGCAAAAAGCCAAATACTTATTTTTCCCTAAAAGCAGGGTGTACTTTTGACAGTATACATTTGGCTGATAGGCTACCCATAATATGAATTTGTGGTATAATGCAAACTGTATCCTGATGTGTACAATACAGCAGCATGATTTATTTTATGTACCATACCTGTAGCCTGTATGCCAAAGTAAAAAGAAAGTGTGCCAGGTGTTCATTTGATTTTACTACTGTACATTGTACACTGTATAATTGTACCGTACAAATTTATATTTTTGTTCATAATGTAATGTGTAACCTACCCAAAACACATTAGTGTTATTTCAGCACAATGTTTTATACATTTAAAATACATTGAGCCTATAAATGTGTGTGTGTGTGTGTGTGTGTGTGTGTGTGTGTGTGTGTAATTTTATTGTATTTTTTTAAAATCTGACACCCCTAATGTTGGACAAACATACTCGGTTTCTAGTTTCTTTTATGAAGTGCTCAACACGCTCTTAAAAAGTTTGATGAAATCTGGAAAACAATGGCCCAAATTCCAGAAATTCCAATATCTAACACTGGATTGCTTTACTGCAAAGTATTTTTATCCAAATTGAAGGGAGCAATTCTTCTTAAACAATATCAGTTGTTATATTAGCCCTTTAAACTATGGCTTCTTTCAGATAAAGTGATCGACTACAAGGAAGCTGCAGTTTGACTTTGAAAAGCAGCAATGCTGTACTTGAAAGATATGCATTAAAGTAATAAGGAAAACGGTAGTGGAGTGTGCAAAAACCCTTTTCATGCAGATAAAATACAATATAAAATTGCATTTTCATGCAGTTGTATTCTATTCTGTTATCACCATAAAGAGTTTCTGTTTCAATAGTAGTTAAATATAATAATCTTGTGATCTTGTCATATTTATAAACCTGCATGTGTTCCATGCAAAAACATGATGCTGAGGTAAACAAGATGAATGAAAAAAGTAAGCCAAAATATCAGACTAATACCCACCTTGAACCATAATAATTGTATATTCACACTTACACACACACACACACACACACACACACACACACTCTCTCTCTCTCACACACACATATTTATAGTCAAAAGTTTACATACCCTAACGGAAATTTATAATTTCTATAAATTTCTCAAAATCTTTTGTAGCAAAAGTTTTGCTTTTGTGGATGAGGAAAAAAGTTAGCAGAAATAGATATCTACAATTATTTATTTCAGCTATTTTTTTGTTTGCAAAACTCCAAAAATGCTAATACAAAAGTATTCATACCCTTTGATGCTATGGTAGTAATGGTAGTATGGTAGTAGAGGTGGTAATATCCTTCTGTAGGGCTGTTCTTCCTCTAATGACACAGGAAATTTAGTTCCAATACATGGTAAAATTGATTTCATAACATACCAAAAGATATTGGCCAATCATCTGAAACCCTCCGCTACAAAACTTCAAGTATAACTGGACGTTCCAACACAACAACGATGCAAAGCACACATCAAAATCTACTTCAGAAAGGTTAAAGAAGAATAAAATCAACGTTCTGGAATGGACTAGTCAAAGTCCTGATCTAAATCAGATTGAGAATATTTGGTATGAGTTGAAGAAGGCTGTGCACAAGAGAAGTCTTTGGAATTTGAATGAATTAGAACAATTTTGCTTTGAAGAATGGTGAAAAATCACTAAAGAATCATGGCAAAAGCTCCTTGACAAATATCCTAATCGTTTAAAATAGGTTATTATTCCTAAAGGTGACTCGGCTAGCTATAATTTCATTTTTCTTGTCAGGGTATGAATACTTTTGAATTAGCATTTTTGGAGTTTTGCAAAAAAAAAAAAAAAAAGCTGAAATAAATAATTTTAGTCATCTGTTTTTATATCTATCTTTTTTCTTTCATCCACAAAAGTAAAAATTTTGCTACAAAAGATTTTTCCTATAATTATTTTTTTTTGAGATATTTTTTGAAATTTTAAATTTCCATTGGGGTATGTAAACTTTTGACTACAACTGTGTATATATATATATATATATATATATATATATATATATATATATATATATATATATATATATATATATATATATATCCCTCGAAGTTTAAGAATGTTGATTTTAATATCAAAATTATAGAGAATGTTCTATGTGTAAATATATAGAATATTATATGTATAAATATATATAATATTGTGAGATATCTATATAGATTTATTAATATATATAATATATATCATAATATAGTATGTGAACACTCTGGAATGTGTCATCCCCTTTGTGTATAGCCGTTTAAACTAATACTGCCGAATTGGTACAAGGGAGAAGGTTGGGAGCAGGGGTCTAGTACAAATTAAAGAAGGAGGTTCATGCTTGTATTTAGGGTGCACATTGAGAAGAAATATTAGCCACTACTTAGGGGGAAAGATTAAATTACTTTAAAATAGTAGTAGTCTCAAACACCATGTTTATGTTTACATTTAACTTTTTATGATGTTCAAATCATTCTGAGTCATTTTGTTGAGTTTTTTTTACTGTAATAATTGAGTCTCTTCCAGCTAAACTCACTGAGTACTGTGTAAGTCTAGCTGCTTGATAATAGTGTTTGATTCCTTCATTCCAGAAAGTCATGCAACGCAGTGACCTTTCAACTTAATTGGCTCCTCCTGATCTATAGAATGGTACAGAGCTAGTGGAGCCAACATAATTTTATGGCCACATGACTTTTAGGACTGAGGAAACCTAACACAAATTCTGGGGAACTTGATATTCAACAGCAGAAGGAATTTAGTAGAAACAGAGCCATTGGGAAAATGAATAAAAGTCAATATTGGAGCAGCAGAAGTGCACCTACACAGACAGACTGCAAATAAAATAAATAATCAATACAATGGCATTTGAATCTATAGGTAGGAAGTGTTAGCATTGGCTGTAGGGTATTGTATTAAGAAGGGTCCAGAAGATTTAGGTAAGGTTTGTTTTAAAAGGAAAGGCTTGCCAACCTTATGGAAGGCTTTTTTTTCTAACCTGATTAAAGGACTCATATCACATTAGTGCAGCACTATATTTCTCTTTAAGAATCCTCTGGCATTTGTTAAAAAATATTATGACTCGTGTTAAGGTGGGCAATGTATGATTAGAAATGTTATGTTCATCCATGCACAGGTCATAATGGACATGCAAGGCTGAGTGCCTGATAAAGCCCTCTTTGCATTGTCAGGTAGGAAGAATGCATGCGGGGTTGGAAGGAAAGATAATACTGTACCAATTGGCACGGGGCATCCAGCCCATCCAGGCCAGGCTGACCTGGCTCCCCCTTTTCACCCTTAAATCCCCGGAATCCCTGTTTGTAAAAAGTAACTGGCATTGTTACGGAGAGAGGCATAATCTGGCCCTTCAACTGGGCAGCAACACAGCATGTGGATGAGCAATCCCTGGCATCACTGATTTAGACATCAGCCCTTCTAGTGAGCAAGAGCAAAATTAAATCCCAACATCTGGTCAAACTTCAATTTTTGTGGGAGTAATTTAAAGTGTTAATGATTTTTTATAGTATTGAAATGCATCTAAGAAGACATATAGTACTGGAATTTAACGGAACAGAGGAAATTGCAGGTTATATTACTAAGGATTGTGTTTTGCTTTTGACTGCAGACAAATACCCCCAAAAAGGCTGGATTAAAGAGGGGCGTATTCTAAATCAGTTCAGGCAGTGACTTGCTCCCCTCTTTGGCTCCATTGGTTTTGGTGAGATGAGTTTTTAGAGCATAGCTGACATACCAATGGGCAAGGTGCATCTAATCCAGGGGCACCCTGTTCTCCTTTCTCCCCTTTAGGCCCTTTTTTGGCCTTCTTTCCCCTTTCCCCCTGTGGACACAATGGCGTGGTCAGAACAACATTCCTCTCTTTTCTTATAAAGGACACTTTCAGAAAATATCCATCAGGTACAGTGAAGAAGAAAACAATTGGGGGACAGGGTGTTTGAAAATTATAAGTAGGTGGGCAACAAATCTGGATTCCACATTTCCTTGAAAGAAAATAAAAAAAAATAATTTTTCCTCTACACTTAAATTGGTCCAACGAACGAATTCTGATCTCTTTATACTTATATATATATATTCCTTGATATATATATATATATATATATATATATATATATATATATATATATATATATATATATATATATATATAATTTTTTTATTTGGGCAGTGGTTCCTTTGTTGGTTTTACATGGTAATTATCTTACTAATAAGGTAAGTACTTTGGTACCAAGAATGCATTTCTTATGCCACCTGTACAGCAAAGCAGTTTATCAGTACAGATGGGCAATCAAAAATGTTCTTTCAGTGTTTGAGATATCATCATTGCTATCAGAGTGCCCTTTAAACAGAGGAGGCAGCCTGAATTTTGATCATGTATCGCATAACTCATAAAACATAGTGGTAAGTAGGTTTTAAAGGTAATCCTCATTGCACTGTAAGTGGATATTAGGTTAAACTGTGATGCACATAATGGAAGGGGTTGGGGTGGGTTTGGATTAAAGGAGACTTTGTCTTCAGTGTTTTAAGGAGACAAGGAATTTGTGATAAGAAACAAAGATAGTTAAGCGGGGAAAGTGACTGAAAGGAGAATGACACAGGTTGTACTTTGAAGGAATTTTCTAAAGTAAGACGAAGGGAAAGATGGGATTAGAAGGAAGCCAGTGTGTAAAGTTCATCAGAGGGCGGTAGGGAAGAGAAGGAGTAGCAGGGAACACACCTCTCACGAAACAAAGTCAAATGTTTGTATCCCTTTTTTTCAGCTCTGAAATTTCCCTATATTAAAATGTGCAACATAAATTAGTTTTGTGATTTTTGTTGCGGCTGCTTTATTTTAAATTAAACTGTCTTGGGTATTTAGAAATCCCCACTCTTTTCAAAACACTCTCCAACCACCAGGATTTCAGAACTGCTGCACAGCTCTTAATATTTTTGGGGTGTGCGCTTCAGCTGGAGAGCATATTTGGTCATCAGCAAAAAAGGGATGCAAATGAAATGATGATATAATTTATAGAACTGTGGGCTAGTGTTCATTAATGCTTTTGTAATCAAGTTAGAGAAAATAAACAACAAGCAACCTAATCTAAAATATCCATGCTATGAAGAAATTATATATATATATATATATATATATATACACACACACACACACACACAAGGTTAGTAACATTAGGGTAGTAACATTAATATCCACTGTCAGGCACCAGTGAACTGAACACTTTAATTCACTGCTTGTGAATTAAAGTGTACTATAAGGTTCGAACTCATTTTATCTCTTTATGATCAGTTATTAAAAATCGATATTTTTGGTAATAACGTAAGTCATCAGGGCATGTACAAAAACAGCCAAAATAAAATAATCAACTATACAAGAAACACAAAAAGGGGATAAATTAAACAAGAAACAATTGGTGCTAAACACCCATAGTCTTTCAGTCATAAAAAAAAAAAGAAGTCAGCACTAAAATTGGAAGGCCCTGTTAGCCTTCAATAGCCTCTTGTTAAACTGAACTGGTTTTCTATGAGATATTCCTACATTTAAAACCATTTGTTTTAATAATTGGTTTAATAGGTAAGTATCCATGTGAATTTTTTTATACAATCATAATGTAATTAATAAATAATTGTGGGTGTGTTGAGTCCTGTGGCACCTGACAGTGAAAAGTTCATTATCAGGCAGACAGAAGAGCCTGTTCAATTAATATAACATGCTGCACCTTTTCTCCCCTTTCACCAGGATCTCCTTTCTCTGCCTTCAGGCCTGGTAATCCCTGAAAAAAACAACAGCCAAGACAATAAAAACAGAGAGAGAGAACTACTTGTCTAATTGTGCTGAAACTTGCTAAGGACATTCTTTAGGACAAATTATAAAAATTGACCCCCTGTACCCTTACATCCAATCCAGGAGACCCATCTGTGCCCTTAAAAAGAAAGAAAGAAACATTACCTTATCAGATGTGCTAGAGGTTATAACTGCTGTTACTCTAAAGCCACTTCTGTAGGACTTCATAGCACAGACACAGCAAAATACACTGTATTAAGACTTGGCAACACATTGTTCAATGAGTCATTTACAGTTCATTATTTAATTATGACTGTTATAAAATATATACACCCACTTTTTCATCTTGTTGGTTTATATTATACTACATCTGTGAACTACGTACTGTACAGTGGCTCTCAAAAGTATGCACCCCCTTGGACTTTTCCACATTTTATTGTGTTACAACATGGAATCAAAATGGATTTAATTAGGAGTTTTTGCCACTGATCAACACAAAAAGCCCATAATGTCAAAGTGAAAAAAAAAATCTACAAATTGTTCTAAATTAATTACAAATACAAAACAGAAAATAATTGACGATTCAAGCAAATCTACATCAACTAATACGTACAGGTAATCCATATGGTCCTCTTGGCCCAGGTTCACCAGCTGGTCCCCTTTCACCCTTACAAAACACAATGGAAATACACTCAGTTAGAACTCTTCCCTACAGAACACTCAGAAGTGCACTTAAAAGCCATCAGTCATTTGATAAGATGTTGCTTACGTTCCCTGATATTTCTGACTTTTGACATTTCCAAGAAACAAGCCAAGAATTGACTTTTTACAACAGTTACAGTATGATTTTAAAATATTGAACAATAAATATCATATATGTTTTCTGTTAAGTAGCTGCAACAAGGTGGTTAATACTTTTAAACAGCACACCAAAATTGTAACTCATGAGATTAAAGACAGTTTTTTTATGAACAGTATCTCTGGGGGCATAATATAGGGGTAATGGCTTAGTTAAATAAAATTGATATGTGGGAAAAGTAGTTGTGGTTATAAAGTAGAAAATGTATATGAAGTATGTGTTTTTAACAGTTTCTGAAACATGGTGGATAAAAATGTTGCCATTTTTTTTTTTTTTTTAATTATTAGACTACAACAAGAATTAGAAACAGTTAAAGTTTTGTGACTTGGGATCTGTATCACACAATATGTCAATTAAATACATTAGGCCAGCGCTGTCATAAAGTGTCCCACTATCATGTTCAGTAATATAATTTGGTAACTGTAATGCTATTTTCTAACAACTTTACAGTGTTCCCTATAGTAGTTCTTATAGTCTCTTTACCACCTCAGCTTTTACTTTTACAGTTCTTCTGTCAAGATGCATGGATAGCCCTTCAGTTCTGTTGTACAACATGATATTCCTATTATATCTCTGGATAAAAAAGCAATGATAACAACTCTTCCCTTCTCAGAAACAATGTCAGTGTTGCTGGGACACCTTGAGAAGGGACGAAGGATGAATTTCCTGTACTTACTCTGTCACCTTTTGGGCCAGCTGGGCCTGAAGGACCTACTGGACCGTCCATACCCTGTGGATTGAACATAGTCCAGTTAATGTTGTTGCATGCCATCTCAAACAGTTCAAATGACTTGTAATAGAGCATTATGTAACAGAATGTTTACTACATTTTTACAATAACAACCCATATATAATTTCATCAGAAATAGACAAGCTGTTCTCAGGATATACACTCCAATAACTTCAAAGTTCAGCCACTGTATCACAGGACAATGCCTTTGTGGCAGTGCGAAAGCCACACGTGTGGGTGTTGGCAATATAGAGTTGGCAGGGAGGGGGTTAAAATTCTCCTTGCCATAAAACATGTGAGACTGTGGCTGAAGCCTTATTTGAATGATCAGTGGTTAATTAGGCTCCAGCCACATGGTACTTAAGGAGGAGAAATCCTTTGTTTCGAGGTTGGTGTTTGACAGGAGAGCTGGTAAGTGTTGTATATACTGTGTTGTTGAGAAAAGGGTCAGTGAAGGCAAATGCCCAGTCTGACAGCTGAATTTTTTGTTTAACCATGTATTTTGGCCCTTGTGCCTGTTTATTTGTTAGTGTGCTTTTTTGTTTGTTAATAAAACATGCGCACCAGCAGTTTTCTGGTCTCTGAGTCTCATTCCTGATGTTATCCTGTTACAGCATTGAAAAAATATTATAGGTCACAATGATTGATATATACACTGTGTGGAACAACTTCAGGTACAGATCCATCAATTTGGGGCAAGCTTTTGTGGTCCTGATGGTCTTTTACCATTCCTAAAACCTGTACTCTAATAACATTTTCCTAATGGTGGCTAATTTTAATAATTCCACCAATTATGACTCCTTGGGGTGTATCAAATGGATGTAAACAACGGTGAATCTAAACACCACAGCCATGTAAAATCAATAAAAAGCTACTCTTGAAGTTGTATGTGTTGGGACAAAACTGTTAGAGCTGTTAGTTCTCATAAAATTTCAGTGACGGTGGTATTAAGATACATCACTGTTCAGATTAATTTAATCCATCCATTATGTCCTGAAATGTCCCTGTTCATTTGGCAATAACATAATCATAATCTCCTAAGCTTTTTATATAATACAGGTATCACTTTCCAATGTCAATGCTTCAAAGAAAGGAGAGGATGGTATGAAGCGGAGTGCGGAAGGTGAAACGTGAGGAACTCACCCTGGGTCCTGGCTTGCCATCTAAGCCAGACGCTCCCTGTGCGGTTATGAGGGTAACATGAGTGAGATGAATATGGGATTAGTACACATTGAAACAATGAAACGGACACAATTGGAGACACGGTTATTCAAAAATGTTTATTGGGATGTGACACACTGTCTTAAAACACACTTAAGGTTTACTGTTAAAATTCCAGGTACAGATACTTTAAATGCACTGTCATTGTGGATGACATTAGGTTTTGCATCACTCCTCAATTATCACTTACTAACAGTGCACAAATAATTTTTATGTGTCATGTATTGAGTGGAATATTTTATCTATTTATATCGTTTTACAAAGTTTGTGGGTGACGTTGGGAATTTAACATGCAGTTTTAAGAAACTGCATTTGGGGCATTTACATGTATTAAATGTAAATATAATGTACCATTTCACAACCACCTTATTTATAAAAATAAAAATAACAAAGCTATATATTTTATATCTATATTTTATTGGGTTTCAAAATTCTTTCAGCTCATACAGCAAACATGCAGATGCAAGTACATGTTAATGCTGTATAGGACGGTCTTAAATAAAACATGACGGGGGACATGTATCAAGATCGACTGACACAGAGCTAAATGTATTCCTAAATGTATTAACTGGCCCAAAATTAATGAGGCACAGCGTAAGCTGGCACATTTAAATGCAAAAATTCTGCTGCGTCGGTGTCTGATGATGTGTCTTGACTTTATAGTATATTATTATTATACGATGGATAAAACCATACATAATGAAAAGGATATAATGAACCAAGTTTATTATACGACCAATGCAAACAATTGTACATAATGAAATAGCCTCAGGGAGATCAAAAAGCATAATGCAGACTAAATACTCTCCCTTCTTCTCAGTACTCCCCCTCTGTCCCAGGGTTGTTCAGGAAGGTTAGGAACCTGAACTCTCTGTTGTAAGAAAGGCCCCTGAACATTCACAATATCAATAATTTCACGGAAATCATCTATTTGACTGTCTACTGTTAAAAATATGCATTTTCCTTACAGTACTTTACATGTAAAAATGTTTCAGCCTTGGTTTTTGGGTGATGTTCTTGATTAACTATCAATGATAACATATGTTAGGCAACTTACATCAGTAGAATATAATATAAATAATAAAATGTCGGTTTTGTGGCATTCGTGGGTTTTTTTTATTGTCATTCATGAATTTCTTTAAAAAATGCAGTGAATTTTCCAGGCCCCTATGACTGATGTCATAAAGCTCTTTCCTATAAGCTGCTTTCTGACTTTTTCTTTGAGCCCAAATAAGACCAATTTGAAATCAGTCTTATTTGTGGACCCTTCAAGGGCCGGAGCTGCTATTCTGCCACTTCATAAATCTCATTTTAATATCAGACTTAATTTGCAAATGAGCCCCACCTACAATTTGCTTATGCATATAATTAAGGTTTGGCATGCCTTAAAATACATGGCTGATGAGAGGTGGAGCGCATTGCACGGCGGAGCGCATTTTGGCTGTGCTAACACGGCCTTAACTTGCCAAAAGTGTCATGATACATACAGGGCAATTTTAAGGCCGGTGTAAACTCTGCGCTATGGCATTAATGCCGTCGGCAACACTTGATGCATGTCCCCTGATGTGTCTACTTCAAGAAAGATGCAAAACGTGTACTATGTCTACCCGTAAGAAATTTAACATCAGATAAAATATTATAAGGCTGATATTTCAATTGTAAGAAGTGCTGGTAAGGCAGGGGATGTCATGACAGTAATAATGTAGACAAATAATAATAGACAACAAACAATGGATGGATGTTACTACATTATACAAATGAAAATGATGTTGTGTTACTGAATGAGGTTTTAGCAATGGTACGGGACGGGACGGTGGGGTGTAGTTTGGCGAGTAAACCAGAGTTGTGTGGCAGCTGATGAAAATAATAAAATGTATGCAATGATTGGCATTGAAAATCTTTTACTGTACTTACTGGGAGACCAAGGGGTCCTCTGTCACCCTTATGCCCTGGCTCACCCTTCACTCCTTTAACACCATGCAACCCTGGTTCACCCTAAAGGTAAAAGCAAAGTTCGACCTTGTGTGCTACAGAGACTGTTAAAGTTCTGACAAAGTTAGGTCATCTTATGAACCCACTGCATTTTCCAGTACGTGCAATAAAAAAAGGCTATGCCAAGCCACAATAAAATTGTAGAGGAGGTTCTTTATATGTAGGTTAAAAAATTATAGTTTGTGAGTTTCATTTTTAGTCCAGTCAGTGTTGAATGTTTTGTGTTCATCATCAAAAATGTATTTGCTTCGAACGTACTGGAACTGTGCAGTGAATTATTTAATTATGTAATTACAGTAATTTTAAACCATGAAGCTCAGCACTAAAGCAATGGGTTTATGCCTATTATGGTTATCCTAATTTGTAAAGACAAAAGTGTTTCAGATTTTTTTTTTTTTTTTTTTTTTTTTTAGCATCTGAGCTTATATGTTTAAAAGTGACACATTCACATTAACTTTATGAGTCACAGACAAATGGACTGGTGCATGCAGAATTAATGACAGCAGTAAACACAGATGATGTAACATAAGCCACTGTATTTGTTACTAAAGAATTACCTTGGGTCCAGGGAAGCCATTAGGTCCCTGCAAGAACACAATGCAAAAGGCAAATGAGTAAGCAAATCACATAACAGTCGATTGTGATAACTAGCTGAACCAGTTTTAGAATACACATGCCATGCAAAATAGGACAGAAAACCTGCACAACATTTTAAACTGCACACCTGTCACCAAACCATAATTCAGTTACATGTATGTCCATATGCCCAACACACAATGGAATTCCAGATTGCAGTTTACTTCCATGATAACAAGCACCTGAATCCTGCAGTTAACCATTTCACCAACAAACTCCACCTTATTGAAGAGGCTGAGGGAACAGTTCAGTCTCCAATTCAAAAAAAAAAAGCTACTGCATGGTGGACTACTAACCAATGATACTCTGGGTGAGGTCACCAAATATTTAACCTAGGCTTCTCGAAGTTGAAGGCTAGTACATCGCCTCTTCACTAAAGCTGGTTACATGGTGACAGTAACAAGCTTGCGTTTACAACTGAACAAACAGTATATCCCCTGCATGCCTGAACACTTACCATTGGGCCTGGTAAGCCATGGGGGCCAGGAGCTCCAGGAGGACCAATAAGCTGTGTGAAACACATAGAATTATTAAGTGCTTGCTGTTTACCATTCTCTTTAACTTCATAATCATTACCACCCACCTAAAATGGTTACCTTTCATGTATGCTAAAAATATGTAAAACAGGTCACTTTACTTTCAGCTACTGAACTGTATACTACTAGTCTATTTCAATTCTTTCTACTATGACTATGGCTATGTAGCAGATTTTGCAAACTGAATGCTGTACACTACTTAACACACAGATTACACTATGTAACACAATTATTGTTCCTGGGTAGTAAGTGTTATTTCCTAATTGCTTATGCCTCAGAAGTATAGAAAATGGTTATTATTCCCCACAAACTTTGGTTTTGTGACCAGGACAGTGATATTTTGAAATTTACCTGTTTCCAATGAGAAAACGGGCGAATTTGTGTCTTTTTGTTCACATAAAGTCAGAAAAAAACAACATATGAATCCAAATTAACATGTATTTATACTAAAGTAATACAAAAATAACTACAAAAGATTTAGAAGTGAGTAGTTTTTCGAGATTTACGATTATACTGTAAATCACTTTTACCAAATTTCAGCCCCCAAATGTAGTCTCCCATCATGTTCTCGTTATACTGTCCTTGGTAGCGGCGTTCAAAGTCCAGTATATCCTGGTGGAAGCGCTCGCCTTGCTCCTCCGAGTACACTCCCATGTTCTCCTTGAATTTATCAAGATGAGCATCAAGGATATGGACTTTGAGGGATATCCTACAGCCCATTGTGCCGTAGTTCTTCACCAGAGTCTCAACCAGCTCCACATAGTTCTCGGCCTTGTGATTGCCCAGGAAGCCCCGAACCACTGCGACAAAGCTGTTCCAAGCCACTTTCTCCTTACTAATGAGCTTCTTGGGGAATTCATTGCACTCCAGTATCTTCTTTATCTGTGGTCCGACGAAGACACCGGCTTTGACCTTTGCCTCAGACAGCTTAGGGAAGAAGTCTTGAAGGTACCTGAAGGCTGCCGACTCCTTATCTAGAGCTCTGACAAATTGTTTCATAAGGCCGAATTTGATGTGCAGTGGTGGCATCAGCACCTTCCGGGGGTCCACCAGTGGCTCCCACTTGACGTTGTTCCTCCCCACAGAGAACTCGATCCGCTGTGGCCAGTCCCGCCTGTGGTAGTGCGCCTTTGTGTCCTTGCTGTCCCAAAGGCAAAGATAGCAAGGAAACTTGGTAAAACCGCCTTGGAGACCCATCAGGAATGCCACCATTTTGAAGTCTCCTATGACCTCCCAGCCGTACTCATCATACTTCAAGGCATCCAGCAAGGTCTTGATGCTGTTGTAATCCTCTTTGAGGTGCACCGAGTGAGCCAGGGGAAGAGACGGGTACTTGTTACCATTATGGAGCAGCACGGCTTTGAGGCTCCTGGATGAGCTGTCAGTGAAGAGGCACCACTCATTCTGGTTACAGGCGATTCCGATTGCCTCGAACAGACTGGTCACATTGTGGCAGAAGCAGAGTCCATCTTGACAGGTGATGAAGCTGGAAAAAGGTTGGTGACGCTTCCTCTGATCTGCGACTTGCACACTTTCATCCAACAAGTTCCACTGCTTGAGCCTAGACGTCAAAAGCTCGGCATTGGACTTGGTGAGACCAAGATCTCTAATCAAGTCGTTGAGGTCTTTTTGGTTGGGGTAGTATGGGTTTCTCTCCTCAGCTCCACCTCTGAAATTGTCATCTGGATCTACAACATCTTCCTCGCTCTCTGACTTGCTGCTCTCTTCTAAAGACGGCTGCTCTCTCTCCGGAGGAGTGGGTACGGGGAGCTCATGGCAGTGTGGCACCGGGGCGATGGATGAAGGAAGGTCCGGATACGTGATAGCAGGTGCATTCTTGCCAGTCCGACGTTTGGAAGGGTCCACCATGCAGAAGAAGCAGTTGCTTGAGTGGTCAGTGGGTTCCCGCCAAATTCTTGGGATAGCGAACTTCATGGCTCTCTTTTCCCCTCTGTACCATCCTACAAAAATACATTTATTTCACCCATGACTAATGTGTAAGAGATTCTCGCAACATTTTTCATATATGATATATTTTTTCAATAACATTGAAAATTGTAAAACATTTTAAAATTAAAAACTTTTACAATTTTAAAAATTTTAACAAATTTTATAACATAAAATTCTGAGCAACAATTGTCTATCTTACCTTCCAGAGATTTTTTTGCAGTGCTCGCAGGTGAAATGAGGTGCCCAGGGTTTGTCTTGATCCCCGACAGGCATGCCGAAATATGCCTTGTAGGCCTCACACATCTTAGCAGATGCTTCCACCGAGTACTTTTTCGCTCTTGTCTTGATAAATTGACCGCAGACATAGCAAAATGCGTCTGCCGGATGCTTGCAGCCTCTTGATGCCATCTCAGAAGACACTTAGGCAGCTGGAACTAAACTGAACTGGTGGGCTTAAGGCCCCTGTATTTATACTACTATTTATATTACTGGAAAGTTCTAGAAAGTTCTAGAAGTTACTCCAAGTTTACTCAGCAATGAATCTATCTGGAATGTTCTGGAAAATAGGCAAATTTCAAAATATCACTGTCCTGGTCACAAAACCAAAGTTTGTGGGGAATAATAGCCATTTTCTATACTTTTGAGGCATAAGCAATTAGGAAATAACACTTACTACCCGGGAACCAAAAAAAAAAAAAAAATTGTTACACGGTGTTATTAAAAGGACAGATAGATACTGAAAGGGCATTATTGTCAATGCTGAGCAATAGAAGTAACTAAAAAACAACCTGAAAAAACCTGAAAAACAAAATACATTTCTTTGGAAAAAATGTTCTAATGTCCCAGCATGACCTTTAAGTGAACAATAATGCTTTCAAGTCAAGCACAAGGCTTGAAGTTAACGTATATTTGTAGCATTTTGCTTCCCAAAACCCTTAATTTGCCACTAGTTTTTTTTATGCGGTGCCATTTTTCTGATACCTTACGCTGCAGTTTATACGACCGACCCTGTGTGAACATGTACATAATTATTGGTATTAGTTTTTTAAACACATACATTATTAGTATGTTTCATAAAGCTGGAAACCATTGCTAATACATCTTCCCAATTCGTAGATGACCCGGCAGTCTGGCGAGTCTAGTTTTGCCCCGGCCAATCTAGTTTCGCCAAGGCCTTCTGGGCGAATCCTGAAGTTACCACTTTTTTTCGGCACTTGTCCACGTCCAATCGGGGCGAATCTAGATTGGCCCAGAACTTGAAAAAGATGACTGGGCTAAACCCATTTTTTCAATAGTTTTCACTGAATTTCGGGACTAGCCCAGGCGAGTCTAGTTTCACCCAACACTTCTAAATCGATGCTGGGTGAATCTGGTTCACCCCTGCCATTAATTTGGGTGAGTCTAGTTTCGTCCAAAGCTTCAACATTAATGCTGGGCTAATGTAGTTTTGCCTATGCCAATTACTTGGGCGAGTCTAGTTTTGAATTTCTACACTCTCTTCTGCCAGCTTCTAAGTGTGTGCCGGGGTACCTGCCTCGCCTCCACTTCTGACAGCAATGTAGTGAGGGTGTGCTGGGATTCCAGTGGTGGTGCTGAAAAGGCAGGACACCGGGGCTCTTTTTATTAGCTCTTTCTCCCGTAAATACCTTGTCAGGAAAGTCCATACAGGCTTGTTTTACTTCCCTGTTACTCTCCATTCCAAACAAATCTTGGTTGATATCCCTTATTCTTAGTTAATTTCAAAATTGTACTGCATTAAACATGCAGTAAAAAGGCAGGGTGTGAGCATACATATTTATGAACATAACATGTTGCACAAGTTGTTTAAATGTAGCAGTACTCTGCTGGAATTAGCTTTCATTTTCAAAATACCTCGGTTGTGGTTGTAACCTTATAATTTATAAGGTCATACAATGGAGGATTCAATGATATTGTGGCACACATTCCTTTTTTTTTTAATTCCTGTCTTTATAGGTGTGTATGATTTAATAGTCAACAACTGAAGACAGATAAGAGGATAATTTCGTATCAATTAATTTGCACCAATGAAACATAACCTGGTTAACCGTACTGATGGCATATCAAATGCTTAGATGACAGATATGGTTGCATTCTTATAGAACTTAAGGATAAAATAAAATACATTTTGACATGGAATTGCATTAGTTCCATTACTTAGTTGAGCACAAGGTGCATTCAATAAATACTTTCTGATTTAAATAGAGGCCTACTATGTGATAGTTTGATCTATTCAGTCTATTTAAAACAGTAGGTAGGTGGTTATTTTTGTAATTATTAGTTGAAAAACTGCTACCGAATAAGGCCATTTTGCTACCTACTTTCCAGCCAGGTAACATACCTCACACTGCTGCCATAAAAAGTTAACTTCTAGCCCTGCAAACAGTACAATATTACTCTATTGTTCCCGCCCATACACCAAGTAACATTTAAGGGTGTGTAAAGAGTTTTTAGATATGTTTTTTATCTATAGCCCCCAAAAGCAACCAAATGAAAGACCACATCCAACACTTACAGATTGACCTTGAGGACCAGGTAAACCAGAATCTCCCTTTTCTGCTTTCATGCCATTGGCGCCCTGCAACACAAGTAAACCAGCTTACTTTAAATCAGGTCCCACTTAGTTTGTAGCTAAACGCTCTGCCAAGAGCCCAGACGTGAACCCAAGAAAACATACAGTATATTTAGAATCATTCTGAATGGCATCTCCAATGCAGGAGACCACACCGGTAGGCTGTGGTGACTATTGGATGCACTTAGACACAATAAAACAAGTTACATTTTTCAGTGGTTTGATAGACGAAATACAATGCCCTGGATAAGGGCGTCTGCTAAGAAATAAAACAAATAAATTAAAAATAGCAAGTTTTGCGATTGACCTTTACTAGTCCGTTTTTTTTAGACCTGTCTCGTGATACAGATATATAGACCACAAGAAAAATGAACTTCTCAAATGCACTTACTGGCAATCCAGGTAGACCTATTTCTCCTTTCTCTCCTGACATGCCCGGGATACCCATGTCACCTTTTGAACCTTTGGGACCCTAAAATATTAATCACAGAATCATATTAGATTTTCAAACATCATCAATTAACACTGCATTTGCTTACATTTGATGTTGATTAAGCGTATCATACCTGCTCGCCATCCAGCCCAGGATTCCCTTGGGCTCCTGTCTCTCCCTGTAATCAAGACAATCATGTCACCATACATATTATTTTATTGTTCATATCCTATCAGCACTTCATTTAGTAAAGAAAATGTCTTTTAACTACAAACCACATGATGGCCTAATAATATCAATAATAAATGCATTATCTAAAAATGTACCATAGTAAAAGTATAGCAAAGTGAAAGCATGGTAAAGTATAGCAAAGTATGGTAAAGCATATTAATAAATATGGCAAACTAAGATAAATGCACAGTATAACCACGGGAAAAGCCTGGTAAAACTGCAAAAATTACTGTTGTAAACCTTTATGTCTTTCACTCTAAAGTCGCCTTTCTGGATACAAATACAAAGTGCTTTCAAGTCAGCTTCCATGAAATATTAATAATATATAAAATAGGATTATTCTAATAAAAACTTGGTTAGCTGGTATAATGTTTGCAGTGCCCTCACCTTCAATGTTGTCAGATACTACACTGTAATGCCCACTAACCAGAATTATGTTGTTTATTGGGTTTCTAACAGTCATAAACTATAAAGGCTTCATTCCCCAATGTACAATGACGCTTGGTCACCTTTATTCCTTGCTGTCCTGGTGGTCCTGGGGGACCCTAGTTATGAAACAAAAAGTATTTATTGATATAAGTATTCAGATTTCTGTAGTGAATTAGGATGTAGACACTGATTTACAAATAACAGCACACACAAAAGACATGTATACTACATGATTAAGGAAAAGCACAACTATTATTTATTGATGAATATGTAATGCATGGAAACACTGACAATGTAAGAAAAACCAAACATACAACAAGCAACACCTATGTTTACCATTGAAGGCATGCGTATGCCTGCTTGTACAAAGTAAGTAAAACACACCCCAAACTAGATGAGTGAATACGAATGTATTTTACTTGGCTGAGGGGGCTAATTCACAGCTTTTGGATGAGGCAATTCTGCCTTTTTGGAAAAGACAAGGGCAGACAAGACAGTGGGTTGGGAATGCACATGCAACAAAATGGTATGCTACTCAGTTATGTTTATGGGTTACTAGTTAATTAGTGACGTGTTCAATGTTATATGCTGTCTATCCTGCCAAGTTTAATTTGTAAGTTTTATAAAATGTACTAAGCAGTACTGTTTATATCGACACACTGTTCCATGTTACACAATACCAATTCTACACAAAATGGCACAGATCTTAATTTGGTTGCTGACATGCCAAATGTTGCTACGGTACGTTTTTGTAAGTACAGTAAACTTTGTATTCTGCACACATAATGGAAACATAGAAAATACCATGCAGTACAAAGGTAAAACAACAAAAAGACATCACTCATGCAACTTGAATATGTGAATTACCGTGACTGTTAGAGTGGTAATCCTCTGTTGGCAAAATGTAGTAGTGAAAGATAAGATTACAATTTATGAATCAATATAGCTATCTGTTTTAACATGTCCTATAAAAGCATCCACATAACTGATTTTTTATTTTTTAAATGTTGTATGTGAGTTGCATGGAATAATAATATATACCTTCTCAATGTGCATAACTTTATTTTGTATCTGTTTATTATTCCATGTTTTAAATCATCCAGGGCACCCCTTGTCGTAATTATTATTATTATTTTTTTTAAGAAATAGCTTCATTATAGGTCAAATATGTTGGTGGCTTTATTAAACATGCCAAATATATGTTATTGCAGAAATAGTAAAAAGGGATAATTAAAGACACACTGTATGGGATATTTAACAGATAATAAAGGAAATATTAGAGAGATAAAGATGTTAAAATGTATTTGTTTAGCCTAATTTCCACAGGTGGACATATGGATTAGTTTGGTCCCAGTAAATCTACAGTATTGGCCTATGAGCTCTGCAACAAATAATGCTATACACTATACTATGCCTCCCCCAGTCGTGTACATTCACTGCGGTCCACTACCCATGCAGACTTTTTATAGTACTGTGACATTAGCCTTCAAACTGCACTTATTGTTCCCCTGTAAGACAGGGTGAGTGAAGCAGATATCCAACCTGTAGAAATCTACCATGCACTGGCAATTAACTTGAAACCTAAGGCTAGCTTTACTACATACCTGATATGCACAGTGCAATTATTTATCTAGATGTTGCCTTTCAGATTTAATTATTAAACATTGACAGTCAGAGTCTGTTTGTTCTAATTGTCATGAAAACAAATTTTGCCCCTTTTTTATATAAAATAGGACGCATATCTATTTCTGAATGGGGAGAGGAAACCAGTTTTTAGAGTCTGCCAAGTACCATCATTTAGGCCTTTGATGCAAAATGTGTAGGTTTGATGGGTCATTAGCATTAGCTATTTTACATAACACATTGCATCCTTTGAGATAGACACACAGCAAGGATTTCAATACCTCTGCTCAGTGGTTGCAGGAGAAGGACAGGTCAAGGTGAAGGCTATCCTTTTTTATACATACCTGCAGTGCTTCGTGGATGTTTCCATTATAGTCAATTATCTCAGTGGTTCCTTGGTCACCCTTTTGCCCTGGTGGACCCTGTTTTGTAACATTAAAAGAGCGTTATTGAAAAAAAAAAAAAGATTACGTGCCAATTCAGGTAAAATAAACACAAACATTTTGTTAAGTCTCTAATACAGTTTTACTATCTTGTATCACAAAATCCAAGCAATGTTACACCTCTAAAGTATAGTACACAGTACAGCTTTGGCCAAAAGTTTTGCATTGCCCTATAGAATTAACTCATTTTGCTTCATAATGTCGAATTAATGAAACCTATTGTATAATGTTATATTAACATATTAAATTGCACACCGCTTTGTAGTTTTCTATTTTCTTAATGAAAAACTGACAAAAAATGAAATCTAACATGAAATTCTGTACTACTATTATGATTTCCGGTAGATTTTTGAGATATCATTATGTAGTTTCTTTGATTTACCTGATGTTAAATAAAATATCTAAATTACGTTCATATATTTTTTGTTTTAATTATGTTTCAATCCTCAAATTCTACGTTAGGCAACACTTTTGGCTATAGCTGTAGTAGTAGACGCTTTAGGGAGTTAGTTTATGACTCAGCGTCATATATAACTTAGACCACCTCCTAAATAGAAGGATCACTTGTCAAAATGACACTTTTGATGAATCTAACATGCTGTGGACTTGCCATCTGTAATGACCTTAAAGTAAAGGCCTATAAATGGTCGTCTGAGCGGCTGGTTGATGTACGGTGAGGATACAGAAGCTTTGTGTGATTAAAGCTGCTCAAGTCATACTCTGATCCTACTAGGGGAAACACCCCCCTCAAAAGGCTACAGGCAGTCATTGACTTTTCTTTCAAAGCAAACATTCCTCAATCTAAGACAGAAAACATACATCAGAGTTCTGAAAGCTTAGGTTGCAGTAACTGACCTTTAGTCTTGTCAGTGCTGCAGCAAACTATTTCAGTAACTATCAAAATGCTGATTTAACCTTTGTACTGTAGTTCTGACGTTAGGAAGGGACATTGGGCATTGGATGTGATAAGCAAACAGCCTGATATGATTATCAGCTTACCCTGGGCCCCATGGCTCCTAATTCACCTGTCTCTCCAGAATCACCCTGTAACACAAAAAAACAAGGGGCTGCAGTCACATATGGATATTTATTAATATATTAATTAAAAAAACAGTAAAGTGGATGGGAAACTTCTCTTGAGCAAAGATGATAAGCCACATGCTGAAAACAAATAATTTACACACTATTTAACCTTTATTAATATGTTTGTTGTTTTGTTTTATTGATTGTTTATTGATCTGTCAGTTTAAATGTGAATTCACAGAACAGGAGCAAGGGCTGCAAGGAATAAGCCCTGGGACCTCAAAAGGACTGGGACTTCAGAAGGAACTATGTGCTTGAGACTTTATGTTTCCCCTTGACTGGCGGAGAACCGCCCTCACGGAGGCGAGAACGAACCAATCGGCCTCCAAGACTGGGGAGCTTGTATGCTGGAATGATAGAGAGATTCTTAAGATTTGGTCGGGGGTCGCCTCTGGCTCTCGGAGAACCTTCCTCTCGGAGGTCAAGGCCAACTTGGCTGATCCTAAGGTTGGGAAGTGATGTCACTTGCCCCAAAAAGAGGACACCCCCCCTCTGAACATACTAGCAATATTGTGTTGGGCCACCCCTGACCAATTCTCTCATATTACTGAATTACAAATGGTACATTGAAATTTTGCTCTGTTCAATATTTTTTTTTAAAACACTTAAACTCAAAATCAATTATTGTAAGGCGACATTGGTTTTATGTTGGGAAATATTTTTAAGAAAAATAAAAAACTGAAATATCTTGCTTGCATAAGTATTCACAGGTAGAGGCCAATGGTAAGGTAATTGTGTCCTCGTTAGGGCAATTTCTTTCATCGGTGCAAACTGGGAGCTTCCACAGTACAGGGGCTGAATACTTATGCAAGCAAGATATTTCAGTTTTTTATTTTTCTTAAAAATATTTCCCAACATAAAACCAATATCACCTTGCAATAATTGATTCTGAGTTTCAGTGTTTTAAAAAAAAAAAAATCAAACAGAATGAAATTTCAATGTACCATTTGTAATTCGGTAATATGAGAGAATAGGTCAGGGGTCTGAATACTTTTGCAAGGCACTGTGTATATATATATATATATATATATATATATATATATATATATATATATATATATATATATATATATATATATATATGTGTGTCCATGGGGTACTCCCCTGTATAGTCTATAATGACTTCTTGTGTCAGATACCACACCTAATAGAAATACAAATAAATATATTAAAATAACTGACCACCAAAATCTGATATGACTGGAGAACTAGAGACTTTCACTTGGTACAACAGAGACCCCTAGTGGCAGAAACTGACCTTCCCTAACCCTGAAAGACATCCCACTACCACAGTTGCACAGTGAATTGAACGGAATCATTGTAAGCCAGAACGAGAAACACAGAGTACTGCTGACAGAACACAGAGCAGGGCGGAGCGTTGAAGCTGACAGAGGTAAGGCAGAGGCCACCAAATTAAAAAAAAAAAAAAAAAAAAAAAAAAAAATCACAGTCAAAGCACAGAAAAAGAAATCTAAGCAAATAACACATATACCAGACAAAAACATGTCCACAGAGAAATGCAAAACAGCTTTACACCTTAGAGACAGGGTCACGTGCATTTATTAACATATAAGAGCAACAGGACACAAATAGCTCAGGTAAAAGCTCAATAAGCAGAGAGCTTTCTCGTGGCGCCCTGTAACATATGTTAGCAGTTACTGAACGGTCTTTTAGGAGCGAGCAGTTTCACAATAGCAGGCAAGAAACCACTGTGTATTAAAACAGTTTAATTGAGTTTTGCAATTTGTGTATTGACAACAAAAATATTAATTATCACACATGTGCTGGTCATATAAATCCATATTTTAAAAAATCAATTTGCAGCTACCACATTGATAACGCAGGTTGGCCACTTTGAACCTCAAGCGAGGCAGCTCTGAGCTTGACTCGCACTTATTCAGAAGCGCTTTCGGTGTGCGCAATGTTCAATAGGAAAAGGCATGCAAAGTCCTGGGGTGATCTGCCTACTGAATGCACTCCAGTTGTGAAAACTGACCTTTGACCCTTTGGGGCCTGTGGCTCCAGCCTCCCCAGGAACCCCCTGTGAGGAGAAGTAGAAGCACCATGGGAAGACAGAAGAGAGAAAGGAGGTTACAAATTAGAGAGGTGAATCAGGAATAGCCTTATGAATAATAATTACCTGTATACCTGAAACATACTACAACACATGCTCTATTACGTTTCAGATAAAGCTCAAGAATTAGTTATTTTTCATCTGAAAAAAGAAGTACAGCATATACACAAAACGGAATAGCATGCAAACACCATTTTTAGGTTCGGCCTAAACGCTTTCCTACAGAATACAGAGAGTTTATTTAATTTAGTTTCATGTAAGTGGTCTGCGCCCTTTGGTAGGCCGGAACAAAGTTTCAAAGGTCTTATCTATATGTAAGTTAACAGACAATAGAGGAAAAAGAAGGTAAAGAGCAAACACTGCTAATTATTAAAAACCTCAAGGATCATGGTCAAATACCAGTGGCCTTGTAATGATGGGGAGGCTGGTTTGGTGAAAACCAAAGCATTGGTCATATAACAGGTATAACTGGAAGTTACATTTGATGTATTTGGAGACAATGTTATCCCTTGTTAGTACAAAATCCTCAGATTTTTTTTCCACTTGGAAGCCAGTTATCTCCTTGTGCTCTCAATATGCCCTGTGGTTATTGATTAAAGTAACTGTAGTTAACAAAATAATTCCATAAATCCTGCCTATTTTGAATTTTCTTTAGCTACATAGATGTTAAATGTACAATTCTGAAATAAACACCTGTTATAGCAAACACATTTTTTCCCTTTCTAAACATGGTATCTGTGACTGCTTAAGATTAAAGTTTCAAGTGTCTCTTTTTGGCTTTTTTTCACAGGAAACATGTTATACTTGCACTTCCTGGATCATGCTACCTCAGCAGTGTCTTCTGGGTTATAGTATGTTACTGGCTGAAATCACATCTGTCAACAAGGGAAGCAGCTGAATGGTTATTGATAGGAAAAAAGCCACTGCATGGGTGGGGACAATTTTACCCTCGGTGAAATGGTCAAGCAAGTGCATTTATATAGAACAGAGACTTATTTAACCATGATTTGCACCAGACATGCAGCTAATTATTTTGTTAGCTACAAGCACTTTAAGTATATGACAAGTGGCTTTCCTTCAGTGTTTTTTAAATAAAGGACCTTAAAACCCCAAAGCACTTGCCACATAATAGCTATAACTACAGGATGCATCACCTGTACTTGGAGACTACTATCTCCCTCACTAGAACAACCACTGCCCAAGTGCTGTTGAGGTTGACCATCAGAACCCTAAACAAATACTGACCTTTGAGCCCTGAGGACCACCTTCTCCACGCTCCCCTTTCCCAGGTGGGCCAGAATTCCCCCTTTCTCCCTGGGAATTACATAAGATGTTAGTACACTTCAAGCAAAGAGATGGCATGTGATAACTCACATTGGAGGTGTTGTAAGGAATGAGTTGGGATAAAGACCAAGTTAAAAGAGGGTTCACCTCAGGGAAAAAAAAAAAAAACTTCAATGAGGATGCTGAGGTTGTAGTATAGTATGAATAATTTCACAATAGGGCTATGGTTAGGGTTATGCTTTATAATTCTAAATAACTGTTGTTTTTTTACCACTCAATTCCAAAATGACTAATTCGGTTTAGGAGGTTACCCTCTATTGTTATAACTTGGGGTGTGCTACTAGCCTACTCGTACTTTAAAAAGTATTTATCGGCAGGTATTGAATAAATCTATCAATTAATGTGCTGATTTCAAAACAAGAAAAGCTGTCCTTCCCTTGCCTTTACAATTGAGTATCAATGAATTCCACATTTAATGCTTTAAAAGTTGATTGGAAGTTAATCTTCCTCTCATCTGAGTTACTGGCATTTTTACAATTGTGTTGCTGTGCCAAGGCCTTAGACTGACAATGAAACCCTGTCTATGGCCTCGGTACAGCACTAAAAATCTCAGCTCACTCAAAGCAGACGGACTTGCCATTGATTGGTACTCAATTGTAAAGGTGAAAGAAGAACTATTTTTCTTGTTTTTAAATTAACACATTCATTAATTGATTTATTTAATACCTGCCGATAAATACTTCTTCAAGGAAATTACGAGTATGAGCTATAACTGTGTTATTATTTTTATATACATTTGTTTACCTTTGTTCCTGGTAAACCTGGTAACCCAGGCTCTCCCTGAGGACCCATAACACCTGTCTCGCCCTAAAAGATTTAAAGCACAGAAAAATATACATTAAGTTAATCATCTTAAAAATAACAAATAACAAAACAGATCCTGACTGTCATCTTTAATTTCTTTATTTACTGCAGCAATCCTTTAAATCTGTACAACCATAATGGTCTTTTTGTTCAGCACTCAAGCATCCAAGCATAGGGCTGAACTAAGAAAATATAATAATATAGATTTGCTGTGGTCCAGATAAGATGTTAATATGCTGGCAGGTAAGATGCAGAGTTAAGGGTAACCGTGTGGCCTAGTGGTTGAAGACGACTTTGGTCATTTGCTTTTATCTGCATGTCCCTCGGTATGTGCGGCACCTGATTAGAAGGGGGATTTGGCATCTCCGTTTGGCCAGATTTAAATGTAGGACATACAGTTGTATGAGGATAGTATGAGAAATAACTGGCCAAAATGAGCTTTTATATTGGACAGCGTCTTTGTTATTGATATATTCCAGACACTTGTTGTTGCTTTAGAAAACAGTTCTATGAAAGCAAGAGAATGCAAGCCCTATCCAGGAATGGTCACACTAAAAGCAGATTGAGCAAAGCAGTATAGCAAACATGCTAGAAAATAAATCACACTCACAGCAATCCATAGAAAACTCACTCCGGTTTGCATTATATACTCTTCACATGATCTTGGGAAACATTATAATTCACTAGCATTGGATTGCTTTTCTGTACCGTTTTTTTAAATGAATACATATTTTTTTGTTGTGTGTTTTTGAAATTTAATGACCCCGCCCCGGACACCTTTGAATACAAGCTGATTCAACAATTTATACCACTGCCAAGCACAATTTACCACTGCCACCAGATTTGAATTAGTACATGTGTACAGCACCCTCTGCTGGTAACTCTGAATCACTGACCAACAGGCATACGGCAATGCAAATAAAAAAAAAAAAAAAAAAAGATGCATATCAAGTGCTCATTAAAAAGCGTACTACAAAAGGAACCATCACTATTTAATTGTGCTAGTACTGCATTTTAATATTACACATTATACTAAAAGGGCTGGTAAACTAAAAAGTTCTATTACTGACATCTGACAAGTAACTCTCCAAATGAATCCAAGTTCCAATGGCAATAACTAGGGCCCTGCGTTTTTCACGACTTGTTTTTTAATCAGTAATTTAGTCCTCGAGCCACACAATGTCGATACAGCCTCCACAGTAAGCCGCGTAATGAGCAATCATAAAACAATCATCCAATTACTTTACTTTAACCATTTATATTGCTCATCCCATTACTGCAGAGTGCGTATCATCAGATTAATAAACAGAACGCTGTAGGCGGCTACTGACATTTATTTAACCCTTACATATTATTTCAGAGAACTCTTAAGCTTAAATAAAATATTTCAATTTACCAGTACGCTTTTACACAAATAATTTGTTAAAAAAAATGAATTACATTTCCTTGATATCTGGATCTCACCAAACACAAATATGTAATTCGTCAACAGAAAGACGAGATTTTTTTTTTTTTTTTTTTTTTTTAATGGATTTCCTGTTTCTGGCAACAATCCTTGATCCGTATAGTTAATATAACAATTTATTGGAATCTGGGCATTTTACAGATTCTGTAACATATGTTAGCTGTGGGTTTTTTTATTTCATTTTTGTATTATCTGTTTTGTTTTTATTGATTTTGTTTTGTTCTTTGAATACAGTGTAAAAAATGTTTGTTCATAAATGTTACTTATGTTTGCATGAAAGACAAACAAAATCCATTCTCAGTTCTTGTGCATTATATTTTGCTGTTAAACTTAAGCATTGTCACTTGGCTAAGCCAGTCTTCTTTCATGGATTGACGTTGCTCTGTGAAAATGTGTCCATACGAAGAAACATTTCTTTCAGCATCCACAGAATTGGTAACAACTGACAAATATATTTTGCTAAATTGGGAAATTCTACTACTCTTTCCTTCTGCATATAGCTGATATCCCTCCTTTTCTGATTTACAGCAAGCATCAAACCCTGGAACAGACTCTAATGAGAGGGTTTTTTTATCCAAACTACAAACTTGTTGTGGATCAAAAGTCCTTAGTGCCTTCAGAAACTTGTGATCTGGTTGAATGAAATCTGGTTTTATTCTGCATTGATCAGGGCTGTTGTAGCTCGTCAATTTTTTTATAAACTTTGTTTCAAGTTTTTACACACTATTTGTTTATACTGTCATCTGTGCTGTGCAACTCTTGTGCCACTGCTCAGTATGTATTTATTAATTCTGCAACTTTATCATACAATTGATGAATTCTAACGTTATGGCTTTCAAACCACTGTATTAGATCCACTAGTCCCTTACCATGCGTTGCAATCAGTTAAGACACCAGGTGGATATTGCTGTGTGAAATTTCTCAAAGAAATGCTTTCTGATTTTGTTGGTGCATCCGTTTTTTCTAAAACAGCAAGTCTCGAGGTTCTAGAATGGCTATAATTGCTCTCTTAATTAGGGGGTTATTTTTTAAATATCCAGAATGTAATGTGTTGAGTCCTAATTTATTCTTTAGATCAGTTTATCTGGAGTAGCTTGCAGGACTTTAGGACTGAATTGCAGGCTAGTTCTGTCGTTTTAATTCTCTTGTGAATTTCACAGGGCCCTAGCAATTACATGTTTAACAGTGTTAAGAGTTAAATACTTAAACAGAGAGAACCACAAAGATGTGTTTTATTTTGAGCTATGTGTCACTAGAAATAAGTTCAAATAAGAAAGAGACTAGTTTTGATGTCTGTTCAAGGAAATAAATCACAAAGACATAAATCGGTCTTCCACAAAAGAGTTCTGTCGTTCTAAATTCTAAATCTGATAACTGGGTAACCTTAGAACGAGCATGTTAGTTTTCAGAGTAGGTTGTATAGGTTGTTCCTGCACTTGTTATACACATATAGACATGTTATAAAATCAATCTTCCACAGTCTGTACATATTATAAACATCATGATCTTTTTATTTTATTTTAGAGAGAAGATAGCTGTAATGAAAGGATACTTAACGATTGTCCATTAGTTTCTGTTCCCTTATCTATTTGCACACATGATGTGAAAGGTTCAACGTTTAAACATTTTAGACAGTACACCAATATTGCCACTAACAAATACGACAGGGACCGTAGTGCAATGTAGGAATACGTTATTTTTAAACGTACTTCTGTCAGCAATATAAGTAACTAGAGTCCACCCGAACCACAGACCTTAGAACATCTATTCTTAAAGGTACTTGCCGACTGTCCCAGGTAATTGAATTTCATTTAAAACAAACGAAAGTCGTCCATATTGATATTCATAAAATGATCTGTGCAGAACGGCGACTGTCGTTAAGCAATTTATGAATTGCTCAGTTCTGTCGTTAGCTGTTGGGAACTTAAATAAATGGAATCTACCGACAGCAGCACCCAGCGTGTTATTAACAGCGTGCCTGTATGATATGTGATTTATATACTGGAGGATGCGATCATGTTCAGGTTATTTAAACTACCTTAATTGTTGTTCCTTTGCTTTGCAGGACATATGCAATTAAATGAAAAACACTTGTAAATCAGTTATTTAAATTGTTATTTCAGCTTAACACAGATACAGCATTACTCATTAAAAAAAAAAAAAAAAAAAAAAAAAAATATGCAGTGTTACTCACAGGGGCATTAACTCTTATACAAACACAGTCTTATAGACAAAATCTGTAACATTTTGTGTCTGTTTTTTTATGCAATTTGCCTTATATATAGTAAAGCATAATTTTACGAAATTTACCATAATAATTAATCATAATAGTCAGCCAACATTTAGTTTCTATATCATACACTATGTTAAGTTATTAAGTGTTCTCACATAAGAGTGCAGAAAATCCGAAAATGCCAAACTTTCGACTATGTTGAAGATTAAACATAACAGTAAGCGATACTTGACTCTTATAGTAAGGTAAAGTATTTTGGATTCATTTGCAGAAAATTGGTCTATTCAACAATTTTGCAATCCATATTTGTGAGGTATAGACTTATACCAGGTATAGGTATAGACATAATCTGAGTTTGAAAACATGTCTACTTGACGTACATTAGTCAAATGTATTAAAGGCTGTTTGTACAGAAACACATTTTTATAGCAACCAAAAACATTTTAAAAATCCCTATAGAAATATTGTTTTAGAATAACTAAAAAAATGCATACATAAACATACATAAACCCAAATACTATCTGCACATTATATATTTTTTAGGAAATCTATCTTATTTAGAACAATGTTGTTCTGCTTACCATTTTTTTTCTGCAGACTGGTGAAACCATGTAAACATACAGTATATTTTTCCAAAGTTTAATCATCTGCATTTACTAACCCTTCCAGTGGGTCTCTCATAGACAGGATTGCAATATACAGAGATGGCAGTGTTACTTACCTTGATCCCTGGAAGTCCAGGAAGCCCAGGAAGACCTGGTTCACCCTACAAAGCAAAAGTATAAAGTGTTACACAATTGTACTCGAGCATCGTCAGTCTGCCTGAATGCATAGGCTTTTTCCAGAAAGTTCTAGTAGAAGATGTAAAAGGTGTGACATTCGGTTATTAAATAGCAAAGAACATACATCAAATATAATTTTCTCATATACTCCAAAACAAATAAAAATAAAAGTATATTAGGCATGTGCAATAAACTGTTTTGATTAACCGTTACTTCTAAATCATTATAATTTTGCACATAGATAAATATTTAATTTAAAGTAGTCACTTTAAACAGCTTTTGCAAAAGGTGGAGATTACCAGTAAATATCTTGTAACATTAAAACACACACGAGAACATGGATTTTTTGTAGGGACCAAGCACAGCTATCTCTCCCCTTACTTTGAACCATTAGTAGCAGTATTTTTCATTGTGAATGCAGGAAGGATATGAGTGAGTGGCAGGATATCAGAACAGATATAGAACAGATTGTGTCAGGGTACTTCTTTCAGTCTGGGTTCTATTAGTCGAAGAAAAGAGCTTTGCATTGTGTTGCTTCTGACAAATTCATAGCAACACGTTAGCTAGAAACGTGCATTCTAAGTTTACAGCCGTTTTTAGTAACAGTTCAGTGCAACTGCCCTTGGTCAAAGTGCTTTGATTGTTTCATCAAAAGATTCATTTTGATGTTGCAAAGGAATGACAACTTGAACCTGTGTATATATAAACTTTACCAAGGTATTGCAAATCTATTGGATTATAGAACAATACTAGAACATGTTATATATATATATATATATATATATATATATATATATATATATATATATATATATATATATATATATATATATATATTCCCTTCATAATATTACATTTTAATTTTGAGGCATTACGTTGGCTGTCTGTTAACTAACAAAACATCAGATACGATAGGCAGTGCTAAATCCACTTAACCTTCTTGCAGCAATTTTATTCAGACCATGGGCTCTTGTTAAAATGAGATGGATGAAAACATAATCAAATCTTAAGTTCTGAATATATTATCCCTTTGCTAATTAAACCCATTGGCAGCTTTCAGAGATAATATTGAGTCTGACAGAATGTTTATGACTCAGCTACATCAAACTGACATTTCTTCATAAAAAAAGACCTTTTGTTGCATCTCCTGATTTCTTAAAAGTTTCAATCATTTGATAAAACATAAAACTGTTCTATTAACTTCAATGAGTTCCTCTTTTAATAAAAGTCACACTCCATGTCTCCATGACGAATCGGCACACAAGCCTCTTTTCTGCCTGAACTAATTTAAAATATAAAATTCATGCTGTGTGGCACAGTCATTTAAATTGCGTAATTAAATGAAATGTGACTGGCAGCCTGACAGTCGTTTCTGATTGCTTCCCAAATGTTTTCATCAACACAAAACATTTAAGATAGAGATGGTTGGTTTCCGCCACTGACTTTTCAGCAACCTCTGTAGTAATAAATGCCCCAGTAGCTTCCAACTTACACAATAAACCCAGACTTCAAAAATAAATTCAATAATAATGGTGTAAAAGTAACAAGCAGCAGAAAAAGCGAGAACATTTGAAAAGGCCAAACATGTTATTTGAAGATTTCCAAAGAGCATATTAAGTCTCTCCCATAAGGAAAATAAATAGATCTAGGATATATCAAAATGAAATCTCTGAAACACATATACGTACACACATAATAGGCACTTCATATATTTGAAACATGAACTATCACCAGTATATATCACGGGTATGTGTACAATGAATATAGCTTATTATAAGAAATTAACCATATCTAAGATTTTAAGGGGTGATTTAAAGCCTAATATTACCACATTGTATTTTTTTTTTTTTAAAGGAAAAAAACACCTGTTAAAGGCTGATTAAACATAGTTAAGTTAATGTATTTGTAATCCAGTGACTTTATAAAACAGAGTAATTTGCATTGCAGAGTAAAACACTTTGAAATTTGCAATATAATTTGATATATTTATTTTCATATGGGCTGCTTTTTACTCCCTATTCATTAACTGTTGCATTTATAGGCATAAACGTTTTCATGCATGTGTTCATTGTTTGATTGTTTTTTACATTATTAGAAAGTATAATATTTAATTCTTAATTTTGTGTATATGTACTTGTGATTCTCTTCTCTGTACAAGATCCTTTCTCTGAAGACCAAGCAGAATTCCTTTTTGTATCAAAGAGTTCAAACAACTCCAATGCACCAACATACAATCAAACCCCAACAGATGACCTGAAACATTAAAAAAAAGCTTGGCTGTTTTACCTTTTGCGCTGAACGTCCGGTTTCTCCTGGTTCACCCTATGAGAAAGGACGTGAAGTTTTCGGAACAAAGAAAACAGGTTGAAAAGGTAACCAGATTACCTGAAATTCTTCTCAAATATACATGCCAGAAACAAAAATTAATTAATTAAATGGGAACAAATGAAGCGACAATGAAACCAACCTTTATCCCAGCTGCAGATGAGCCAGATTCACCCTAATAACAAAGATAAAAACACTTTATCTCATTTTTCTCAACATTTTACTCATATAAAAAAAAAGGGGGGGGGGGGGTAAGGTAGTTGTTTAATAGCTAATATTTTCTCTGGATTTTCCTACTAACAACATTGGCAAAAGGACAAAATCATTTTTATAGATATAGTGTCAGCTAAGCAGAACTGTTTTGAAAATCAGTCAACAGCAATATCAACATGATTTTAAACGTTGTAATTGCACCAGTAAAATAAATTACATTTTAATGGAGTGTATCAACAACTATGCTAAAAAAAACAGAAATACAACTTTAAGGTAATAATAATTGGCTTGATCAGTGTTTTATTTGGAACGTGTTGGTGGGAAAATAGCAAGAACTAGGCAATGCAGACGTCAAGACTGAGATGCAGTCTGTTGTTGATCCTGTAGTTTCAGATCTCAGGTACAGGGTTTCTGATATATGGAGATGTAATAAGATGTCAATACCCTTATTGAGCTACCAAACCAGCAAAAGTAATAACTAGCTTGTATCACGCAATCTCATTACATTTGATACAGCAGGCATTACATAAAGGGTATTTAATCCCAGCAACAGTTGAAAGTGTGGACACTTACATGATCTAGCAGGCAATGCCAACTATGAAAAATGGAGTTTTATTAGCTGGGGTTTGGTAAATTTTTTTGTTTGTTTATTTATTCTATGTTATTTGTATTAAATAATAAGTTTGCAATGAAAAGATTTCTCATTTGTACATATTTTAAAAATAACCTGTCTATCAAGTCATTTTTGAAATAGAGTTGAACTAGAATCTCTTGTGCATTTCCAGAACCTCATATATCACCTGTGCAAATCTTCATGAACAGGTTTCACACCCTCTTATCCAATTGAAAGTGGTATATACAGTGCTTTGTAGAGTAAACACCACACAGATACCACTAGCAAGGATTTTCTACCCAATATTGACTTCCATATTTAAATATGAAATATACACAGTAGGATTTCAGCTTCTAGATACTGCTAATATCAGACTGGTTAATATTTACAAACCACACAAAGTGATTGTTTAAAGGGGATGTGGCTTAAAAATACACAATGATTAGAATTTAAATTAAATGCATTAGACCAAAACAGAGCTATTCTTTGACTCTTATCTTCTATCCATTTGGTTTGATCTTTTATAAAATACTTCTCTATTGGAGAACAAGGTTAGTAACTGAAATCATCTCTTGTGATTTATATCAGTCAAGTTGAATGTTTCTGGCTTTTTCTATATTTTCTACTAGGAACTCGAACTATGCTCAGATCTCCATACTAGCCTAAAAAGACAGTGGGTTGAATATACAATACATATACAGCATTCACCAAAAGATGTACATTAATTGAATGTACACATGTAGCTCAAAAATTAAATATTTAAAGCTCAACACTAGAAACATGATTTTTTTGTGAACAAAAACAAATAACCATAAAATATAAGACTGAAAACATAAAGCTGAAATGGTTGATGACATATTAACAGTTACAGTAGCAGGGGTAGTGAATTGACAAATTCACACAAGCTTGCTAAAGTACTGCTCCATACCCATGCCCGGGTGTCATCAGACCCAGACTGCTGCACATATTTTAAATCCATTTACTACAGAAATATAAGATACTTATAAAATAAAAATTCAGTCTTTACAAAGTTCTTATGTTACACTAATGCAATAAATATGTTGGAATAGTCAGCTGTAATAAGAGAGTAAAGCTCCTGAAGGGTTACTTAATATGAATTCTCTTCAATGACAAGAACCTAACACCAAGCTTTTGGTGACATAATCTAATTTTCTAATTATAGCACATCAGCCAGAAACATCTGGAAACATCCACAGCCGTGTGTCACACATTGCCACTGATTTATGTGGACAGTGGATGCAGTTCAGATCATGACAGAAGAAGATGTATAAATTATATTTCACTGATATAACACAGAGACTGACACCCTGTCCTCTACCTGACTCACTGTCTCATTGGATTTCATGGACTTCAGAGTCCAGAAAGTAAAAAAAAAAAAAAAAAAAAAAAAACCCTACAAAACAAGACATCATCAACTGACAGTTTTAACCACCAGTGAATATGTTTACTTGTATTCAGCTCTTAAACAGTTGCAGATTTCAAGTTAGTTATAAAATTTTATAAGTAAGTTGAACTCTGCAACTTTTTAGGAGCCAAGAACAATTAAAAAGGTCAAATTAAGCAAATTATCAGTTCAATTAAGGGTCTAGTTAAGTAATTGAGAGCTCAGTTTTAATGAAAACCAGAAAAGACATGGGGTGCCCAGGACCAGGGTTGAGAAGCCCTATTTTAGTATATTTCGTAAGTTGTTTACAATTTGTAATTCTTGTAAGAGGTATTATCATATAACGTCTAGAATTAGATATGTGAATTTTAATATTGTAATTGGGGAAAAGTTTATAGTTTATAATGCATTATGGACTGGACTTATCTTTTGGATAAAAAAGTGACTCTTCAATTGTGGTTACATGTTATTGTAATGTATAATTCACTTTTAATTGTGCCACTGATATACTGTAGAAATCAACAGTGTAAGCTTTATTGTAAATTAGCTTTGTTTCCCAAGTTGGCAAATTGAATCCGTTACTTATTTTTCTTTTTGTTCAAAACTGGATCAGAGATGTTCAGTGTGGGAAAACTAAAATAACGACACTGCTTATTTTTTGCGAATGCACAATTTTTTTTTGTGTGTGTTAAGGTGATGTTGCTTATTTAAGCTCAAGGGTTACTTGCTTCTGTTTGTTTGGAAGTTTTTTTTTTTTTTTGTCAGTGGAAAACTCATTTTATCTCTCCAATCCTTGCTTGCTTGCTTTCAGATAAGTGACTACGATTAAAAAACTCCAGAGGCTGACTCTCTGCCGTGTTATTGACCCCACTTGTATTATGACTATTTTTCCATGGGAGGTAACTGTCAACAATGTAGCAATTTCCTCTAATTCCTGCCTTGCTGATCGTTATGCCAGGGAACATTAGTTTGCGCTGTGGGAAAAAAAAACATGCGTCAACTATTAACACATTAATGCTATTAAAAACATTTTTTTTGGGTCAATAAGGCCAATAAAACAAAAACCTAGGTCTAAGTAAATCAAATTAGTCTATACTTCCAGTCAAAACATTTTTGACTAAATGATTCACTAAATTATCAATTTATTATTTTTTTTATAAATTGTTAGCACATTTTTTTCTGATATATACAAATCTCATATAAGAATAACATAAGACTACTTACAGGCAGTAAATAAAATGTCTTGGGTTGTTTATTTCTGCTATGGTAACTATATTACATCTATGTGCAGTGTTTCTGACTTTTTTAACAATCTAGTCCAGTGTATTAAGTGTTGTATAGGTAGCTAATGAATTGCCCATGGGGAAAATGTAACTGTTGTTGTCATGTCTATAGCTACAGATTTGTATTAAATGAATGATCCCGGCACTTCCTTCAATGATCACTGTTTAAACAGAAAACTGGCCTTAAGAATTTAAAGTACCAGATTCATTTCATCTTAATTTCCCGTACAAGGATATGAGTAAAGATCAAATTGTTCAAGAATCCCTCAAAGGGGCAGCCTTGAGTAATTCAATACAGCAAGATGCAGTATAAGAGCTTTAACGCCAAGCCAAAGCAATGTACTGTATTCTCATCATAAATGGCTCTATCAATTTAATTAATGTTGCCCATGTGAAAGAGCTATTTGATTTATTCCCCCCAGAATGTTTCTTAAATAAAATACAATAAACTCTGCACTCTGTTATAACATGCAGTGTCATTCTGTTTTTTTTTTTTTTTTTTTTTTTTGCATGTTCTGGGATTCAGCTGTAAGAATAATTTTGTTGAAATATAAACTATACTAGAATAGTAATATTACATCCCTGAAGATTCCCTAACTACAAAACATAAGCACTATCGAATTATTGGAAGTACTGGTGTAACATTTTATAACCAAAATTATTTTGATAATATGCACAATAAAAACATGCTTGTGTGGTGGAGGTTGAATGATAAATATCATAGATGTTATTATGTATTCTGTTTTTCAGTTGATTTTTAATGATGAGTCTAAGTGAGGCTTTACAGAGAAAATGAGTAATGACAATTTTAGGGAAGCAGTAAAGCGTAACACAGTTTTTTTTTTTTTTTTTTGAGAAATATTTACTGGTAATCAAAACCACTTGTACAGGAAAATGATGCCTGAAATCATCCAAATCCCTGATTATAATGGCAGTTGTAACAGTTCAACCATGTTCCCAGATTATGAATCTGGAATAACCGAAAGATGAATTAACTACACAGTTACTGTAGATCAAAGACAACCATATGCATATGCATTCTCCAGTGGAATGAGTCTTTCAATGATGTAATCCAGTGTCAATGGCAAAATACAGGCCCTTTCTTTTTAGAACCAAAGAAGGCTAAATGATAAATGGGTTCCACTAAATTTGAAAAATAAACGGCTATCAGGAAGAAGCAGGTCAGATCAGTAGAGTGCAGGAATTAGAAACATATATTGAAATTCATCAAACCTGTTCCAGATAGATTTTATATTTTATAAGCACCACTTTTCATCAGATAGTTGGATTTTTGTATCTTGTAGCCAGGTCACGTGTTTTAGATTAAATCAAACAGACTGCCAGATTTTTAAGATGGCTTTACAGAACAAAAAAGACTGCATTGCAAGAAGGCCCTTAATATATGATTGCATTGAACATCTTACCTTTGCGCCCATGTCCCCTTTCTGGCCAGGCTCCCCAGAGTTGCCCTGAGGGAGTACACATGATTGCTCCTGTGAATCTGGTTAAGTTTTATTACTGCAGATTTAAGGCTCCTCGTGCAGCTGGGCACCTTTTCTCGGTCAGCGATGCCAAAACAAGTATTAAACAAAGTGTATAAAAAGTGGTTTCAGATTTTCCAAATAAGATATGACTCACTGTTACAGCTTCTGCTTTCTAATACAATATATGATCAGAAATCTATGTAAGTCAAGGGTAGAGACATAACTCCATTGGCTTGAGGCCACAGTGGGTAATTCAAATAACCCTAACTATCCCTTACTTTCATCTGGCCTGTAGTCATTTTAATTATCCACATCCAACAAACCAAGCTCACAAGATCAAATGTCTTCTTTTTGTTTTACATGTATACCGTAAACGTTCTTTATTTCTAAGTAATTTTACATTACGTTAAAATTATTTACAAAAACCAGTGATCTTGATTTATATCATCTTTACTTATGTTGGACTGGGAATTGAACAATAGAGAGTGACCCTATTACATGTGACTATGTCATGACTTTGTGTGGAGTTCTGTGCAAAATGCCACTACTCGGCAGTGATTTGAATGAATGTGAACAGTAATTTTAACTGCTCATTTGTTTCTAAATGGAATTTTTAAAGAAGACATGTAAGTGGGAAAACTCCACAACAGCTATACATCGAAAGTTAAACGTAACCTTTAACATGGCATAGCTCACAGATACATTGTGTTGCAGTGTAAGAGATGTGGTCTGGAAACTCTCTAATTTGGGAACAGAAACCAGTGCACACCCAGTGATGATAGATGTATTTTCAGGGATACAGACACAAGTTCAGAATATTGTATTCTATTGACCAGTATGAGAGCCAGTGGTTTAGAGAATTAGCGTTAGTCAAGTGTTAAATGTTTAATGTTTTGCCACACTGTTTAATCATTGTCGAAAATATCAATATTTCTGATAAATGTTAGCCATAATGCCCTATTATAAAGCAAATTCAGAAGCAAAAGACAGGGATAATATAATTTACAAAACAAGCACTCTTCTGCAATCTAAATAATTCTGAATTTGAATGTAGACAATGTAGTCAGTTTTAATATTATAGCTGCTTTAAAAGTCATTAAGCAGATCTTACCTTTTCACCCCATTCTCCTATTTCACCCTGTCAAACAAAGAACACAATGAGCATAAAAAAAAGGCAGTGTGAAAAGTGAAAAACTGCTGCTGATCCTGCAGAGATTCTATCTGCTGGAGAGAGTGTGCGTTGAGTTAAAGTCGAGGTCTGTTATATCAGTTGCTCGTGTTTTGAAATATCCCCTGAGAGTTTTTTATTTGGTAATTTAAAATAAATACTTTCATATTCAGACACAGTCTGACATACACTATCCAGCAAGCCATATCCAGCTCACTGGATTAACTCCTGATAACCCCGGACATACAGGGTGTTGCTACTATTATTCAATATAATGAAGGAAAAATAAAATAGATCACCATGCCTAGTTTCAACTTTTATCCATGTACAAATGAAACCTTAACAAAAAATCTTGACTCTTTTCTTTTATTTTTAGTATAAACTTCAATTATTCCCACAGATCTGTCATTCCTTGTATGAGCCTTCTACTCTAAACATTGTACAAATTGTGTCTTCAGCTCACATGAAAGCATTTAAATACCTAAGAGCAGAACAAAGCCTCACAAGGCAAACACTAATAACACACTTCACAGAAGTCATCATGGTTTAGCTGTAACCTACTGTTTATTATGCTAGAAACATTCACTGCTGCATTGGAGCGCTCAATAATAATTACTTCACTTTGGGTTAGATTTCAGTAACAGCAATACTAACAGCATTCTTCCGTAATATTAAAAGCATTAAGAACATGAGACAAGTAGAAGTACGACTAACCTTGATTCCAGGTGTTCCGTCTATCCCTGGCAAACCTGGTTCTCCCTAATAGGTAAAAAAGATTCCGAATATGTCAGCAATATGTATTACGACTCTTAGCCACTGATGCTGAGCTACTGGCAGTAGACAAAGAGAAAACAGAGTTCAGTTTGATTCCTTTTTGCATTGAACAATCAACCACATTGGGTGTCTTTTTAACGAATAATGAGTAGCGACTGCATTTATATGAAAACACTAGATAGATATTGGAAGATGTGAAATAATTTAAGCTGTATATCATTTCCATTTAAAGTGGTACTGAATTGAGGGAAGCAATCTAGGCATTGTACAGAACTCGTTTACAACTGGTCACCACCAGTAACTGTTGAATATGTCTTAATATAATACATGAAATAGGAAGCGTCAAAAATGTCCATACAATACAAACAAATGCACTTCAAGCCCTATTTGCTGAGCAAAAAACAGATTGGTCATGTCCTTCTTTTATTACAGATGATTTATATTAGGTTGTAAAGTACAGACAAAGCTGTATAACAGTCGATCCTTTGTACTTGAGTGACAGAACCAGTCAGTTGAGTTGTGCGTCATGATTCCCCCTGACCCAAAGCACTGACAAGCATATATAATAACACATAGAAAAAGATGAACATTTGTTTAAAATGTGTTAGGAGTTTAGTTAAAGTGGTTTCTGGTTTTCATTAAATAGAGTTCACTGTACTATTTGCAGTCTAATAGTTTAAATTGAATGCAGGTTTAAAAAAAAAAAAAAAAACGTGTTGGCACTCAATTGAAGTAAATGTTGAATTAAAAGCGCTCTATCTAAATGACAGCTACATTGAAAATATATTAAATGCCCTTCTGGTTTGTCCTGTTTAAATTTTGCAATACACAGACTTTATAGAGTTTCTACAGCTTCTAATTCTTTTAAATGTTTATTTTTACTTGATTTTGACTAATTGTTTTCTCTAAAAGGTGGTCTTTTAACCTATCAGCCAAGATGTATCATGTGCACATCAATGCTGTTGCACAGTCAATTTGTTCCACAATTTGAATTTGTGGCATAGGTATTATTTAAATAACATAGCAATGTATATAAGTCGTTTGTGGAAAAAAAAAAGTCCAAGTGTTTGCAGAACTTCTATTGGGAATGCCCAACACCAGCTGCATCACAGCCCACTGAAGAACCAAGCACAGGAGCTCGCAGCCCACTGTAGGGGGATTCTTAGTTTCCATTACCCTCTGCAGGTACCTTTGTTTGGCAACACTGTCTGAGGATTACATATGGGTTTGAAGGTAAGCAGCACAGACATAGATTGAATTTACTAAAACAATCTGTTGCAGAAAGTAGCTTTAAAAGACCAGGATGTTAGGCATCTAGCTGGGAAAAACTGAAGCTTTAACTGTGGTAGCATAAAAGACAGTGATGCATATTGTTTTCAACTTAAATGAGAATCGAATCAACTTTTTTTTTTCTTTGGCTTTGACGTTACTTTAATAAAGTTTATTAGTGTATTAAAACAAATTAAATAATGAACAACTGTATCTAGGGATGTATTGAGAAAATCACTAACACCCTGCAAAATTCATGATGACTTTTAATAATATTAGTTAACTTAGATGACAAAATAAAGTTTTCTAAAAATATTTACTTAATACTAATAATATTGAACTGTGACGGGTTCCGTGGTGATATGTAACCATAATTCAGAAACATTTCTAATTTGCTGACCAAATACAATAAGTACAGTATTTGAATTGAGGTACGGAAATTACATATTTCCTTTATTACAAATAGTTTCCTGTTGGAAAAAAAGGCAAACTAGAGGCTAATCAGGCAGATGGATCATTGTACTGGAGCCATGTCTACCAGGTGTTGTTAAATGCTTGAGAAATAACTGTTTCCAAGAACAAAAACTGAAAACAGAGCCTGAAAGAAAAAGAGACAGAGAGAGAGAGAGAGAGAGAGAGAGAGAGAGAGAGAGAGAGAGAGAGAGAGAGAGAGAGAGAGAGAGAGAGAGAGAGAAACACAAACAAGAATACCTCACCCAAATGGAGACACACACATAAACACAAAGTAAATTGGACTGCTATTGGGCCCTAAAAAGACACTACACCCTGGCTTGAATACTTGACCAGGGTGAAACACAGTAAACAGAGACAGACCTTAACAAAGTACAGGTGCAGTGAGCACAGCATGGCCATCGAGAAAGGCCGACACAGGAAGACATGGCTGCCCAAAGAGGACAGGCTCTGTGATCACTGTCAGCTCAGTCAGGTCGAGACAGGGACACACTTTTTACTGCAGTGCTCAGAATTATATAAAATAAACGAAGCCTTATTCCCGAAAATAAAACATCTCTGCACAGAATTCCCAGACCCAGAAAAACTTCCCTTCCTCTCAGGAGAGAAGACAAGTTGTGTGGCAGCCCAGTATACACACCCTTATCACAGCCTGAGGGACAGAGTGTGAACACTGAGGCTCCTCACACAGGGAGGGAGGAGAAAATAGTATAAAATACTATTATTATCAATATTATTATTATTGTGGCTTGTTTCTATATACTGTGCTTTTATTTTTGTTTTATTTGCTTTTTATTATAATATTTACTTCTAAACATGTTTTAAATGTTAATTGTTTTACATTGAACAAAAATATAAACACAACATGTAAAGTGTTGGTTCCATGTTTCATGAGCTGAAATAAAAGATCCCAGAAATTTTCCATATGCACAAAAAGCTTATTTCTCTCAAATTTTGTGCACAAATTTGTTTACATCCTTGTTAGTGAGCCTTTCTCCTTTGCCAAGATAATCCATCCACCTGACAAGTGTGGCATATCAAGAAGCTGATTTAACAGCATGATCATTACACACGTGCACCTTGTGCTGGGGACAATAAAAGGCCACTCTACAATGTGCATTTTTGTCACACAACACAATTCCACAGATGTCTCAAGTTTTGAGGGAGCGTGCAATTGGCATGCTGACTGCAGGAATGTCCACAAGAGCTGTTGCCAGAGAATTGAATGTTCATTTCTTTCCCATAAGCTGCCTCCAATGTCGTTGTAGAGAATTTGGCAGTACGTCCAACCGGCCCCCCAACTGCAGACCACGTGTAACCACGCCAGCCCAAGACCTCCACATCCGGCTTCTTCACCAGCGTGATCGTCTGAGACCAGCCACTTGGACAGCTGATGAAACTGTGTGTTTGCACAACCGAAGAATTTCTGCACAAACTGTCAGAAACCGTTTCAGGGAAGCTCATCTGTGTGCTTGTCGTCCTCACCAGGATCTTGACCTGACTGCATTTCGGCGTTGTAACTGACTTCAGTGGGCAAATGCTCACCTTCCATGGCCACTGGCATGCTGGAGAAGTGTGCTTTTCATGGATGAATCCCGGTTTAAACTGTACCGGGCAGATGGCAGACAGCGTGTATGGCGTCGTGTGGGAGAGCGGTTTGCTGATGTCAACATTGTGAACAGAGTGCCCCATGGTGAAGGTGTAGTTATGGTATGGGCAGGCATAAGATACGGACAAAGAACACAACTGCTTTTTATCAATGGCAATTTTAATGCACAGAGATACCGTGACAAGATCCTGAGGCTCATTTTCGTGCCATTCATCCGCTGCCATCACCTCATGTTTCAGCATGATAATGCACAGCCCCATGTCGCAAGGATCTGTACACAATTCCTGGAAGCTGAAAATGTCTGTTCTTCCATGGCCTGCATACTCACCAGACATGTCACCCATTGAGCATGTTTGGGATGCTCTGGATCGACGTGTACGACAGCATATTCCAGTTCCTGCCAATATCCAGCAACTTCACACAGCCATTGAAGAGGAGTGGGACAACATTCCACAGGCCACAATCAACAGCCTGATCAACTCTATGTGAAGGAGATGTCGCGCTGCATGAGGCAAATGGTGGTCACATCAGATACTGACTGGTTTTCTGATCCATGCCCCTACCTTTTTTTTTTTTTAAGGTTATCTGTGACTAACAGATGCATATCTATATTCCCAATCGTCAAATCCATAGATTAGGGCCTAATGAATTTATTTCAATTGACTGATTTCCTTATATGAACTGTAACTCAGGAAAATCTTTGAAATTGTTGCATGTTGTGTTTATATTTTTGTTCAGTGTATGTATTGGTCATGCCAGTAAAGCACTTTAAATTTGAATTTGAATTAGGGAAGGAGAGAGAGTCAGAGAGAGAGAGAGAGAATGCAGTGTACGGTTTTTAAAACGCCCAAGCAGTCTCTGCCCAACTACACCCGTTACTTCACCTGGGAGTGCTCAAATCTATTATAGACCTCTACAGTAATATTCTTCCTGTACCTTGTTGCCGTCCACACCTGCATTCCCAGGAGATCCAACAGAGCCCTTTATAACATAGGAGTAGAACGAAATAGAGAAATTATTATCCACAATTTCATACTGAATCTTGAACCTGCATAAATAGCGCTTCTGAAATGTTTGTTTTTGCTGCATCAGATTATTTATTACATATCACAAGGCATTTAGATTGGATGGATTTACTGATAAACAGCCTCCCAGTGATGGCTTGTCCCTTTCCAGGGGCTGGTGAAATGTGTGACTAAATATAAGGCCACATGGTCTTAAATGCCGAAAACCAAGATACAACCCTGGGTAAAATGTCTCATCATACAGATGGCACCTCCCAAATTGTCCATTCAACTTAGACTAACACAACTTCCTGCAGCACAGCTACAAAGCAGACCAACCTTGAGATTCCTTCATCTCATTGATTGCTAATTTACAAATATGTCTATTTTAGATGTATCCTAAATCTTAGCTTATGTTGACTGTATATTTAAGGCTGACACATTTCTTCACAGGCTTTGATTGAAGAGTTTCTCAGCAGAGTCACAGACAGCGCTTATGATTATACGTTACCGTTTATTTTTCAGTATAAACAAGTTTAAATTGCAGCATGTTCTTTCTGCTATTTTTGATATTAAGTATAGCACAGCCAGCACATTGCCATATATTTTATATATTTTTTATATATTTACATATTTTCTCATATTTTCATTCGCACAATATGAGAGCTAAATTTTTTACAAGTCACACGGAAGCTACAGTCATTTCATTTCTAACTCTCTAGGTATACTATATATGATATATATATCTATATATATCTATATATAGTATATATATATATATATCTAGATAGATATATATCAGATAGATAGATAGATAGATAGATAGATAGATAGATAGATAGATAGATAGATAGATATACACACTATTATATATTTATTTTTATCAGCAGTACACTTCCTAATTACAGTCCCAAGCTTCCCGACAGTAAACAATGTAACCAAATTATATCTAGGATAGTTGCGGCTGCCCAAGATTCGGTTAGTGGGGCTCAAAACTTTATTGGGGCACTCTACGATTTGACTGGCGAAAGATAACATAGGTTTATTGGCGTTCACAAAAAAATCAGCTTGGTACGGTAACCTTTTCACTTCATTTTTTGTTTAATTATTCAGTTTTGTTCTGTGTTACAGCCCTTCATTAGAATTATTTCCTTATGTTAAGTTTTCAGGGCATTTTGTTAATGCACGTGTGCAACATACAAACCTTAAGTGTATATGTATTTTTCGCTGTTCTTGTTCTAAATTTCTTGAATGCAGCTTTTCATTTTGAAGCAATTTTTTATACACCAGTACTCACACACGTTTGGTCACCATCACAACTGGTGCATGAAACCGGGGTGAGCATATTCTGCAGGTGTTATAAACATCACCTCTCTGCACTGAAGCATTTGTATATCAGCTGACAATTTCAGCTGACATCTTAAAGGCGTACAACCTCTATACATGAATCCCCAATATCTCTGACAATTAAGCACCTGGACAGTGGCGTAACATAAGCCCCTGCAGCCCCTCCAGGAGGCAAGTAATCTGTCAATCATAATTGTTTAAATTTTGTGGTCAATAATTGTGGCCATTTACCTTCTGACTTTCCTGAACTGATACTGTCATTCAGAACACCATTGAAGGACGAAATCGAAGAGATTGCTGGTGGTATAATTAAAGATCTAAGCAATCTTTTATTTTTGAAACATAACACTATTTTGCCAAAGTGTTTTGGATGTTGCAATGATGATGATTGACTATACCAGTTACTGTGGCAAGTGCGGAAAGGTCCTTTTCAAAGCTGAAATTGTCAAAAACTACTTTAGGTTTCATGACCCAGGACAGAATGACAGGAATGTCAACATTAAGCATAGAGAGTGAATGACTTAGGCGACTAGCTGTGAAAGCCTTAACAGAAGAGTTTGCACAAAATAAGGCGTGAGGGCAATCTCATTTTCAGTAAAATAAGTTGCATTCTTCATGATGCAAGAGGGTGCACCATTCTCCAATCCCAGAACAGCAAGCAGGCACCAATTCTCCAGTCCTTAAGTGGTCAAACAGACGAGGACTACTTCACTGAGAACAATTCCAAGCAAAAGGGAGAATGAAACTTGATCTGTGATGAGTGCTTAAATTGTAAAAAAAAAAAAAAAAAAAATAGAATAATAAAACCAGATGCCTAATAAGTTTACTGGTGCATGGGAGGTGCCTCATGTTGAAAAAAGTGTCATTATACACTTAACACCTCCCCACCATATTTTGCAGGGGGTCCCGGCATTTTGTGTTGCGCCACTGCACCTGGGTACATATTTTTACAATATCACAACAAAAGGAATATGTTTTTTTTTAGTATACAATGTGACAATCCCTGGGAGGATGGGGGTCCCACATGGGTTAACTTGTGTGAGGCGGTGAGTGGTTGAGGGGTAGGGGAAACGCGGTTGTGGGTGACTGACTGTGACTGCATGCGGAGTGGAGTGGGAGGCGGGGTGTAGGAAGGAAAGGATGCGAGTGATTGGAGGGGAACAGCGGTTGAGCGAGGACATAAATAGGGAGCGGCACTGTCCTCAATCCCAGTTCTTGGCACAAATGGTAGTAGTGACAGGATAGAGTGAGTGAGAAAAGTGAGAGATAAGAGTAAAGAGGAAAAAAAAGAAATATCGACTCACCACTTTATTTTGTGTTTGCTCCCAGTACCCTTTCCTTGATTATATTTATTTTGTTGTTTAAATAAATACGGGCTCAACCCTTTAAAATACCTACCTTGTCTGACTCTATTCATCCTGGAATCCAGCAACGCTACAACACTATATACTGTAAACGTGTGTTCTACAAGGTTCTTTATCAGCGTGGCGCATTTTTTTCGAGGTATCACACTGAGCAAATGAATTATGTTACTTATATTTTAACGTTACATTCTTAATCTCAGTGAACATGTTAAAACTTCAATATAAAGCCACACAGATAAATACAATAAAAACATGCATTAATAAGTTATAAAACAGTTTGTTTAACTTTATAGGCACCTTTCTGGCATTAAAGGCAGACGCACTACGGTTTCGCTAAAAGGGAATCCTGCGTAGTGGGGTTTGTAGTCATGTCTTTTATGCATACATACAATGTGCTGATTTGGCCAGTAGGGGTCATTTATTACAATGTGTTAATTATGATGCCAAGGGTCAATTAACAGCACAACAGAGATTTATGAATCAGAGGAATAATACGCTAATGAGAAAATTGGTCTCAAAGGGCATGATATTCTAACATTGTGATGAGTGATTTATTTTTTTGACGGTAAATGGCATTTATGTGTCACGCAATGAAATAATGTCAAGTTAAACACTATTATTGTCACGATAAAGGAGACGGTAAGTTTTATGAATATGGGCCACTGTGTCATACCCATAAAGGTGTAACTTTAGACGTTGCTTAAAGTGACACACATGCAAATAGAAACTGAAGAGGTAATAAAGGTTTTAAAAACATTGTTCTATGTTTCATTAGCAACTTTCTCTTACCATTTTGCTGTTGATCGTTTTATGTTTTTAAAGCCTTTGTTATTAATATGCTTGAACCATGTCAGCTGGTATTCATAAGACTCCTTTAAGAGATAAACATGCAGTAAAATACCTTTTTTTAGAATAGATTCCCTAACGTAATGTTGAAAGACCGAGAGCCGACCTCACAGACTTTCCAAAACATGCTATATATCTTATTGTAGGCCTCGCTGATATATGTCAGATGGTTTAGAAGTCTATAAGTAGTGTTGACAGGCATGAAAGGAAGTTGGTACTGAGGCAACCATGGAAACAGGAAGACACTGTTGGCTACCTGATTACTGCCAGCCAAACATCATTCACCAGCATCCCCTATGCATATGGGACTGCTGGATATGACCACATATGTCCAGTGAATATGAAATTCCATCCTGGTCTTGAGTGATATTTTTTTATGTACAGTTTTTCATGCATTTGCCAACCTATGACTAGGAAAACTGTAATGCCTTTGTACTGACCGACAAGCTTCTAGACAGAGAGATGGAAAACAGACCGCTAGTATTTCCTACGATGGGAAATCAGACGTATTGAATTCTACAGGTTTTCAGACCATGTAAATTTCAGACTACAGTGAAGCAGTTGAAGGTGATTAAGGGTAGCTGAGTATCTTAACTTGTCCAAGTAGGGAATTCAGAACATGCAGCATCATTTATTTACTATTATTGTTTGACTGTACCTTTTGTCCTGGAGGCCCCTCAGGTCCCTGGAATTAAAAATAACGCAATTAGCACAATTCTGGGGTCAATTTAGTTATAAGTGACCAATTAAAACTATCCTGTTTGCATGTGTTCTCACACTGTGCTCAAACCCTTTAGAAGATTTTTGGATTAAACAAATAGCATAAAAGAACAATACACTTTTGTTTGGTGAAAGAAATAACAATACAAATGGGATATATGTATTATTTTTAGTGCAGTTGGAAAGTTCCATGATACAATTACATCTCTTAAGGCTTAAGTATTAGACTGTTTATAGAGAACAGGAGAAATCCTTCATAGTCAGAAACAAATACCTTTTTTCTTTTTCCACTGCATACAGTGTGAACACATGAGAAAGACATAAATTGCTGCCTTATGCAAGTCCCCATGAACACAAATGTATAACTGCACAAAATAGGAACTACTGCAAAACAATTAAATATGTCTGTATTAGGACATACTGTATACTGTAACTGTGCTGAAGGAAATAAAAGGGCAGAGGTGTGCCAGCACTTTATGAATGCAGTCGCCTATCTTTAATTTCTGTTTGGAGCAATGTTTATTTATGACAATAATTTGGAATGAGGTAAGAATCATAAAGTCATATAGGCCCACTGAGACACTGAATGCATTTCAGTCCAGTAATGGAAATTCTGCATGGCGCCAAAATGACAAGGAAAAAACTAACAGAACTCTCACCATGTTATAACCAACCACGCCTATTTTCCACTGGCAAACTGAATCAGTTCAGTTCAGTTTGGGTAGCAGCTTCGCAACAGGGTGACAGCAGCAGTAGCTCAGCGGTTAGTAGACTGGACTGTAGAAGGTTGTAAGACCAGTAACTCAAAATGAAACATTATTTTAGTAGCATTTCCTGAATGACTTGTGAAGGGAAATTGACTGATTCCTTGTATGCATTGTACAGTAGTTCAGGGACTTCTGGGTTTTTTAAACTGAAGAAATATGGGATTGTGGCAGTGTGCCCTGCCCATGTGTGGATTTTGTGTTATGTGTTGCGTGTGGTGTTTTAATATTGGTGTATAGGTATTGGTGCACGGGATATAAATGGGTCTGTGTAGCACGGGTGATTTAAAATATATAACTGTATTTAGGCACTGGATTGCCTCATGCACATTTAAAGTATTTAATAGTATGTGAGCACGGGTTGCACAAATTAGTTCACATGCTGGGATTCAAGTGAATAATTAATTAGTAACTGAATCCCGGCAAAACAGTATATATATATAGATGCACATTTTACTCACTCAGGGTTGTGTGTTCAGTGAGTGGAGAACGGGTGTGGAGAAGGAGAAAATAAGCAAAAGTACATTCAACAACTGCTATGAGTGCTGGAAGCACTAGCAGCGTACTTGTTTTGTGTTTAGCGTTCGTCCACCCTGTTTGTTGGTGTCTGTTTGTTTTGTTTGTCTATTTATTTTGGCCCAAAGTGCCATGTTCTGTTTTGTTCAGCATTTTATTTTCTGTGTGTTTATTAAACGCACTGAGCACTGCAGCGTCTCAGTTTTCACCTGCCAGTACTGCCTGTGTGTGTACTCCTCCCTGGCCTGATGTCACCCTACAGCCAGCCTGTTCACACTTGGTGTGAGAACTGGGACAACTGAGAGTAATGCACAAAATGTAAGTGTCAAGAAAACAGCTGCCAAGCTTAACAGAACTGGGAATGGTATAAAAGGATGGAGGTTGTTAATTCAATGTGTATGAAATGACAAAAAGAAAAAAAAAACGTGGACCTATTGGGCGCAATTCAATTACATTTTTAGCAAGGAAAAAGTGTTTAATTCACACATCATTGATAATGTTTTAAGAAACTTTTATTGTGTTAGCTTCAGCTTTACCAAGCACTTTTAGCCACTAAAAACATAATTAGGCTGCTTGTGATTTAATGGATATAACAGAATAGTTTAAATGCTTTTTTTGGTATACAATCTGTCCTCTTACTGCCCTCTGTCCCCTAACTCTCCTTTTAAAATCCCTGTTTGCGACAGCAATACAAATGATTTGGGTCAGGTGGATTTCAAAATGCAGTAACAACCATGTGATCAATGCTTTTTGAATATACTGTACTAATGACATAGAGAACAGTATGTGCATCATTCTGCCTTTGCAGCAGTAGTAGCAGAAGAAGACTGAACAGAATTAAACATTGTCTGTTTAGGCTGGGCAATAATGATGTTAAGCAACCAGATCTGCCACATCTGGCAAACTAGTGCAGAAAAAGGAATGAACCAGAAATCCCATTCCTCCTATAAAATAGAAGCGCTACATGTTGCCAGTCCTCCAGTTGCACCACAGTGGTCACTGTTCACTGCTGTCATGCCTCATCACAGAAAATAACAACCAAGCTGGAACCCAGAAGGTCCTTAACTTGTCCCAGCTCACGCTCATGGCGCTGGTAATATCTGTCAGGGTTCTCCAACTTTTCCTTCTTGAAAAATGAGAACATTATCTTAAACATTAACACATGCCTGGATAACCTGAATTTGTTTTTTTGTTTTTTCAATAGTGTTTATAACAAAAAGTTGGCAGATCAACAACTCTAAGTGTCAGTTTCTGGGCATGGTGGAGAAATGCAAACCCACAATATGTCTCTGTCTCCATTCAGCAATATAATGAACACAGCCGCTACTTTAAAGACATCTTGATGAATGTCTATAAATTGAACCTTCTCACTGGTTCTCTTTTCATAATCACTGCGGACTGTTATCTTTGCAGGCAGCTGGAGAAATGAGTAGAACTGTAAGATGAAACAGAAGTCAAACGTCTGAGATTAAAAGAGAGTAGTAACTTGAGTGCATATATTGTATCAAACATCTGTACATACACAGGTTTGCTCAAAAGAGCTGACTTCCCAAATATACATAACTTGGAGCTAATATCCCAAAAGATGTTTATCACAATTACAGATGCTGTTTTCTAGAAAAAATAAAAATTTACAAAAGTGTGACGGAATAAGCATCTGGCAAGCTAGCTGCTGGTGATAGCCTGTGTGTAGATACATGAAAGCACAAGGCCAGTAGGAGAGGACATGTGTTTCTATTGAGAAATTCTCAGCAAAGATTCAATAGCTCTTCTTACCTTTTCCAAAACACAGTGAAGAGTTATGTTAAATAGTTAACAACTTACCATTGGTCCCACTTCTCCTGAGTTTCCTGGTTCTCCCTAGAATGGTAAAGAAAAAAGTCAGCAGCTCATTCACCACATCCATTCAGGTACTGTACTGTATCCCTACCAGCAAAACTCCATAATATAGTACTTGCTTTATCTGAAGCCCGTGCGTTGGTCAGGAAGCGTGCTGGATTCAAGAGTGGTGGGGAGTGATGTAGCCACCACATTTCCACGTTTATCCTACTTGAAAAACTCTATTAAAATGGAGCCCAATTGCACAAATGGCAACAGTTGGCTGCAATACTCATTCAGTGTAACCACCTCGAGGGCAGTCCAATCTGGAAAACGAACGATAGCTCATTATAACCAGTTCATTTCATTACGGATACCCATCTCTATGTCAGTGCTTACTGGCAGGCCTGGCACACCCCTGGGTCCATCCTTCCCTGTGTCTCCTGGGGGGCCACGGGGGCCCGGTGGTCCTGGGGGCCCTGGAGGGCCAGGAGGGCCAGCCTGACCTTGATCTCCCTGCACAACAAAGTGAAAAAAATAGGTGCTGTAAACAGGGATGGGTTTTCCGCCTACAGTTGTCCCCTAATCCCTCTATAGCACTGAAGGATATTGGGAAAAAGCTGCAATTCACTATGTGACCTTATTGCCATTCTCAGATGACAAAGAGATTGTAATTATGTATTCTTGTCACCCGGCAGTAAACCAAATCAATAGAAAACTGCTCTGGCTGCTCACTCACTAAGTTTTTTTTTTTTTTTCATAGGCAAATTAAATCATGGACATCTGCACTATTTTTATTGCTGTTAATTATTGCCAGTCAGTTTTTAAATCCTTCATTAAAAATTTTGCTTTAAAAAAAGACAAATATACAGTATTGACCCTGCATACTGTAAACTGATATTGTGAAGGGTTGCTACATGTGAGAAATCTGTGTCAGAAGGGTTTTTATTACTCTCTGAGGTGTTGGGAGAAAACGTGGAAGATCAGTTCAGGACTTGCTCCAAAATGAGAAAAGTTACTGTTAGATAAAAAAAAAAAAAAAGTATTTTGACAGCTTATGAATGCTAAACAGATGCACAAATTCAACTTACACTTGAATATCTCTAACACAGCAGCCACTTAACCAGATATTTAATTTGATTAACTAGAAAGGTAACTTAGTCTAAATTATAACAATTGGCATTATAGAAATCTCTTAATATTTAACTGCTAGGGTTAAATGTAGGCCTTTGTTAGAGGTATTCAAATCATAATAATAATAAAAAATTCATAAAATTACTTCATAATTTAAGATAGAATGCTTTCACGACAGCTTTATTGAGGAGAAATGAGATAAACAAGGAAGAGAATAACCCAAAGTGTAGTTTAGCAAGAGGCACAAGAAGAATCCCGTGAGGGTTAGCACTACCTTAATGAGACGCCGTTTTATGAGCTGCTGATCAGCAGAAAGAAACCCATGATTGATTTTAGGGAAGACCATCTGATCAGGCAGGTGAAGTCAGAGGTTGGAGTTCAAAGGTGAGAGAGGTGGAGAAGAGATACCAGAGCGCCCGCAAGGAAGAAATAAAGGTAAAACAGATTAGAACTAACACAGTATAATGGACAGTGCTTTGGTTGCCTTGTGGAGTCTGTGCTTTCTTGGTTTATGTAAGTTTTTTTTCTTTTTCTTTTTTAAAAATAATAAAATAATACTTATAACATTGGTTGAAATAATTGTACAAATCGCCAGTAGGTGGCACTGTGCAGCACACTACACTGTGATCATAACGATTCCTATGGTTACAGCCAGCCCAGATTCCTCTGCAACAAAAACACTGTTTTTAAGAGCACATTGTATTGCTTTATCAGACCCATGGACCAGCATAGTTTGGATTAAACATTTAGAAAAGAATGCATGTTTTAGAATCAAATCAACCTGTCTGTTTACAAGTGATTATGTCTTTGATATGGCCCAGCTAATATTATTGTACAGATCTCTCTTTCTGCAATAAAATATATTTTAATTTGTAGTTGCTAATTATTCATTATTTTCACAAAAAATAAATAAATAAATAAAAAATGAAAACACTGTCCCTAGAGAAGAATGCATGCCATGACATTTGGTCCATATAAATAGTTTTGGAAAACCCTAAAACGTATTATATGCAACACAGCTGCTATATCTATTTTAAACATCAAATATTGTTCAACCACATAGGGTTATAAGTTCATATTTGCCCAAGCATTCGTTCTTATTAGGTTTATAAGCATGGGTTAAGCTGTATAGAGACGGTACTGTAAATCTCTACTCGTTTTCATATATCATTTTTACACTGGGAATCCAGGGGTGTTGGTTTTGACAAACTCCTTCTTATGCTGATTTAAATGATGATGGGATGTAGATCCACCACCCTATTGAATAGACCCCAGAATCCTAAAAGTGCTGCCAGCTACTGATAGTGAATGGACAAGGCTAGTTTAGCAGGGCAATCAAATCATAGCTGAGGCCACCAGTGTTTCAGACTATGCTGGTTGAGGTCTGACCAAGCATCTTCACATGACCCACAAACCTTGACAGTCAGGATCTGATTACTGTGCAAAGCCGCCAAAGTAGAGAAGCCTGGCAGACCCTGAGAACACAACACAACACAATACAGCATAACAACAAGGCAAACACAATACACAGCAAGACACATGCATTCTGGGAGTACAACATAGCTCCAAACTGCATTTGAATTGCCAAACATATTCCAGACATCTACAATTTAATGATGGACAACTTGGGCCAGTTACAATATCATATATTGTTAAACAACAGGGCAGATTATTCTTTCTTGTTTTTTTTTTACTACTGAAGAAAAACTAAACATTGAGACTCATCAATCAATATATGTCTGAAGTCCTAAGAATCCAGTAGCACACAAATGCAAATAAATACATCTCTTTGTTTTACAGCTTGATAAATGCATCTCTTTGTTTTAGAGATATTTAGGATTACTTACATAGTCAATAGCAAATCAGACACTGCTGAACATTAAACTATAAGTGTGAGTTATTATGGATGACAACACAGTCATTTTATTTCTTGAATCAAAAATCTGGAAATGTTTGCTTTAGGCTAACAACATTTTAAAAGGATTTTCACTGGGCAAGTTGTTTTGTTCATTTCACAACAGATTAGCCTGCATCTCATTCAGACAGGTCATGTATTTCTGAGTCAACAAAATGAATATATGCTGAAGTGTGGGTGTCTGTTCTTAGGAATTTGTGCCTTGCTTTATCATACAGTATCTGAGACTGAGGTTGGAATTAGGTGCAGGTAGTAGTGACTGTGAAATGCGTAACTGCCCTGACAGCTGTCTCATGTGAGGAGCATTCCAGTGATCGCAACCCAGAGCTTCCTGTCACAAAGCTAACTCTGGCATTAATTGCCACATCATTTGACTCTGCATGAGGAAACATTAAATAGAGAAAGCGTGGAAACCGAGAATCCTGTCTGCAATTTAATATATTTTTTTTAAAGGATAAAAACATTTTAATGTTAACATTACCAAGAACCTTTTGAGTAAATGAAAGATTATACATGTCTTAAGATTAGGCCAAGTGTTTTTGATAATATGACTGTCATCCTCACAACCAATTTATTGTGGAGTTGCGGCTTTTTCAGCTGTCTAGTAACAAACTGTGGTCAGTAATCATCTTCACAGTGAAGTTAAAAATGGCAACCTAAGCGAAAACTTTCCATTCAAAATTTACTCCAGGTGACAGATTACTGTAAAAGGAAAAAACAAACTGGTTGAAAACAAACAGTTGTAATTACTTTAGGAAACCTACTAAATTTGCATTAACCCTGGAAGGCCCATCACCTGTTTCAGTTGCACCTTTGGTGATTACTGGTATATTTTGGTCTCACTCAACTAAAATGGGTTTACAGTGAAAACTCTTCTTTTTGGTGGTAGTAGAGCTTTAGTTTTCAACAATTTACCATGGAAAGGGGTTGTATGAAAGAATTCTGATGACTGGCCAAAGAAGCCCTGATCTTAAAATTATTAATCAAATTGGGAATTAATTTAAATGTAACCTTAAAACCTTTAAAAGCTATTCGTACTACCAATTTCATACAGTACCTTCAGAGTAGTTTTCTTTACCTAGTCCTTACCCATGCACTTGGCCATATTAACCTTAAATGCAGGAATTATTGGCAAGTCTATATAATTTATGGTGCCGTAATTCTCTAAAGCATAACACTAAACGGATGAAAGAAAAAATCTTCTTGGACTGTTTTAGTAGTTTCCAAAGGTCACTGGTTGATTGTGCTTCTAATATTTGCATCTGTGTATCATTAGAATACAGTATAATCCAAATGTCAGGCCAAGGAGACAAAATGATTTTCAACCACAGTGTCTTCATCAAACAAATAAATCAGGACAGTCAAAGGGATTGGAAAACTTTGCTCGTTCCAGACGAGCCACACAAAGACCTTTTCCCAAAAAAGAATAATATAGGAATCTAGTACTTATATTCACAGGTACAGTATGTGCATTCTTAAAACTGAGAACAACAATAAACACATCTTTTATTTAAAATCAATGACTGACTTAACTCAAACTTTTAGATCTCACAGGTTTTGTTCTACCCAGTGCAGTTAGAAGAAAGAATGGAAGGAATGCTGCCCCTTTATCAGGGCTAGGCAACCTAGGCTTTCGCAAAAGAGCTAAGGTTGCATGGCCTGGATCAGCTGCAGCTGCACTTAATACAATATTGGAGATCAACTTGCTGTTAAGCAAAATGAAACATTCTCTACTTGTGGTTAGAAAAGTCTTTATATTACAAAACTCAGTCTGCTAACCTACTGTGTAATGGTTGAAACCTTGCCAGTACTTGAAGAGAAATCTTTTTAATGAAGTCCACGTCAAGTTGTATTCCAAAGGGAAACTAGGTTCTCATTTGCTGACATTGTGGCACAGACTTATACAGCCACATATAATGTATTCTTTAGTCTACTGATAACAGACATAGACCAACGAAATTTTTTGGAGAACTTCCCTTGATACATTTAAAAGTGTATCTGAACCCTGCTATTCCTTGAACTAGTCGCATACATGTGTCATGTACTGTATATAGGTGGAGCTATATCACTATAGTAATTAAAGTAATAGCACACCCAATAATAACTGGAGAGAGTTCAGTACAAAATGATTGTTTCTTTGAAATGGGATGATTACCATTAGGAATGTATTTGTTAGTCCTTGTATTAACAAAAGCGAAATATCAGCAGTACCGGTACTATGTCTCTGATGTTTGTAAATAAAAACTAAACACTCAATGTCTTCCTTAGCCAGACCACACACCTCTACAAGGCAGTTGTGTCAAATAATCCTGGTTTAATAAATTAGGAGAGAGGCAGTGCTGTGGCTGTTTCTGTTTATTGTACTATATTTCTTAAAATGCACTTTGCACCCTGACCCGATGATAGACCTAAACTCCACAGGGCAACACAGGCCAGCGACCCTTCGGACATGGTAACTGGGAAAGGAACTGCCGCCTGCTGCTCACTGCCACTTCCTTAGGTTACTGCCAGCTGTTGCTACTTCACACTGTATTGAATGTGCTCGAGGGCTGGAGTGCTTCTGACACTCACTGTGCCCCCAGCCTTGCCTTCTAATTAGGACCTGCATGGCCCTCACAAACACAAGGGCTTCTTTATCTGTGTGTGTAGGATTCCCTCTCCTTCGTCCCTCCACACTGCTCTCTCCAGAAGCTACCTATTACATCTTTATTTCTTTCATTTATAAACTTTTCGGGACTCACGTTGAAAGTTGTTTGTCAAGTAAGTAAAAATCAGTCAACATTAAAAAAAAAAAAAAAAAAACCTCAGTGGTCAATAATTAGGAGTACTTTTAAGTTACAAAGTACAATTTCAGTTTTGTTCCTTCCCCTTGACCTAGCCCTAACCTAATGAGAACCCTAATTAAAAAGTACTTGAAATAATACAAAATGACAGGTTAATACTAGGGTAATTACTCAGTAATTTATTTATGTTATTGCTTGTTTAAAGCATTAACAAAGGCAAGTTTCATTTCAACTACCATTGCACTGTTTTCAGTCAGTGTAGTATAATGATCAACAAGTGGTCTTAAACTCCTTCAATGTTTACTGAAACTTTGAATCTGGCCTAGTAGTTAGAAGACATTATCGGACTACGAACTAGGAGCTAACGGATTTGAATTCTGCTTCTTAGTAGTGTCATTTTTATTGGTAACAAGATACAGTATGGTATGCTGCTGGAAAAGAGACATTGGGTGTTTTTTTTTTATGTACCTTAAGTGCAAACGCACATTTTCTGAGAGGAATAAAACACTATTTTACCACTGAAAATTTGCCCTTTCCTTCAAAATATGACCTATAGCAACTGTGCATATTGGAAGAAAGGAACTGAATTATACAGCTCATTGTTTCACATTGAAACTAGGGTTCAATGTTTAGGCTTCCTAATTTAAAATATGTTTTGTATAAATGTGTCATAATGTTTCTTTTTAATATTTGCTACTTATTCCCCTCTTTTTTAAACTTCAACAGAATGCCTTGTGGAATATACTATATAATTACTGACAATAACACTATTTACAAACAATAATAAGTGCAAACAACACAGCTGTTCTTTTAAAGGTTAAAATCTTGGGGGGGACTACTCATATATTGAATTAAATAAATGCTCTGAGAGGCACATCCAGTAAAGGTGCTCCGCGTGGAGTGCAGGATGCGCCCTATAGCCTGGAGATCGCTCGTTCGAGTCCATGTTATGCCATCACCGATCATGGTCAGGAGTTCCCATGGGGTGGCACACAATTGGCCCAGCAGGTGCCCCGGTGGGGAGGGCTCAGGTCGGCAGGGTAATCCGCGGTTCACTGCGCACCAGCGACACCTATGGCCTACAGGTCTGCTGTGGAAGCCAGTCAGATCTGTGTTGTCCTCCGGGACTATGGCCGGGTCTGGTGGCTTCCTTGTAGACCTGCACTAAGTGGTGTAGTCAAGCCTGAACATGCTGGAACGTCATTCCGCTACTTTATTTCTACAATCAGAACCTTGACTTAAGAATTAACTTAAGAATCTTTAATGATTTGTTATAAAAATGCGTAGATGGCGCCCGGCCCGTATAATTTCGGTGCCTGGACACCAATGAAGCAACATATTTTCAGTGGGGAAATCAAATTAGTCTTTCCATTGAATAGTAGGAATAACAAAAAAAATCAGTGTCCGGTTCCCTACATACCACCAGTTTTTATATTGATAACCGGCGCGTATTTTAAATGTTTGCAGTTAAGAGTCAACTACACATTTCCTGCACAATCGTCTGATTTCAGAGAACATTCAGGACTTCTATTACAAGTTAAAGTACTACTTTAAGAAGGCTGGCCATTTTTCTTTTTGTAAAAATGCTTACCACGAAGACAGTACAAGTGCATTATTTTATGACTGTGGCCATAAACACAGGTTTAAAGCTGCTTTACATATTGGTCTGTGCAGAGACCTACGGTTTGGAATGAACGACAGCCCTTGCTTTTTTGAGATTCCGGTTTAAAATATATTATAAAAGCATAACCAGTGAAGCATAAAAAAAAGATAAACACAGGTAATAAATTATTTATGTATGTACCTGCTTGCTTGTTTTTTTTTTTCTCACAACTTACAGTATCAGAACTGCTGGGTTTTTGTTTTTGTTTTTGTTTAGTTTTTTCTGACGAGATCAAATGCAGGAGGTCCAAAAAAAAAAAAAAAGATATTCAGAATGTAGTGTAAAATTAAATTGTCCAGAACTGTCAGCAGACAGTCTTTAAATTTGAAAAACAATTCATCGTAGCCTACTGATACAGTTCTTAAATTGGCGATGAATACAAAATAACAGCGTTTGTGTAATTTGTAATTTTATTGCAGAGCTCCGGAAAACAGACGGGGAGGAGGACGTGATATACTAATACTACAGGGCTTCATGGAGATTGACGTTCTGCACATAATCGAAAGGAATAGAAAACAACATACATGATAAAAATAGCCCAAAAATAATAAAAACACCAAAGACAAGATTTACCCGTTAGCTGGTTTCAAAACAAGCCAAATTTGTTATAATACTGATACTTCTGATACTTTAAGATTTAGGGCGACGCCGCGAAAAAAGACGGCTTGGCGGGACATGTTTTGGCAGACAAGTGTGTCTGCCACCTTTTCCAGAGTCGCTGCGGGAGTTGCAGATAAAAATAATACTTGAACATTCCAAATTGGGGAGAAAACCGTGGTAAAAAATCATTGGCGATGACTAAAAAAAAAAGCTCTTTATTGATGAACAATGAATAAAACAGCTGAAGGTACCAGGGCTCTTGAAATCTCTGCAGCAAACATTACGAAATACGTCCTTTATTATTCAACCAAAAGAAACGCTGACATGCTATTTTGAAATGCTTAATTTACCTACATATTAAATTTGCAAAGCCAATAACCACTTTAACAGGCAATTTCATTTGTTGGACTGCACATCCTGCCATGATTCAGCCTCAGGTCAGGTACATTGTGTGTTTAATTGTGCTTTGTTTCAAACTGATTACATTTGTCATGTTTCATACAAAGTAAACTCTGTAAAACACAAGATTATCCTCAGAAAACTATGTAAAGTATGACTGAAAGATGTCTGTTTTGGGGGTCTGGTTTATGTTTCCCTGTAAAACACAATCCAACTAGACTATAAAAGTGGTAGCGTCACGGTGGATAACTTTCATTTCCTTAAGAATATGGCAAGTCAAAAGCAAAATAACAAAGAAACGTAATACTGCCTGGTAATCAATTTAACCAATTAAAGATTTAATGTGCTAAACTTTGTTGCTTTTTTTTATTTGACTGTACCAATTTGATCAAATCTGCTGAAGGTATTCCAAGATGGAATCCAATTCACATACCACTAGCTGCAAAGGAAATTTAGTTAGGCAGGCTGTGAGAAAAGGGAGAAATAGAAAACAGTGTTTCTCAGGTCACAAAGCTAATTTAGTTCCAGCTGTGGGCTAAGGATTTTTAGACATGATAAATAATAAATCTCTCTGCAAACCAGACTAAATTACCCAGGTTTAGATAAATAGGAGATGTTTATGAAGTCATTTTCAGGGGGATGTTAGCATCAAACTTGATTAGGCTGATACACTGCAGCTTAATAGGCTCTGAAATTAAACTATAAAGTCTTATGTCCATTAATTAAGGCTTAACTTCTCCATAAGCATGCAGTCCCACAATGTCAATTAGATTCACTTTCGGATTTCTGAACATGAGCCTGTCATAAATGATGGATAGCACGGATGGAGAGGACTGTCTGAATTTTACTACTTTGTTTTTCCAGACCCCCTGGCTTTTTCTGGGGCTGTAAGGAAATACACTCTTATTTTTGTTAGCAATAGGAATGTAAGTTTGCAGCTCTTTGGTGCTGAATGATTGATTGTGTGGCATGATTAAGACACGTCCGTTTTTCAAGTGAGCGTTCTATCGTCCCTTGTCAGCTGTCTTTGTAACTGTCTACTTTTTTGTGATTAATTCAGTGCTCTTCTAACTATTGAGACCGAGGCTGCTGCGTAAAACATGACTTTTTTTTTTTTAAACTCAGCAACTTTAAGATATTTGCTGTAGATCAAATTAACCCTAAAACACTGTAAACCATACTTCTTGTTTTCCTAATTTCTTGACATCACCACCTGCTGGAAGATTTTCTAGACTTGCCAAACCGAGTATAGTAACACTTGTTATAATGGATGGATAGGACAACTGGATGTATTGTAATGCCCTTCTCCAGTATTGTTGATTGGCCCTGACAAGAACAACTGGATTTCTCATTTCGCATTCTCATTTTATTTTTATGGTATCCTGCATTACAACAGGTTAATCAATAAATTAGTTACTGAATATAAGCTATACTTCATGATATATAAAATACAAAAGAACATGGAAAAGCAATTAACGGTAGCACATGTTTTAAGAGAAACTATGTGAAATTATGTAATGTACTTGTGGCAATTTTGCCCCTCCCCTGCGTATTTCTGTGTTGTATGTTGCGTGTTGTGTGTTAATGTTGGTGTATAGTCATTGGTACATGGGATGTAATATGGGGTATGCGCACAAGTGTTTAAAATGTATATTTGTATTTAGGCACGAGGATTGCACAGCACTAAAATGTAATAATATGCGAGCATGGGGAATTGCACTTTATTAATTCACGTGCAGTTGTACTGAGACTCCAACTGAATGATTGATTAGCAATTGAGTCTCAGTACAGCTGCATAAAAGCAGCATATTTTCACTCACTCGGGGTTGTGTGTTCGGTGAGTGGAGAACGGGATTTGAGACGGAGGTAATATTAATAGATATTATAATTTCAGCTCCTCGTGTTTGTCTGTGTGGTTCGTTTTTGTTTGTCTCTTTGTTTTGGCTGCCAGTGCCATGTCCTGTGTTTTCTTTGTCTTTTACAATCTTTTCTTTACTGTCTGTTTCATTATTAAATGCTGAGTGCAAAAAATCGCTCAGCTTCACCAAACTCCACCTCTCTGTTGTTGATTTTTTAGTTCCTGGTTCTGGTCTGATGTCACCCACTACAGCCATCTTTGTGACAGTACCTGGTTGAAAAAAAGCTTTTTTATGCTCTTGCAAGTACAGCTTGTGACAGCTCTTCAAAGCAGATTGGAACTGTAAAGTACTTTTTATAAGGAGGGCAAACTCAATTAAAAAAGATACTTGTTAATCAATTATAGCACTGCAGGGGCCTGTAACAATTCCCACAGTAAAGCAGCTGCTACTTCCAGTAGTTACCAGTGTTCCTACATTTAGGAACACCAAAAGGTATTCCGCTACCATTGGTGCTTTTGGAGGGACATTATTATTATTATTATTATTATTATTATTATTATTATTATTACTACTACTAATTGACAGCTTCACTTGGGATTCCGTGTGTGAGACATGCTGTTTTAAACTACATGATATGTCTGTAAATGACTGTGTTTTTTATTGCATTCATTTATTTAAGATTTCCATTACATGAGAGTAGATGTTAAAAATTTCTTGATGATTTGAACTCGGCTCTTGCCAAGATAAGCACCAACTAAGACGTAGCTTTACAGTAAACTAATGTGATCCATCTGCATCTCCATCCATTTGCGTTTCTTTCCATCTGGTGAAGTAAATATCCTTCTGCCTAGTGTTGATGGCTGAAGTGTAATGCTGGTTCCAGGGATCAGCTTATTTTGCCTCCCCAGCGCACACACAACGGCTGCGATGCTGGCTCGGGGGATCAACCACAGTGCAGTCTCCCCAGATCATCAGCATGACAACCGTCTGGATTGAACTAATATTTAATAACCTTAATAAGTTTACCATAATAAAATCATAGCAAAGTGTAATAAACCACAGAGAAAGCATGGTAAAGCATAGGTAAGCATTGTAAAGAACAATCGGGTATGGTAAAGCATATCAATAAACACGGCAAACCAGGGTAAACTACAGTAAACACAGTATATCACCATGGGAAAAGCATGGGAAAACTGCAGACATATAAAGTAAAACAAGAAGTGCTGACTGTACAGTGGCATTAATGTATTTTTGCTAAACTTTTTGTTTTTAAATCAGCTGGGTCTTTTTCATTGACTTGATGTCTCTGAGGTACTTTATGCAATCTCTTCAGGTGAAATGCAGGATCGCTCTGGAAGTGGAAGAATTTACTACCTTCAAGGAGCGATCACTAAATTGTGTTACTCTAATTAATAATAGTGATTTTTTTTCATACAGTGAAATGTAACACATTACAAACCACTTACAAAATGACACTAATTCATACTTAAGATTTACTGGAATTATTCTGATAGCCCGGGGCGAGATCTTGACGTTATTTTTTTCTGTTTCTAGCATCAGAAGGATGTGTTTTTTTTGTTTTTTTGTTTGTTTGTTTGTTTGTTTGAAAACAATCTGTCATCTTAACCTTTAAACTTCAGGTAAACTCATAGAGAAAAAAATGGGGCCATGCTTTTTTGGACTATAAATAGATTTTCCCTATATAAAAAAAGACAAATTTAATGGTAGAGTGCTGAAAAAAACAAAGCTTTGATTGAAGGTTGCCTCCCTCCCTCCCACCCACTCACATCCACCCCTTTTTAATAAAGGCTTTTCCTCACCCAGTCAGACGTGTCTTTAAAGTGTTTCCATATAAATGTAGATGGTTTCATCACCACTGAAGAAGACACTACAAATCCTAGATACATGCGTTCTTTTTTAATTAAATTGTCTACTGTCAACCTTTATAAAGCAGCATGGGGGAATTTAGAGGTTTGTAATTTCATTGAGCATGAGCCTTCTTTCCTATCTATTAGTGTTTCTGTAATGAGACACCAGTGAAAAAGGACAACAGGTTTCATAAAACAATAGTCTTGGTGCAGGAGAGACAGGCACTATGAGATCCACAGCATTTTATAAACCAAAACAATTATCAAATATCAAGTTTCTCGACCAGGATGGATACACACTGATTATCTATGGGTTGGCATATATAGCTCCTGAATGGAGTTTGTAAACTTGTAATAGTGCACAGACAATCCTGTAATTGGAGCAAAATATAGTTTTATGGGATAGGAAATCTGTGGTGGTACTGTTCAAATGCAGCCAAGAATACAATGCAAGTTAAAAGCTGTTCTAAACACCCAACCATCTTCAGTACCAATGTCAATGCATGCTTTATAGTTTAGACATGTTTATTCACTTTAAAATATATCTAAAGAAAGAAAATGGCCACACTTTCATCCTGCTCATTAAATTTAAAAAAATTTCAATCTTTTTTCAAATGATTTTTCTATTATTTAATACTTCTGAAGTCAGAAGGTAGTAACCAAATTTAAAAGAAGTCTGATAATCTAAATCAATATGCTCAAATCTTCCAAATCATAGTAGTCATAGTTCGTCTAAGATATATATATAGCTATAGCTATATATATATCTATATTAGTATATATATATATATAGATCTATATATAGATATATATATATATATATATATATATATATATATATATATATATATATATATAGTGTGACACATATATATATATATATATATATATATATATATATATATATATATATATATATATATATATATATATATATACAACTGTTTGTAAGGAAAGGGAGGAGTATTAACCATACATGCAACTATAACAATATGGCAACTATGCTGTGGCTTATTGAAAAACATTAAAGGAGAGTTATACAATTATTTAAAAAAGTAAAGTGTATTTACACATGCAATAGTGTATAGCCTCAAATGTCAAAGTAATAATAACAGTAAATATAGTAATAACAACAGTAAATATAGTAATAATAAATTACATACCCGTGGACCTTGGTCACCTTGATCCCCCTGTAAAAAAACAGAAAATACATTTTAAATAGTTTTCACAAAAAACAAACAAACAAAACTCTGAGAAAACTCTTAACTTCAAATATTCAGTGTGGTTATGAGTACAAGTACTTATTATAAGAGTAACACCAAAACCCAGAAAGTGCACCCTGGAAGAGATACTGATGAGTAGCCGTCGGCAGACCAGGGCTCACAAATCGAATACTGAGATAATACATTACAACTAAGCAAATACATGTTAGAAAATAGTGTACAATGGAATAGTACAGTTCCATTGTATGTAAAAAAAAAAAAAAGAATATGCTTCGACTACTGACCTTGTCACCTTTTGGACCGGGAGGGCCCTTTTAAAAAAAGGTAAGAGAAAGAGAGACAGGTTATCGTGTGTAAAAGTACATTACATTACTGCCTGACAGTTGACAGGTAACACATCAGAAAAGCACCCATACAACAGTCCGCAGTTAGCAAGCAGCTCTGACATGTCCCACTTTTCAGAACTGGCAGCTCCAGGTGCTGCACTGATGGACGCCTGCTTCATCGGTGGCAAGTGGGTTCCTAATTGGAAAGTTATCTGTAACAGTCATCTGCACTATTAATAAGCTTTGCTGTGATGGAAAGAGCTACTAATTGTATTAATCTGATACAACCAGAATCTTTTTTTTTTTTTTATGCTTGGTGAGCTGTTGTTATGTTGTGAATAGGAAAACTGACTTGGATTTTCACTTCCCCTAATTAAGCTGTGTTTAAAATGTCAATTCATTACAGTGAAATATCCCAGTATAAAGGCCACACAGTATGAAAATAAATATAATTTCAGATTAAAAGGAAATGACAAAACAAGGGCAATTACATTATTATAGCATCATTTATTAACCTTATTAAATTAAACAAATAAATAAAATGAAATACCTAATCATAACAGCACAGTGGAAAATTGGGTCCTATGTTCCTTGTTTGAGAGTGTATGGTATTTATTTGCAATTAACTTTTAGACCAAACAGAGTGGCCAGTAAATAACTTTTAAGTGTGCTTACTTTATGGCTTCAATGCTGACATTCTATTAGCCAAGCAAGATTCTAGTTCACACATCTGCTGTAACCAATACTTAATTCGTGGACACTCATGCATGTTTGATAACCTCCACTTATCCTATTTGATTTAATTATTTATAATAATATATGTCCAGGCATTTATTTATAATGTTTTTGGCACAGCTACTGTAAAAGTGTCTTGGGGGTTGGGAGGGTGGGGAGGGTGACTATCCCCCACCCCACCAAAAACAATAAAAGTGATTGTAGCCTCCCAGCTCTATTTCTTATGTGTTGAACATAGTAATACTTTGGTAATTACTATGAACCAAAACTACTTTTTTAAAAGAGTGCCATAGGAAAGTTAAGGAAGCATAACTGCTCTTAAATAGAAACACACGTAGCATTTGCATTCATAAGCAGTTGGTAATGGCTGCTCTTTTTAAAGCAAAGCATCATGATGCAGACACACAGGCGAATTTACACTTCATTTTAATAGTTCAACGACTTTCCCAGATTCCTTCCAACAGCTCAGTCCTTTGAGTTTTTTTGCTGTCTTTTTTTATTTTTTTTTAATTTAAGATTTAATGTTGTGACTTTCAAAAGCAGTAAACATTGCGCTAAGGTCTTTAAAACTGAATTTGCTTCATAAATTATACCCACATGTCAGCCTATAGAAAGCCTAGGCTCCATTTCCGATTAACTCTGCTTGTCACTTGTAATGCGGCTATACATATTTGTGTGCATTGACTTGTGAATGTGTGGGTATGTGATTTAAAGAGGCTCTTATATGTTGAAACATTAAACCCGACACTTTTTAAAACACCAATAGGGAGATCTAGTTTTCTAAAAAAGCAGTAAACCTTGCTCTAAGGCCTTTAAAATTGTTCTGGCTTAATACATTATACCCAAATGTTGATATATCCAAAAGTAAATCTTGAAAATGTGATGACTTTGTGAAAGAAACTGCTTTTAAAGTGATGAGTTTATTAATCTGATGTGTCACACATTGTGTTATTATACACCCAATTTATTTTTGACTGACTTTTTTTCCTATGGAAGCCATCCATCTCTGTCAATCATGTCAATTACACCGATAAACAGTATGTGGTTTATGGCCTTGAGGTTTTGTCTTAAACCACTTCATGTCTGCACCAATTTAACAAATTTAAATGTTAACAGGAGTTCATCCCTAGTAGCTACTGTACATGTTGCAGAATTCCATTTTGTTATTATTAATCTATAATGCATGGGGGGGGGGGGGGGGGGGGGGGGGGCATTTTGATCAATCTATATCCCCCTGGGATAAGCCACAGTAAGATTTTGTCAGAGTAGTTCACAGCACTAGGGAACGTTAGGTTCCTTGAAATAGAAATGTAACCATTACCGAATGGGTATTTACCTTGAAGAGACCCAAAACATGAATAAGATATAACAAAGCTGCCCTGAGGGCACAAAAGTACTGTGATCACAGATCTCATAGTCATTTTTCCTTCAATCCTGCTGCAATCATGGAGGCAGTGATTTCAGGGAACCAGTCCTATGATAATAACGTAATGTTCCTTTTCAAGTATGAAATGTAACCATTACCGTATGGGTGAGTGTACCAAACAAGACGCAAGGGCAACATCGTAGAATGACTGGAATGCTACAAGGCTAAACTGAGGCTGCCTTGTGCGTTACCATACAGAATCCCAGCAACAGTAGCTGGGGTGAAAAAATTGAGGGAAAACCTCTCTGCCTGGTTTGTAAAGGTCGACTGAGAAGCCGCCCTTTAATACTCTAGTTCAAAAACCAGGTTTTTGATGATCCAGACCCAGAGCAAAAGCTGTCGGGCCACAAAATGGAGACTGGGCGACCTGAGGCCTCCCTGGTGGTTGATGTAAGCCAGCACTGTTGCGCTGTGTGTACAGACAAGCACATCTCTCCTTTGAACCTCCTGCAAAAAATTCTACAAGGCCAGGTAAACTTCCTGCAGCTCTAAAACACTGATGTGGAGACCCTGCCAAGGGGGGTTCCACACACCTTATGCACCCCTGCCATTCCACACAGCACCCTAGCCCAAGGTGGACGCGTCCATGGTGACAACCTCCCTTGTGGTGACACTGCCCAGCGCTACGCCTAGGTGTACATGGGCTGGCTGTTTCCACCAAGAGAGTGACTTTAGACAGTGGTGGGACACTGTCAATAGCGGGTCGCGATTCAACGCTGGCTGAAAAAACCCTGCTGTTGAACAAGGCCCACAGAGGGCGCATGTGCATGAGACCCAATTGAATGGTCTGGGAAGCTATTGCCATCAAGATTAGAAGATTCTTGAATGTCACTACCGTGAGCACTCTGTTGAGCTGAAAGAGCTCCAAACAGGCAGCTATTCTTAGCACTCTGCCATCCAACAGAGTGGACAGCATGGCCCTGGAGTCCAAGCACACTCCTAGATAAGAGAATGTCTGAGAAGGTGTGAGCTGGCTCTTCGCATGATTCACCGTAAGACCCAAACACAGAAGTGTAGCGTCAGAGGGGGGTCATCATATTATTCTGTGCATGAAAGTAACAGAATTGGAATATACAGAGGGGATCTTAAACCATTCTCTGTGTCTTCTTGGTCTGGTTACAAACTGCCCCACTGACAAAGAATGTTTTTAGAAAGACTAACTGCTGGTCAAGTGTTTTATCTCTATCTATCACTGAAAGAGTCATTTTGGTGCCAGTAGTATTTTGCTGAGGGCAACTTCCAGACAATTCTGAGTACCTTGACACTAAGATGGGGAACAGCCCTTGTCGTAAATCCCGCTGACAGGGGGCGAAATAGCGGACCAATGGAGAACAAGGGCCCACGTCGGTATGAGAAATACCAATGAAAGATACTTCACGTGGACTCAGGCACTGCCCAAAATAACCAGACTAACCAAACACTGGGTTGAAGAGAGAATCACAAAACCCGCTGACTTCCGAAGTATGTGCGAGCTTCTCCTACGAGCTGCTGCTTCCAGGCATGCGTGCTGACCAAGTGTGCTGTCTGCAAAGGAGGTGTGCACAAGGAGTGTCCATCCGCTAGAGATGGCTCGGAGTTCGGAAGAACAAAATGGATGCTACAATACTCTGAAGAAAGTTGAAGTCATGGGAGCACACATGCTCGAATTCACAGAAGCAAGGAAGAACCAATGTTCTGAATAATGGCTAAAATCATCTTCTGAGGAAGGGCCCTGCCACCTGTCCTACGAGAGACTGGATCAGTGATGGGATACTGCATTAATCAGAAACCAGGTCTTTGTTTCCAAATACAGTTGTACAGAAGAATTGCCACAAGAACACTTTTATAAACTATATAACTTCTCAATTGCAACGCATTAGCTAAACTGAGTTACGTCTGATCAACGGAACTATTCCCAGTGGGAAAACTGCCAACAACAACTAATTATGCAAGACTTCAAAACTGATCTCCATTTGAAAAGGAATTATTTCTTTATTGCAAGGCTAGCAATACAATGCGTTCTGCAAAGTACCGTCTACATTGGAACTGTGGATCCGGAGAGCTGCAGTATTCATTGACACAGATTGACTTCTGTAAATGGGAATCGATAAGTATTCAACATGTGTAATATTAAATTCTTTATGACTCGAGAAAGTAATTGAAGCAAATGCTATCAAGTTAAGTGGAAACTGTTCTCGGAATAGAATATAACTTCCTGTTTTAGAGTGTGTAAGAAATGTAGTATGTTTGTTTGAAATGTGCAACTCAAAAGGAGTTGGCTCGTTAATGCAGAGAATTTCATCACTGCCCCATTTCTGAGTTAATTTGAATACATAATCAACTGAGGTTGATAACATATTATTAGTTTGGTACATCACGTCTAAACTATATTAACACGGTAAAACCAATTTGCTAAATTAGGTATGGGAATGTTGGATTCCTTGCTGAATGGGAAGTTGAATTAATTCTCATGCATGTTGACATGATTTATTACAATGAGAAACGGGTATTGAAAATACTAATGCAAAGTAGACACTTTGTGTGATAAGACATATTCAATATTAGTATATTAACCAAGTATGCTAATGATTATGGTCATTGTAATCGTTTGACTATGGAATCAATGAACTGCATATTACTATTCAAGCATATCTCTAACAAATAGCTTCCTTTCTGTAATATTAGATTCGATGTGCATCCTTTTTTCCTTAAATAAACAATTGTTTTATATTTCTGACACGTTGTGTGGATGTCAATTGTTGTCAAGGGAATCCGAGTTCTGTGTGATATCACCAAACTATTATGGTATGTCTCAGTTATTAACATTTGGACGTTCTTAAACAGTGCGTCTAGAGACTAATTTATATATAAATAAATTGTATACCTGAAAAGCGAACCACAGGTACTTCCTGTGCGCTGGTTTTATTGGGATGTGGAAATAGGGGTCTTTGAGGTCCACCATTTTGAGCCAGTCGCCTGGCCTGATTGACTGTAATAGCTGTTGCATTGTCAACATTTTTAACCTCCTTCGGCTCAGATACAGATTTTCCTGTCTGAGGTCGAGAATCGGTCTGAGGCCGCTTGGACACTAGGAAGTACCTGGAGTAGAGCCCTTCCTCCAACTGCAGGAGGTCTATCATGTGAATAGCCCATTTTTGCAGCAGAGCTGCTACCTCCTGAGACACCACATCGGTGTCTTGTGAATCTGTGACTGGTGTTGTAGTCATGCACCAGAAGGAAAGGGGACCGAGATTGAATTGTAGAGAACAGCCGATCTGAACGGTAGTACGCCCCCAGATGTCCGTGGGGCATTGATGCCAATAGCCCAGGTGGCTCTCTGGATCTGTGGCAGCAAACTCCTAGGGCTGCTGCTCGGCTTATGGCTTGGCCTGCGACTCTGTCTCTGAGTAGTGCGGTGGAACCTATTAAGGCCTCTGCGGTGAGCAGCCATGGGCCGTTTCCAAACATCACCTCAAACATCGCTGGCAGTGCTGGTCTTGATGCTATTGGGGCCTAGGGCTGCTACTGGGTTATGCACTGGGGGTGGTCACCTGGAAAGCAAGAGCACCAGCTCCTTCGTGGATTCCCGTGCGTGGCAAGAGCACTGCAGCACCTCGTCCACCACGGGACCAAAGGTATTCCCCAGTGTAATAGGGGCATGCAATAGCGGTGCTTTGTCCCCGTCAGGCAAGTGTGCCCGGGAAAGTCAAAGCTGTCTACGTGCAGCTATCAGTGCAGCCAGGTGCCTGCCAACAAAAAAATAAATACATACAGAGTCCAGCAGTTGTTCACATTGATGTTTAGCAAGCGAACCAGACTTGGTTTGTTTGCCAAACAGACCAAGACCACCTCTTTAAGTGGACTCGGTACGGTTCGTTTCCCAGGCGGACCTTGTTGTTCACACTGCACACCAAACGTACCGAACCGTAACGGGTGAGGACCAAACCCTCTAAATGCAACTAGTGTGAACACACCCTTAGATTGTTTAGTCTTTGGGGTTATCTGTTTCATTCTACAACACTATGGATTGTGGAGGTGGCATTAAAACCCCAAAACACAGAAAGTTAATGTATATTATGGCTGCAGGATAAACGGACTCTACCAATGTCTTGAAAAAAGATGTTATGTTATAAAGGTCTGAAAATGAAGACCCATTAAGGCACCATGTAAATGTATGCAGCACAGGAAGAGAGTGCTCAGTTGGGGACTTTACATTATAACTAATGCACAGGAAGTCAATGTATATTGTGATTATAGGATAAATTGACTCCTTCAGTGTCAAAGTGAAAATAAAGTATTGAAAGAAAGATGTTATGCAATCAAGGTCTGATAATGTTTAATACACTGGTTCTGACCTTTTTAACTCCCAATGTAAATCAAAATATCAAGGTGGCTTTTAAAAAAAAAATCCCTATTTCTTTGTATCTCTATTAGAACTGGTCCATGGGATTATTTGCAGATGGGAAAAACAGCAAGACTTGATACCTAATACAGCACAACTCTAAAGGACACTTCATTTAATTTCAGGTGTTACTATATGCACAATCGCACAATAAAAGTATGAACAGACTTTAAATACAAATCCATCCAAACCTAAATTGATTGGCGAAGTGAGGGAGCATAGGAACGTGGCAAAATGACATTATATAGTAGCTCAGAAATGGTAATCTGCAGAAGGCCTAGGCTCAATTTAAGATTCATTCTGCTTGTCACTTGTAATGCAGCTATTTATAATCTATACATATTGTGTAACTTGTGAGTGTGTGGGTATGTGATTTATACAAATTTTACTGGAAGTGCAAAGAGACTAAACAGCCCATTTTTTAATGACTCTAAAAACACCAACAGGAAGTTCTATTCTGATATTTAAAACATTGTGTGGAAGACATTTAATATATATATATATATTTATATACTCATATATAGATATATAATATATAATATATATAATATATTTTTTAGTGTTACTTTTTATTTTTTTTACTTTCAACAAAGCATGTTGTGAGTTAGTAGCTGGAGTTATTAGTTCATGTTTGATGGAATCAGAATGTGAGGTTTACCCAAACCTGAAGGTAGGCAGGCATGAACAAATGGGCTGTTAAAAACCTGAAGTGTATTTCATTCTCCCTGTAGGACAAAAATCTTTGTTGTTTTTTACGCATTTTATGATGACATTTTTATGGCCCCTACATTATAATACAAAAAAGTGTAACATTCTTTGTCAGCAAAACAAGCAGGACGAGCAGGCCAGGTAACAAGAGGTTCGATGCAGGTTGCTGACTTTTCCATATGGACTACATTAGCTAACAGGCCACTGAGGAAACCCCTGGCAAACCTGAATAAAAACATGAGAAACCATGTTTCAAACTGCTGGCAAAACTACACGCTGTAAAACTACACAGAGCAGGGAAGTGCTTTTATGATTTTTATTTTTAGAAGAAAAATATTACACAACATAAAATTGCCTCTACTAACAACCCATAAAGACCTGTAGTGCACAGTTGAATATAAAGTTGGTTTTATAACATTTCCAGTACATTATGTTTATGTACTGTTATTATTATGTTCTATTTGTGTATTGAAAAAAAATACTTCACCTTCTAAAGAATTTGAATCCTTTGTCTAACTGGCCAACATATTTTTTATATTAGTTTAATGTATTTTTTAATAGTCTGCGTTACATATTGAATGACACATTTGAAATCTTTCAAAGATGAATTAAAGGAAGGTTATAATGTACAGATTTTATCTTAAATACCAGTTAGATGGCATAAACAAAAGCAGTGTGGATGCGATGAGCAATAAGTACTGCAATAGGTACTGTCTATGTCTGGTCACTAAAATTAAAACCATTTATTGATTTACAAGGAAATATATAGTTCACATGTGAAGAAAAAAGAGTGTTCTAACCTAACTTGGCTACCACATGTATGGAGGTTGTTTCTGTTTTGAAAACCTGTTTCTATATTCTCAAAATGTTTCATACCTGCCTAGTCAAAACTGTGATATCCCATTGCAGTCTTTATTACAAAGCTGTCTAACAGGTAAAATAATGTGTTTGTTAAAACACTTCAATTTTGTTGGCTTTCCCTCTTTAAGAAGGCATATAGCTCTACACTATAGTTAGAAACCTATGTTTCTCTGGGTACCTTATAAAAATCCCCATCTGGACCAACAACTGATAATCTCAAGCAGCCACATGGAGCCAATCTCTCTCTCCAGGGATATTAGTTGGTCTACTGTGTTGTATAATGATTACCAGTTTACAGCTTGTTTTATGTTGATCCCGTTTCTACCTTTTTCCTTAATGATTCTATGGAAAATGTGAGCCAAAGCCATTACAAAGTTGTCTGATCAGGGGAAATGAAGGAAAGTGAATGCACACTTACCTAAGTCTCCTTTGGCCCAGGGTGACCCTGGGGGTATAAGACCATATTAAAGAGCTCAGGATCAATAGAAAAACAGGCATGTGTTCTCTGAGCAACATGCCTGGCACGCTTCAATGAGAAAGGTTACCTGCTTCAAAGAGGGCCTTTGAATTTGCAACACTAGAGGGTGTCGATGGCAGGTCATCATTGTTAAATATGTTAGATGTAGGTGGCAAAACATCATATATAATGACGGGTGGCAATTGTTGTACAATGTGTAAGTAATGTTTATTTTTTATTAAACATATATTAGCCTATTTTCTTTACAGGAATACCAACCAAGTGTTAACCAATTAAAAAATATATTTTCTTACATATCACTAACATTATCAGCATTTTCTTATGTGGAAGATTTTGGTTCTTTGCTTGTTTTTTTATAATTCTGAACAAGAAATTTGGTCTCTAAGAGCACGTTATTCTAACAGCTCAATGAATGCTGGTTTTTGATGTGAATGGCATTTATGGATTGCCCGATGAAATATTGTCATGCTAAACACTATTACTGGCACGATAAAGGAGATGGTAAGTTTTATGCATAGGGGCCAATATCTGCTCTCTTAATATTCCTGTGTATGTGCAACTGTTGTACACTTGGGGTTGAGGTAAAAGCTATCAAGTAATTGAAGACAAAAATAAACTCTGAAACACTTTTCCAAGTTTGATTTTCCATTTCCTCCTGTTAGTGTATTTAGAGGTGCACTGACTGTGCATCACCTGCTGTTTTCACTCAAGAAACAATAAATCAGACACCTGGCTAGGAAGCTCTCTCCTGCGGAAAAGAAAAGTGCACAGCCAGATCTGATAAAGGCATCACACAGCAATACCTTGTAATGATCAGCCTTCCTCTGGTATCCATTTTATTTCATCTTAAGCTCAAAGACCTCATCCTATTCAAAGCTTTTTAGATGTGATTGAATTGTGCCCCTTTCATAGTTATTCTAATTATTACTTCTTTCTATGATGTATTTAAAATAGTTATGTAGACATTTATTTTAATACTTTTTAACAATCTGGATTACTTTAATGAATCTATTCCATTTCAAAATGATTCCTTGATTCCTTCTTTAGCCTGGACCACTGCTGTCAATATGTATGGAGGTGAGTGTTCTTTACGCTTGGACAGAAAATTGGAAATACTCACAATTTTACCCAATTTATTTTTGTGTAAATCAGCTGTCCCTCACATGACTGCTTCATTTATCATGCAAATGGTTTCTCTGACATGTATTTTGACTTATATAAAAAAGCTGTATCTTGGTGTTAGGCTGTTTTGCTGCCAGTCAGTTTCAGTCACAGTGGTTGGCAAGTGCTGATCCAAGACTAACTCATAAGTTATACAGTAGTACATATATTTCAAATAAAACACGTCACCAATAAATAAACTGCAGCCCACAGAAAGCTTCTACTTGTTGATGTTTCATGAACAACAGTATGATTCCATGGGGAATTCTGACTGCAGATTGGAGGAATTAGAGAATAACTAGATGTGGTAACCATTAAGGAAAGGGCATGTACAGTAACCATCTAGAGTCCATGGAACTCTCACTTCATTTCAGATTATTACATTGCATGTAGCAAGCTGGCACATATGTGTTGCAATTTGTAAAGTACCAATCTGTATTTCAAAATAAATAGTCTGTAATGATAAATTAAATAGTCTGTAATGAAAACTGGAAAATTCACTAGGAAAAATAAATATGTGATCAATACTAGGGATGTGCTGTTGTGCTGTTTATTACTTGCATATATGTTTGACATTAAAGTGTTCGACTGCTTAGATTTTATTTTTGTATCCCATGATGTATTCTAAGGCTAAGCAAAGCAACAATACCTGCAATGCTAGTGTTTTGCACCATTTGGGAAAAGTAAACGCATTAGGAAAGCAGCATCCATAAAACTCAGCTCTTAAATAAAATTAAAAAAAAAAAACAACTTTCAAAGCTAGTAACTTATCTTGATGGGATTTTAACTCACAAAAATGTCTGCTATTCTTTTGTAAATGTACAAGTGCATTTAATTTGCCTAGGCAGTGGAGTCCATGTGATGCAGACTCAGTTAATGTGAACACTATAAAAGTATTTGTGCTGCACCTATGTGGTAATCTGCCTCTGCAAGCTACTCAGCAGCAGGCATCCTATCAGTGCACTGCACGGCCAAAGATGCCTTTGCCTTTGTCAATGATAATAGTCTGTCATTAGGAATGCAATGGAAAAGAATGGTAATGTCCCCCCCCCCCCTCTCTCTGCCAGAAATCAGTGTAAAATGTGAAACGCAATTCCCTGAAAATGTATATGAAAATAACTAATAAGTCTAATTTAAAAAAAACCCTCTGAACATCAAACCACACCCTGATTGGTTCCATCCCAAGGACATTTCCAGCTGTAGTTACGTATATACTGCGGCTCTGATTAGCTAATGCAGTATACATGCTGATCTGTATGGCATCCTGGACACAGCATTCAGAGCCATTGCTTCACAAAGTTAATAATGCGTATTTGATTAGAGCCATTTATGACAATGACGCAGAAATCTCTTCATGTGAATTGAAAAGTCATTTTTCCCATACTGTAAATCATTCATGCCCTGTATTATTTATTTTAATGAAATTCTTCACTCCTCATCACCAGTTTCTTAAGCTGTCATTTGGTTTAATGGCTGCTTTTTATCGCCTATGATTAAAAATCCTGCAATTACAATGTCTGACAGCCCCACGTGAGATTTTTCTTAAGACTCATTGTTCACTGACTCATAGCAACTGATGTTTGAAAAGGAGTGGGTTTCCAAAATTCTTGATTTGGTTCCTCCAGATTTGAGTTTATTGGGGTTTTAATCTGATTCAAGTGCAAAGGTTCTGAAAGGGTCTGAACTCGAGTTAATCATGTAAATGCTGCACATTTGTTTTCTGACTCAAAAGAATTAATTACAAAAGGATTGTAAACAGAGTAACTGTTTAGATCACAAAAATAGACCACTGGATTACTGTACAATTACATTACTTTTCAAACAATTTTTTTTTCACTAACACTTTATACTTTTCAGTGCTGGAAAGCTTGATTTACAAAATAAACTTTTTTTTTAAACAGACTGCTGTTGACCATAAAATACATAATGGCTATTTCCATTGTTTTCCTAACTTCAAGTTTTCCCTTATAAAAGTTTACTATAGTGAAACCATAGCAAAATGATAAACTATGGTAAATGTACAGTATAACAATGGTAAAACCATGGTAAAACTGCAAAGATTATGTGCAATAATACCATGGTGAACTTTTATAAGGGTTGGTATGACTACAGTTGACTACAAATCTCATCAAAAATATCAACTAGGTGAAAATCATCAAGCATGCCCAGTTTATAAATGTTAAACATAAAAAACAACATATTCTTTTAAGTTACCTGAGTGTCAAAAAATGTCCAATTCCAATGGCATACCAGCATATGCCAGATTTCTAATTAAAAACACACTTGCCTGAGTAACCAGCAAAACAGCATGTTGGCTGGCAATCTAAACTGGTACTAAAAATAACAGAAACCTGTCCCCCGTGTGTCTGATTTGTTTTTGTTTTTTTTTTCTAGCAGATATTCTTAAGAAGACATCCATCAAGTAGATTCTGATAAAAACACTTCATTTTCATATCTATTTGCACATTGCAGAAAAATCACCTTTGACAATTGCTTTGCTGCCAAATGGGCAATTTCAGCTTTTGTGACAGGACTTTAACAAAGTCCTGGTCTAGTGCTGGAGCAATGACCACCTGTAAACACTTAGACCTGACCCATGGAGCTGGGTGCTGGAAACCAAAAGTGGCCGAATGGATTAACTTACCGCTTTTACAGCTTTGGAGGCACATGCCGTTATACCTATTTAATCATACTCTTTTGAAACTATAATAAATTGTTTTAACAGTGCATAGAAGGCTTGTTTGACCTTTTACTTCTGCACCCCCCAGCGTCTAGTGTTTGACTTATACATAAAACTTTTTGTTCATGTGAAGGAATCCAGAAATGTTCCATATATTTTTAAAGAATGGTTTTAGAATAAATGATCTTCCAGTTTTAATGAAGCAAGACATTTATATAGAATAACCGGCAACAAATTTGTCTTGGTAATGAAGCCTTGGAAAATCAGATTTCCTTTGATGAAAGGAAATTGCCCTTAAAGATGTCAAGGTTTCTTTAACCGTATGAGATTAATAACAATGTATTGTCATATAAAAGCAGTTATTCCTGAAGTGTGTTTCTAGAGGGGAACTACAATATTTTGCCTTGCCCGAAAAATGATAAACACTGCATGAGACTGAGAAGTGTGGGTGTTTGGGCTTTACTAAGTTGCATTATGTCTGTTGGGATTATCACCTAATGTTGCATGCTGCAAGACATGAAATACTTCAAGAAGCGAAAAAACTTTGCTTTATGTTTATATATGTTCATGAAAGATAACGTGAGGTGGAAGTCTAGTGCTGTGAAGTTTTGTTACAACAGTAAGCATTCACAATCTGGCTATACAACGAAGAATTTGAAAAAAAAAAAAAAAACTAGACTGATAGGGAAAGTTGATGCCTTTAACTTTTTACAAAATGTCATTCCCAGTTTCGTTTTTTAAGTCACTATGTCCTGTTCCTGTCCTGTTTTAAAGCAGCGTGGCTCAATTTCCCCTTAAATGATGTTTGTAACCTGTTTTCTACTATCAGCAACATATGATTTTAACATACACACACACATAAACACACACACATGCAACTGAACTGTTGTAGCAGTACTTACCAGAATTGATAACCAATGCACTGGTGTTGATTTCCACCACTTTTAGCAATTAGCATATTTGTGACCCTGTTCAGCAACACAGCATAAACAGAGGTATATATATATATATATATATATATTATATATATATATATATATATATATATATATATATATATATATATATATATATATATATATATATATATATATATATATATATATATATATATATATATATATATATATATATATATATATCAGGGATGATTTACTTGAAATGTGTACTTACAGGTGGTCCTGCAAAAAAAAAGAAACAAAAGATAAATATTAATAATTAAAACACTATTAATAAAATATATTGCATATGAAAAAAATGACATGCTTGCTGTTGCTTTTTTATGAACAGTTTCCCACGTAATCCAATGTTTAACCAAAAAATTAACTTCCCACAGACACAAACACATATCTCCAGGTTTCAACTGCCAATGTAATTAAGTCTTAAATTTAAACTGTACTGCAAAATTACACATTTATTTATGCCCTTGGCATTTAACCTTGGCAAAAGGACAACATGTTTTTTATCTGTATCTTGTTACATTTTTTTTTTTTTTGGACAAAAAGGAAACAGCACAATGGTCACCTGACTATACATCAAGCTCAAGTTTATCACTGCGGTCCAACTCCACAGTTACAAGCACACCTCTTGTTAAAAATGTCACACTTTTGTCAGGCGATACTGGCACATTTTTCCAATTATTTAGATTCAAAGGGTTCTGCATGGTATTCCTTCAAAACACTACTAAAGAGTTTGCAAATCAAATCTAACATTTCAGTCATATTAGCCAGAGCAGCTGCTGCACCTAAAACCATTGGCTCGGGATTAATTTTTATGGTTGCCCTTGACTTCTGGGTAAGGTGAAGAGCAAATGGGTAAAAAATATTAGCAGCTGTACTTTAGAGTTGGTTTTTGAAACTGTCAAGGTTTCCTTTTTACTGCACTGTTTTATGATTCACAGAGTAAGGCGACTTTTATATTGGGACAAATTTCTTTCAGGTGGTTGTAAAATCTGAAATACACCTTCTACGCCACCCAATAAATAACTATTAAGAAATAATTCAATAGCAACTACTAAAGAAAAATTGCCAGACTACCGCTCCACATCTAGATATTCTTTACATACAGTATCAATGTAGTTGTCTAGCCCTGGAGGTGTGATTGATTCCATTCTAATAGAGTTTCCATGGTTTTTGTTTTCTAAAAAAAGATTAATGATCTATTGTGAGTATTCAGCTAGTAAAATGAAGTTTGGGGTGAACATTGAGCAATATTTATTTGTTACTTCAACTCAATTTATAATTGATCAAAATAATTTTTCTTAACTAAAATGGCAATTTATTTGGGTTCTAAATTATTTTTTGTAATATCATTAAGCATGAATCCAACTGATAAGCTTTAGCAAATGCAGCATTGGCCAGCCCCAATCAAGCAGATTAGTAAGAAAGTTCTGTTAAGAGGTAGATTATCTCCTTGGGTTACTGTGCTTTCTGAAATCCAGCATAGAATGAGGGATGTCCTGTTCAAGATCCATATGCAACTTGATATTTGGATGCCAAAAATATGACTGTGATACTTCTCTCTGGATGATCTCTGCCAAGACCAGTTTTTCTCATGCCAGTCTGTTTCATTTGTACAACGATTTGGAACTGTTTAGAGCCAGCAATTGTTTAGTTTATGCAATTGTCAAATTATAAAAAATCTAAATCAATATGCTGGTTTCCGACTGCAATAGTTTATTGCTTGAGTACAAGTCACAGATTTATTTTTGTGCATCTAGCAACAGGCTCCAGGAGATATATTGTTGTATTTCTATTCATCTGTCACTTATGGAATGTGCACTCCCATCCCCTTTATCAACTGAACATCAACTGAAGTGGTGCCAAGCAAGGTGCAAAGCCTGGATTTAAAATCAGCTCATATGTCAATTTTCCATCTGCTCCAGAAGTTAGTTTTCCTGTTTCCATTTCATTGGCAATTATTCAATGTGTGTAAAGCACAGGTTTATGTAAAGATTTGGATGAACATTTGATTTAATGTATTCCATTCTCGGCATCAAGCAATACACCAACAAACACTCCACACAAAAACTGTAAAGAACAAATCTACGAGTGCTACTTACAGTGTGCACAACATACAGCAACCTGCAATGAACAAAACGCAAAGCCATGCCTTCCACTATGTTCTCTAGTCGAGAAAAGAGATTAGTTCCAGGTCACCAGACGCTAGAGTCAAAATTAGTGCACAATATTTAAATGGTGAAGGAAACAATAACCCACATGTATTATTTTAACTAGGTGTCACACTGTGGCAGATACTATGCTTACTATTTAAAAAAAAAAAAAAAAAACACATATTTATTGGTTTCTTGCTGGTTTACAACAAACCTCACACAGGCTTACAGCAAGTAGATTCATTACCAATAAACTGCCCTGCAGACAACAGTCTACAGGCATGAGGTTTTCATTCAAACAGGATTTTACATTTATTGGCTTTTATTAAACCTACATAGCCAACAGAAAACAAGCACATCCATTGCTGGATTTTCTAAAAGGGCATGATGAAGAATACCTAGAAAGGACCAGAGTGTGGAGTTTTAATGAGCAGTTAGAAAGAAGATAAGACAGTAGAAACCTTTATGTGACAGTGGTTGGCTAGTTAATGATCACTCAAGTCCTTTGTTATGCCATTGCTGGTAAATGGTGTGGTTCCACTAGAGTTTCTTCTGGCTAATATACTGGTATTACAGTTATATTTTCTGCATGAATAGTTTTACTCATACTGTGACAATTAATGTAATACTGTTCTTAGACGATAATCAGCTGTTCTTATCTCTTTTTAGCATAAGCAATATTAGTATTGGTCTACCTTTACTTTTATTATGCCAAAGATATTTTCATTCATTCTGTTTGTTTTGAATTCATGTAAGATTTGATTTGTTTTCACACAACATGCACAACTTTTTCTACAGCACAAGAAGTGATTAGCTACCAGGAAGCAGCCATGAGACAATGTTATAATTTAAAAAGGTATTGCATATCAAAAACGAGGAAAAAAACAAGAGGTAAATGATTTCAAAGCCTTGGTTATTGCACCTTTAAAGGTCTGTGTATCAAAGGATACTGGCTCACAGTGGGTTGAAAAGCACCTGGTAATTTTAGAATCTTAATTGGTGGCAAACGGTAAGCGCTGTGTGGGGCGTGAAGCCTGTGGAAGGAGTGCAGTGTGGTGGTGGGCTCTCCAGGTGCAGCCTCTTTCAGGCTTGCTTTGTTGTTGATAGAGATTGAAGGTTTCAGAAGGCAATTCTGTCTCTTGCTTACTGCTTGGCAGCCTGCGACAGCTCAACATGTTCTGCACATTTTTCTAGTTTTAATGAGCCTTTTTACATGCAGCCTGTGCACTGAGGATACATTTTGCATACAAAGGGAACCTTTCTTTTTTAATGCCATATAATACTATATATATATATATATATATATATATATTATCTATATTTTATATATATTATAATATATATATAGTCAAACATTTTGCATCACCCTGCACAATGAACTAATTTTACTTTATATTAAAATGAAAATATTTGAGTTAACATTGCAATACATAGTGCTTTGTAGTTATCCATATACTTAACAAAAAAACTAACAAAATGGAAACATTTGAAATTCTAAATCTAACATGAAACACTGTACTATATTATGGATTGCAGTAGACTTTTTTTATTTGTATTACACAGTGTTAAATAAAAGATCTAAATTTACTGTTCAGACAGTTTTTTTTTTTTTTTTTTTTTTTTTTTTTTTTATTATTATCTCAATCATAAAATTCTAGGTGATGCAAAACGTTTGGCCATAGCTGTATATATATGTATATATATATATATATATATATATATATATATATATATATAAATGCTTACGTGCAGTACTGTTGTCTAACAAATGACCTGTTTGAAGAATGAAAGTGCACAATGATCTTTGTAGTTTATTTGCATTTTAAATTGTTTTAGATTAAATACCATATTAATTACAAAATCAAAGTCCCTTATGCAGCTAGCCTCATCTCAACATCTTTACATTTTGTAAGGCCATGCCTTTAATAAACAAATATATCTAATTGTATTGCCTGTGTTTGCAATGCCTATGTGTGTGGAAAGCTATTTCAAATTACAGATATTTACTCAAACACCCTTCTGTTATTATCACTAACAGGCTATGCAACACAACATTCATTTCTTGTGTTTCTGACTCTAAGTTGTAGTTTTTTTGTACAAAAGATTAGTTAAATGGCACAATTGTTTGTCTGTATATTTTCAAATGACATCCACTGTAAGGACTGAATATCATGCTTTCAGTATTGAAATGGGACCTTCGGTACCTCAGCCAATAAGGGCTGAGCAACAATGTAAGCGGAAGTTGGTGAAAAAAAAACTTTTATGTACCAGTATTTAGTTTAGCATTGTGGTGACAGCTGACTACAGTAAGTACAGTTTAGATTAGCGTTTAAGGATAGACTTCACAAACTATGGGCTACAGATAGGTAAACTGCATCACATACTGTAAAACCCTTTATATCAATAAACTCAAATGTTGATGAAGTTAAACGACATAGCAAAAATGAATTGTGCATGAATAAAAGGGGATTTACAACTACAGTTTTGTTTTGTGTGTGTGTGTGTGTGGGTGTGTGTGTGGGTGTGTGTGTGTGTGGGGGGGGGGGTGATTCTGCTTCCATTTAAATCATAATTTGAGATTGTGATAGCGGCAAAACAAGATAAACTTTTCAGTTCAGCAGCATGGCCTATTCTTTTAAAGAGGGACCTATCATTGGAATTAACACTTCATACCCGAGTAAGAGTTCTGGTTTCTAAATCAGTAACATTCATTTCCTTTGCTATAGTAGAAGCATTACCTTATGGAGTTATCTTACAAACTGGAATCATATTTTAATTTGTTTTTATTACAGGAATACCTTAGGTCCAAGTGGGTTACCAATTCAATAGACATAACATCTTGCACAGCAATATCCAAGGCACCACAGCCTAGTCAAGCCTTGTGTAGTATATTAATATAAGAATACCAGTTCTACATATAAATATACAACCAAACGTTCAATGCCAAGAAGTACAATTCCTCTGTAAGATACACTTTGAAAATGTCATACTACTGCTGCACAAAGACACACACACACAATTGAATTAATGATATCAGCCACAAAAACCACATAAGGAAACTATCATCACATATCATAAAGCTCACGGCAAATTGTACAAGAATCCCAAGATTTAAAACGTACCTGATTCGCCATTTCTGCCTCTTCTTCCTCGCTTTCCTGGAGGGCCTGAAATGAAAGAAAAATCAACATTACCTTTACAGTAAAAATAAAAACCCCAAAATACAACAACTGCACTCAAAGTGCAGCAAACAAGGATCAGCATTCTTTAGTTGACTCAGTACTTGGGGAAAGCTCCCTGTTCACCTGGTCTATCTATCTGCTCACCACCTGCATTAAGTGTTTGGGTTATTGTAGTGATTGATTGATTGATGAATGACATCCTCCAAAATAGTTTTCCTCCGGCACTCATGCTTTAAAAGTGTGTGATAGAGGGCCCCTTGATTTCTCGGTTGCATTCACAATGTGTAATGCTGATTCTTTCACTAGTTAGGCTCCCACTCTCTTTTTTCACTGTCTTTGCTTCTCCTCTTCTACACAGTGAATTATGTGACAAGTCATTTCAAGCAATGTTTTTTGGAATGGTTTAATATTTGTCCCAGTGCTATACAAAACACCTTTTACCAATAAGCATAAAATCGATTAAGCCGAGTTGCCAAGATCTTGACATTCTATAAGAAAACAAAAATAGTAATAATTGCTGGGATGCCAATTCAATGACATTTGGTGGCTCCAAAAACACAGCAGAAAGGAAAAATAATAATGTCTTGCAGCAATTTCATAATTTGTTAATGAAAGACTTTGCTGACGACACCTTGTTTTCTTACAGGATATGATAAATGACCAGTGCAAAGTTTGTAACGATAATTACATGTATTTATACAGTGTCGCTTCAAAAGATCCCTTAGGAAGCCTGCATGAAAGTGATTTCAATTTCACAGTCTAAATCCCTGATTAATTAAAAGCTATTGTTTTGTCACAGTCAGTTAATTAATGTTAACATTTGATGGGAGGATTTTATGCAAACATTAAAAAAAAGATTGTGAAAAGGGTGTTCAAATGAAGTTAACCAATTCGCTCTCTTCTACATTTGTTTAAGAAACTGAGTCAATTCAATTGATATAGAGAAAATGGCAGTGGATCTCAATACCAACCCTGGCATTTTACTAATATTTAAAGACAAATGAGTCACATGGATGTCCATTCAAATACAACCTTTGAGTGTTAGTGCTTACTTAATAACAAGTTAATGGTTGTTCATGTTGAGAAAGCATAGTTACCATAAGCTTCTGAATATGGCAGTTACCATAGATTGTTAGAGATGTTGCTTTTCACAAAGAGTCCTTCTATTAATGATTTAAACAATGACAGCATTTATATTATTGAATAAAACCCACTATCTTTTTTTAAAAATGTTATTTCCAGAATTGATCCATTTTGCTACCATTTCATCTGTCCACCACTAGAGGGATCACATTGGCAGAGAAATTGCATTAAACAGTTTTTAGGAAATGCTCCAAAATGTACATAAACTCAACAATTAGCACAAGCCTTTGTGGAAATGTATAAATGATGAATAACAGTAATAAGCATTCCCTGTAATTGGTAAGATTTTTCTTGCTAATCTTCTTCCTCGTTAACTTTTCCACTAAGCAAAAACAAAGTGGCTGCCCCAGGCCATGCTTGTTCATTAAAGCCTAATATTTAGGGCCTTTTTGTTAAAGCAGCATGGCCCCATACGGATCTCATCACCACTGTTTGAACAACATATTATGAAAATATAAGCTGTGTCTTGTAGTATGTTTCCAGTAGAACAAAAACCACATGCAAAAGAAAAACAGAAAAACAAAGTACTTAGCTACTGTAGAGTACAATCGAGATGATGACAGTGACATTCACTGCTACCTGTATTTTGTATAATTCACAAAGTAACAGAGTGAGACTTGTGTATGAAAAACTGAAACTACCTTTAAGAAATTCAAACAAACAGGAAAGACAACAAGGGGTAGAATAACATTCAACACATTTATTTGGAATGACACTGCTCTAAACATGTGTTTACACAAATGGTTTGTTTTGGTAAAGTTTCTAGAAATTCAATGGCAGACGTTTTAACTAAAATGTGTTTTTTTTTTTTTTTAATTCGTCATTTCATTTTTTAGGATTCCTTTAGTATTTATAAATTTTGCACTGTTGAGTATTTAATCATTATGGATGGAAGTTTCAAGAAATGGGTGGTAGGTCACATGCTCTTCTAAAAAAAAGTATGTAATTACATCATAATGGCAGCCTTATGCTAAAGGCTACCTGCTTTCAATGTTCCAAGTCAGGTTTAAAATGTACAAATGTAATGAACAACAGGTGCTCAACTTACAGGTAACAAGTGTTAAGCACTTAAGATACCATTATAGGTTTTAAAGACTGGTTGGGATCAAAGAGCTCCCAATGGAAATATGCCATGGCTCCAGTGTACAGGATGTGGCCAATTTATTAGGACTTTTAGGAACTAAAACAGGCACTTCATAAGGCAAATGAGTTTAACTGTGTTGCGTGTCACTGTGCAAGATAGCTGTAGTTAGCTGCCTGTAAAATGAAGCCAAACTGAAAGTCATAATAGTGAGTGCTACTGAAGTATTTCTGTTTCATGCTGCACCAAAAACCACTGTGAAATGCATCTATAAGGAATTGCATACATTCTAGAAGAAAACAACTGATCCATTTGCATGTGTTCCGAGGCTGATAGGGAAAGAAGTTAAGGATTTCTGAAATATATCAACCAACAAGCACAATAACACAAACACTGAATCTGTTTCTGAATAAAAGTATAGCTTGTTCCATACAGTGTTATTTCTAACTAAGGCTGTCTCTTAATGTACACCCACTACTAGGAGTGCACTCACAGAGGTGTACCCGAAGCCCTACGCTATGCCATCTCTGATATTCCTTTTACTCAAAAACTAAAAGCTCACTATGTACACTTTTTGGGAATGGGATAAGACGCCATCGTTAGCCGTGAAGGTATACAGATAACGTTTTGAAAATATGCGCTTAATACTTTTTTATTACTGAATGTTGTGCTGAAACTGTGTAAAAAGCACCTTGATGTGAACAATATTTAGCTCCCTAGCCTTCTCTGGCCAAAGGGATGTAAAGAAGTATGTAGGGTTTTGGGGTGTAGGGGGTACAGTTTGACACTGTCTAGAACAATGGTTTATGTATGTGTCTTTGCATTAGCCGTCCTTTAATTAGGCTATGTGGCCCAGCATGTGGACCAGCAAGAGAACTGCACCTATGCAAGCTAAACCAGATAGTACTAAAAAACAACTGCTCCAAATAAAAAAAAGGCTAACAACTTGAACAATTGTATTGCCTTTTAGTTACTGTAACAACAGCTAGAATGAGAAACAGCACTTTCATATACTGTCAAGATATTAATATACCAAGGTGTCAAATAGTGCTTAGTAAATCACCCCGAAATTCATGCGATAAATCTAGTTCTCTGTCTCGACTGTTATAATTTCAACAGCTGTAAAAACAGTACTACCATATTCAATTTGAATCTTAAACCACTAAAACCTTTGTTTATATTAATGTTAGCTCCTTTGTCCAAAGAGTTTACCACAATCACAGACCTTTGTAGTTTTTCACTTGAAACAATTGATAAGTACTTGCAGGCCTCACCATTTGAAGTATAATTCAATCTCAAAAGATTTATTATAGCAAGTTTATAAAGGGAGTTTTATCTAAGGCCAAAAAAAAAGCATGCATACTATTATAGTGTATAATCTTAAACTTTTTCCTGCTATCAGCATTTGGAGTTTAACCAACTAAGTTTCAACAGACTTGGATGATTTCCAGTGCAGTCATTTTCACAGCCAACTCCTGGCCTGGTGCAGAGATTGTAGTTCCTAATCCTGTCCGTAATTGCCTGGTCACAGGTGGAGCAGAATCCTTCTCTTTTTACCAAGGTCCTCTTGACACAGTTTAATGAGCACATACAGTGCCTATAGAAAGTCTACACCCCCTTGAACTTTTTTCACATTTTGTTGTGTCAGTGCCTCAGAGTTTCATGCATTTAAATGATGATTTTTTTTTCCACTTATCTACACACCATACTCCGCACTGTTAAGGGGGAAAAAGTTTTTATTGAGAAAAAAATGATATATTAAAAATACAAAACTGAAAGATCATAATTTGATAAGTCTCCACCCTCCTCAGTTAATACTTGGTGGAAGCACCTTTGGCAGCAATTACAGCTGTGAGTCTGTTGGGATAGTCTCTACCAGCTTTGCACACCTAGATTTGGCAATATTTGGCCATTTTTATAAAACTGTTCAAGCTCTGTCAAGTTCCTTGGAGAGCATTGATGGACAGCAATCTTCAAGTCGTGCCACAAATTTTTGATTGGATTTCAGTCGGGGCTCTGACTGGGCCACTCAAGGACATTTACCTTTTTGTTCCTTAGCCATGCCAGTGTACCTTTGGCTGTGTGCTTTGGGTCGTTGTCATGCTGAAAGGTGAACTTTCGTCACAATTTCAGATTTCTTGCAGAGGGCAGCAGGGTTTCCTCAAGGACTTCTCTGTACTTTGCTTCATTCATTTTCCATTCTATCCTGACAAGTGCTCTAGTCCCAGCGGTTGAGAAACACCAACATAACATGATTCTGCCACCACCATGCTTCACAGTAGGGATGGTGTTCTTTGGGTGATGCGCTGTGTTGGGTTTGTGCCAAACATAACGCTTTGCATTTAGGCCAAAGAGTTCCATTTTAGTTTCGTCAGACCACAAAACTTTTTGCCACATGGCTACAGAATCTCCTGAGGGTTTTTTTTTTGCATACTTCAAATGGGATTCAAGGTGGGCTTTCTTGAGTAATGACTTCCTTCTTGCCACTCTACCATACAGGCCAGATTTGTGGAGTGCTTGGAATGTTGTTGTCACATGCACACTTTGACCAGTCTTGGCCATAAAAGCCTATAGCTCTTGCAAAGTTGCCATTGGCCTCTTGGTAGCCTCTCTGATCAGTCTCCTTCTTGCTCGGTCATCCAGTTTGGAGGGATGGCCTGATCTAAGCAGGGTCTTGGTGGTGCCATACACATTCCACTTCTTAATAATCATCTTGACCATGCTCCAAGGGATATTCAAGGCCTTTTATATATTTTTTTATACCCATCCCGATCTGTGCCTTTCAACAACTTTGTCCCGGATTTCTTTTGAAAGTGCTTTGGTGCTCATGGTTGAGTCTTTGCTTTGAAATGCACTACCCAGCAGAGAGAACCTACAGGGACTGCAGAATTTATCCTGAAATCATGTGAATCACTACAATTTAACACAGGAGGAGCCCACTTAACTTGGTGTTTGATTTTGAAGGCAATTGTTTACACTTGAGCTCATTTACGATTGCTATTACAACAAGGGGGGTGGACACTTATCCAACCAAGCTATTTCAGTTTTTATTTTTAAATAATTTTCTACAAATTTCTAGAATATTTTTTTCACTTGGAAGTTGTGGGGAAGGATGTGTAGATAAATGAAAACTATTTTAATGCATTTTAATTCTAGGCTATAAGGCAACAAAAGGTGAACATTTGGAAATGGGGTTTAGAGTTTCTATAGGCACTGTATAGCGATATATGTAGTTTTAATGGAACAATAGCTAAAAGGTATTTTGGCAGGTTTATAAAAAATGTTATATTAAAGTTCATACTTATACTACAGTATACAGACACTATACCACCAAATATAAAGATAAACACATCACTTTCTATAAGAATCAGGGAAGTGTCATGGGTATTTACAATCATGGACCCATTAAGGCGAACAACCATGGCTTACAAAAACATTTTCTTTCTAGGCATTGTCATTGTGTAGATATTTGAGTTATCCAGAGTATTAACTCAAAGGAATATTTTCCTGCTAAAACACTGTGGGTAGATGTACTAAAGTGTTGCGTCTGTCGCAATCTTTGCAAACCACATGCAAACCAATCAGAAGTGTAGCGTGAAATGTACTAAACAAACACAAGGCTGTTAGCATCACTTTAATGAATGCTTTTCAGCCACAGTTCTTATTTGTGCTTTAGCCTTAAATGAATATGTAATTCTGGTCATTCCAGCAGAAATTCACAAAAACAGAGTGGAGACAAATGAGGGATCAGAAATATTGCAATGCAATTTGTTAAGAACTTTTGAAAGCATGTTTTAAACAGTCGCAATTGTTGCTGGCATTTCCCAGTCCGCTTTTTCTTGTATGTTGCCAGTTGTGCTCAATGTATTTTTGAGACGAACACCTAAGTACCTAATTTTCATTGAAGTCAAGCAAATTTCTATGACATTTCTGGTTATCTCAGTGTGTTAGGAGCAATAGACTGCACACATGTGCCACTAACCCCTCCAGCTCATTCTGAGCATCTGCATAGGACCATGATCTATTGTGTGTTAATTGTCTAGGCTACTAATTAGACCAAATTAAAAATTATAATAATTAAAATAAAATAAAAACCCCTAAAATAATTTAGTTTCAATTTCAAATAACCTTTTATTCGCATGGTACACCAATGTGTACAATGCAACATCATGATTTAATTTGGTTTACCAGCAGGCTAAAGTACAAAAAAAGTGCGCTAGGTATTCATTTGATTTTACTACTATACTGTATAGGCCTACTGTACAGATTTATATTTTTACATAATGAAATGTGTAGCGTACCCAAAACACATTAGTGTTATTTCAGCGCAATGATTTCTATTTAAAATACATTGAGAACTGTAAATGTATGTGTGATGTATGTGTGTGCGATTTTATTGTGTTGCAGGGGTGCCCAATCTACAAGATAATCCTGTGCACAGAAACACGCATTTGCAATCTAATAACAAGCCAAACGCATACAAATAAATACAGATGACTTTAAGTTGGCACCTATATTTATGGTTCTTTTAAAATCTTATGAAAATATCTTATTTGTTGGCTCACGCAAGGTTGCCCTTAGGTCTATCTGGCCCACCCATGCAAAAAGGTTATGCACCCCTGCTGTACTGTATAGAGTTGCTTTGTTTTTAATGTATAATGTTGTCCTCAGCAAAGTCAATATCTCCAGATATTGTTTGTGGATGAAAATCTAGGTGTAAAGTAGTTTACTTTAGGTAAAATAATTATAAAAATAAAATGTCAATGTACCAAAGTGATCAGTGCTGGCGTTTGATTGTTTCGACTTCATAGCCCCTGAACTCTCTTAGACACCATGTGAGAAAAAACGACACCATATTCCCTGGAACTTCAGGTTGCATAATACCATCTGACATCGAGGTCAGTGTCAGAGCCAAACATAAGCGCGAATATTTGCCCCTCAAAATGACTGAAATGTCTACAGCCTGGCTCCATGCCCAGTTCAGTCAAATCAAGCTAGCCTGTCATGTCCTGTTATCTAGATGTCATTGATGGGTTTAAATTTGGTGGGCTAAGCTTACTCGTTTGCTGTGGATGCTTTTTTGTTTGAGCACGTATGAAAGGCATGGGAAAATGTGCCAAGTTCATGGCATAGTCCTGTCGCTGGCAGCCATAATTAGCAGCAACCTTGAGGACAAATTCATATTACGTTCCTTCCGGAGCTTTGTAGGCTACTTAACATGTGCTGAATGGTGTGCACGAAAGCAAGTGCTGAACGGTGTGCACGAAAGCAAGTGCTGAACGGTGTGCACGAAAGCAAGTGCTGAACGGTGTGCACGAAAGCAAGTGCTGAACGGTGTGCACGAAAGCAAGTGCTGAACGGTGTGCACGAAAGCAAGTGCTGAACGGTGTGCACGAAAGCAAGTGCTGAACGGTGTGCACGAAAGCAAGTGCTGAACGGTGTGCACGAAAGCAAGTGCTGAACGGTGTGCACGAAAGCAAGTGCTGAACGGTGTGCACGAAAGCAAGTGCTGAACGGTGTGCACGAAAGCAAGTGCTGAACGGTGTGCACGAAAGCAAGTGCTGAACGGTGTGCACGAAAGCAAGTGCTGAACGGTGTGCACGAAAGCAAGTGCTGAACGGTGTGCACGAAAGCAAGTGCTGAACGGTGTGCACGAAAGCAGTGTATCTTCAGTGTGTATCAGAAGCATTCTTTGCCCACTGCTTTTTGTACAGAACTGTCTACAATGTACACAAACAGTATCAACAAGAAATGTACAACGTTTAATAGAGTTTTTAGTAAGGGATTAGTGCAGCTCTTATTTTACAATTGCTTTTATTTGTTCAGTTTCACAGCTTTATAGCCATGCATGTAGAGAGGAACAGAAAATAACCATTTGAACCATATTTGTTAAAAAATATGCCCTTTGTCAAAGCCCTCAAACTTGTGATAACCCAATTATGACCCCAAATAATTACAAATACATTTATTGCAGTGCATGATATTAACAATAATTTGTGTCATGCCAACATCCAATTTATGGCCCCTAGGGCATTGCCAAGAGCAGTTACAGTAAATATCTTTATTAAAATAATGTGTTTACATACACAGTAGTTCAATCTGTTATGCAACAGGCAACATGAGTTGTTTTAAATAAAGCTCTGATCTGAGTTCAGAAACTCTTTGATGTATCTGCCTCTCACAATACAGTAAGGTCTCCTCTTGAATCCCTTGTGACTCAAAGTAAATCAGTGCATTGTTACAAATCAGCATAAGACTTTGTCAATCAGAGTTGAAATAAGAACCGATGATAAGTTACAGTTACAATTCCCTTTCCCAAGCAGATCTTAAAATAGCCTGTTCTGAGCTTTCAGGCAAAAAAAAAAATATATATATGATGGTCAATAAAATCATTTTAACAGAACTGTTCACAAAATATTTTGAAATTTAGGTTTAAATTGCAATTCTCAAATCTGTCAAGAAGAAAGATAGTCTTCTTGACGTACATCTAGAGTAACATGCGATGTAACACTAAATGCTAGTTTCGATCAAAACAGGTCAAGTAGTTCCCAAGCATTTTGTATCTGGAAAGACCATGTGACTACAGCATGAGGACCAAAGAGTATGCACTTTTGCCTTGTGTTGTATCCCAATTAGTGAACTATGCAATTCAGCTAAAATGCTTAAAAAAATGCTATTTAAGATCCTTTCTGCTGTTTCCATGTGAAGACTGAATTTCAAGAAATTCAGTTTGTGTATATAATAAGTCAAGAATTCAGATATATATATATTATATATAGATATATAATATATACACACACACACACACACACACACACACACACACACACACACACAGACGTGCTCAAATTTGTTGGTACCCCTCCATAAAAAACAAAGAATGCACAATTTTCTCTGAAATAACTTAAAACTGACAAAAGTAATTGGCATCCACCATTGTTTATTCCATATTTAATAGAAATCCGACTTTGCTTTTGATTTTTTATTCAACATAATATTGTAAATAATAAAACAAATGAAAATGGCATGGACAAAAATGATGGGACTGCTAACCTAATATTATGTTGCACAACCTTTAGAGGCAATCACTGCAATCATTATTTCAATGAGCTGTAAGGGTACCGACAAATTATGGAGGGGGTTAAAATTCCTCCCTGCTAGAACCATGTGAAAATGCACTGTGGGTGAATTGGGCTAATGGGTGTTAATTGTTTTAATTGTTTTATTGTTTAGTTAATCCCCCGCACCTGGTGGTAATTGCAAATTAGAGCCAGGTGCAGGGTATTTAAGAGAGGCAGCCAGTTTGCTCAAGGCTGCTGAGGAAAGAGCCTGACTGTGTGTGAGTGAGAGCAGTCGTACCAGGAAGGTATTGTTTGGAACGTGTGTAAGTTTTGTGTGCAACAGGTAAACGGCTTAGCCGTCCTGTGGTCAGTGAGGGACCAGTATTTGTTTAGTTAGTGCTCCAAAGGGAGTTAGGTGTTTGTTTTCTTTTCATTTGTGTTTATTAAAAGTGCGCAATCACGCTGAAAAATCAATTTCTGTATATTGGGTCAGTTCTTAAAGGGGCAATGAACTGAGTGAGTTGCGAGGATCTTTCACTATATATATATATATATATATATATATATATATATATATATATAGGGGTATATAATGTATGTGTGTATATGTATATTATATATATATATATATATATATATATATATATATATATATATATATATATATATTTTTACTGCTGATGCTGTTCAAGAAATAATTGAAACATTCTGCCATGTCAAAAACATAACACATTTTGGTCCCAGTGTTTTAGGTAAAAAAAATATCACTACTGTTGTGTTTGTCAGGTGGATTGCATTCCACCTGACAAGTACAACAATAGTGATATTTATTTATAATGCAACAAGACACCCCTGTTTTAATTCAGAAAAGATAAGACACTGATTTCTATTTTGAAATATTTTATGTTCTGTGACAATTATGTTAGCAAAGTGCATCTGTCAAGTGCAAACTAATAATTATTTCTAAGAAAAAAAATGAGTCATTAAAAAGTTAGTTTTAATATTCATAATAAAGCTATTTCACGCAAATAACAATTCATGTTATAATTATGCTTAGGAGTCCTTATAAACTGCTCCCTCTCAGTATAAAGATGAAAGCAATTTTTTTTTTTACAATGTATATTTCAAGACCCTTTTCATTACTTTTACCCTGTCAAAATAAAATTCTCAGTCTCCATCTCCACCTTGCTCATTTTTTAATGTGAATATGAAATGATTCAATGTGGCTTGCAGAAAAGGTTTGGTGTTGTAGACACATATTTTTTATGTGGGAAAGAGTGTGGCTGCCCCAGTTGAAAGAGTTACAGTTGTATACTTAAGGAATATACAGTTGCTCTATAACAACTACAAAATATGTGCATATTTTTCTCATAAACATGGTTTTCAAGTTACTGTCCATGTCATATTTATTTTCCTTTGATTTATTTGTTTTTTTTCACTTTGAAATGATTAATATACAGTATCAAAGTACATACATTCAGTAAGTAAATGTAATATAAACCATGGACAATCTGGTTTCCATAAATTTCATATAGTTTTATTGGCTATTATATCAGTTACTGACATTAATAAATTGTGTTATCTTGTGTGCATTTGATATAAGAAAAGTATTTGGCTGGGACTATCATGGTGTGCTTATGGCTATGCCCCTACACTGCAGTATAAATGCTTGCTGGATTTCAGATGACCTTTCTCAGTACAATTGTTAAGCCACTAAACCTGGGGACCTTCTGTTGCTGAACTTCGGAGTTCTCTGTGAATGTGTTTAAGAGCCTATAATATTTCCCTGAGTTGCAATTTACAAAATACCTACTATTTGCTGGTGAGGCCCAAATTCTGATTTGGGATGAACTTACTATAATGGATAAATACATCTTTTTCTTTCAATTTGTGCATTTTTATGGTCCATTTACCTGAATTGAAGTATCAAATAAACTGAAAGCAATATAGTCTATTATAAAGACAACAGGTGGTGGATCAAAAGACTGCAACCCATTGATCCCATTGTTATTAATTTTCCAGCATTAATGGAAACTATATGTGTTTCTAAAAGGAGGATCCACCCCTAATCACATACACAATCAGAATGTTCTTATAAACAGCCCTATGCCCACGTCCCCTTGTCGTTTTTTTGTTTGGTCCTCCTCCTCCCTAACCTCCATCTTGCTGTGTGCCTTGTCCACGGTGCCTCTTGCTGCCCACTAACTATAAGCTGCCATAAATCATCTTGTCACAGTTCAGCCAGCTCACGAGGGGTATAATGTCGCCCAGTGTCTCTTGCCCTGCTACTGGCTACAGCTGTCATACTCCTACATCACAGTTCAGCCAGCACACAAGGGGGAGTAATGTTGCCCAAAGTGCCACTTGCCCTGCCGCTGTCATGATTGTCATTAATCATTAATCATTAAACCAGTACCATCAGCCAGTACACGGGGCAGTGGAAGGTGGCCTAGAGTGTCACTCGTCCTGCTTGCTAGCAATAGTTGTCATCAAGAAATAATTATTCATCTCAGTCAGCCAGCAAATGTGCAACTCTAGAGCTCAAAGGACAAGGCCATGAGCCAAAAAGTATGCTACATTCTCTTGGTCCATCAATCTTTGGTGGATGTCTCCTTTCTGAATACCAGATTATTATTATTTTATTTTTAACACTTTGGCATATTCTACTGCACGATTACTAGGGTGCAGTAAACATTATAGAGTTAACATTCTTATACAACACAATAGCCCTCTTTGACCTCTTTTCAACTCGTCCTGCCTTTTTTTATGTCATTTCTGCCTTGATTTACAGAGAGTTCAGTAAACTCTTAAAATCGTTTTTTTCTTAGCAGTAAAATCAAATGACAATTACATTTATCACTCTTCCATTTTTATGACTTAATTTATGCTCTATGCAGATGATGTAACCACACATACACCTGGCTCTTGTCTGTAGATCCTCTTGTTCATCATGTCTAGAAAACTGTACCATCAGCCAGTACACGGGGCCGTGGAAGGTGGCCTCGAGTGTCACTCGTCCTGCTTGCTGGCAATAGTTGTCATCAAGAAATAATTATTCATCTCAGTCAGCCAGCAAATGTGCAACTCTAGAGCTCAAAGGACAAGGCCACGAGCCAAAAAGTATGCTACATTCTCTTGGTCCATCAATCTTTGGTGGATGTCTCCTTTCTGAATACCAGATTATTATTATTTTTTTTTTTAACACTTTGGCATATTCTACTGCACGATTACTAGGGTGCAGTAAACATTATAGAGTTAACATTCTTATACAACACAATAGCCCTCTTTGACCTCTTTTCAACTCGTCCTGCATTTTTTTATGTCATTTCCGCCTTGATTTACAGAGAGTTCAGTAAACTCTTAAAATCGTTTTTTTCTTAGCAGTAAAATCAAATGACAATTACTTTTATCACTCTTCCATTTTTATGACTTAATTTATGCTCTATGCAGATGATGTAACCACACATACACCTGGCTCTTGTCTGTAGATCCTCTTGTTCATCATGTCTAGAAAACTGCTTTAGTCTTGAACTGGTATACAAGAGACATCAATTTGTTTTGTTTTTTTGGTTTACTTCTGCAGAACAATATGTAGTCTTTACAATGCCAATGATTTCCTAATTACCATCACTACTTCAAGCAGTAAACCTGTGCTACAGCACTGTATATGGTCTAAATTTACAATGTCCTAACTGCTTAACATCTCTTTACATATCCCAAAAGGGATTCCAATTGATTCCAATTGAAACCAAAAAGGCTTTAAAGTCTAAATCTTAGGACATAAAAAATATGATTGCTTCTGTAAGACAATACCTAATGACGTTAGGTTTAATAAGTTCAGATAGCATAATCAACCAGATAAAAGGCACTTTTCAACTCTAGCACATGGTACCAACAGGGTGGCCTTGGCAATGATTTAAACTGACAAATATGCCTAGAGACCCTAGTTTTAATTACATGACAGAAGCTAGTGAGATATAAGATATGCTTTTTAAAGGTTTTGTACCTTTAAGGCAACTTGCTTTGCTGCATTATAAAACAATGTATAAGCAGGATACATTTGTAAAATAGAAACAATGGTGGATCTAAAAAAAAAATGTAACAGAGACCATCTTATGTTAACATTTCAATACTAAGACATACTTTTTGAAACATTATGGAAAATTAGGTATTAAAAGAAGGTGCATTTAACTAAACAGCATGACATGTACTGTTATAGTGATAAACTACCTTCTTCGCAGGAGATGCAGAGGTAAATCAATTGAAGACGCAGTCTTGTTTGTATATTGTGTCAGTAACCACCTAAATTAACTTCCTTTTTTTAAAGCTTAATACTGTACATAAGGACTGAAACTAATGAATCAACATTTACAGATCTTTGGGGAATATATTATTCCCCTTTTATCTTTCTTTTCAAGTGTCCACAAATGCTACTTAAACTGATTAATAGCAAGCTGAATATCTATATCTATATCTATATCTATATATATATATATATATATATATATATATATATATATATATATATATATATATGTGTGTGTGTGTGTGTGTGTGTGTGTGTGTGTGTGTTTTTATATATACACACACACACACACACACACACACACACACACACACAATGGGCAAATCTTTCCTAGACCTGGATCAGGTCTCCTGTGTTGAAAGAAAACCCCAAGTGAAAACTGTATAATTCAAAAATAAAAACTACAAGTAACAGAATGCCTTTATATGTTAACTGCAATATTTAAGTATATTCTGGCACTTTATTCTTTTTAGTGGAATATGTTGAAAAATGCACAATCTTTACTGATGATTTATTCGAATTATTATTTATATATATATATTATATACTGATATGGGCAAATTTCCTTATCTGGACATATATATAAAAGATAAAATGATATACCTGGCATATATATTTAGTATCTAGCCTATTATACATGCGATATTCTTTATTCTAGTTACTTAATGTCTATTTGTGGATATTGTGTGAAAAAACATATAATGTTTACTATTATTTTTTTAAATATATTGATTTTTGATATAATCGTACACACACTACACACACACACACACGCACACACACAGTATAGACTCTTAGGTTCTTGTGTATCTTGAGCTGAATCCAATGTGTGCCATGAATCTAATGCATTTTAAGCACGCTTTTTTTGACAGCAAATAAAAAAAATCGTAAGTGGTGTACTTTGGCATCTCAAAAAAAATCAGGAAAATGTTACGATCTGGAGACTGAGTGTACTAGATTTGGAAAAGCACACCCTTTTTCCCTTCAGTAAAATTCCATCTGCCCAGTAGTAATGTGCAGTTGTGAGATGGATTCTAGGATGTGACTTTGTTTGCTGTGAACCTTGCCCAGTTGAGTATCCCCCTCCATGAATATAGCTTATAGATTAGTGACCCAGGGGAGCAAGTGGCTAGGTAAGACAAAAGGTGACTAGAATTCAAGTAACTTGAGGTCAAGAATATGTCACCATTAGGAGCGATGTTTGAATCTGAAAGGTGTTGAGGAGAGCTGTCTTTAACATCACTTCCCATGTTTGTTATTCTATTTGCTAAATAAAACAACCACCCTGTGAATAAAAATCTAAACATTTAATTCAGCACCTCAAACTAGCTAAAATAGTGAGTGATATGTCTATTACACATTTCTTTTTTTTAGTTTTAAAGCAATTGTAAGTGGCTGCCTAGAAACTATGATGACAGATCGATTGATTTCCATTATTCTAACACTGAGGTGTATTTTTCTGACTTCATACAAGCAGTTTTAATAGAATTTTTAATGCGTGTCAGACCAATTTTATTTTGGTTGATGGCAGCTTTTTACCAGTGGCGTAGCTAAGGGGGTGGTTTTAGGGGATTGAACAACCCCCCCCCCCCCGAAATAAATTAGTGAACTACGTGGGACAATAAAAAATATTAACCATGTGGAAAAATCTCAATCAATAACCAGTGGCATGACCTTATGGGCATCTTTCAATATAAATTAACCCATCTGTAGCAGTGATTTTACAAATCTGTCGTCACTGCACTGTTAAAGAGAGTGGTGTAGACCTTTCAGCCATAGAGTCTGTGTTTTTAAAATATTTTAAAAAATCTGAATTGATGAGTTATACAATGGATTGGTATAAGTTAAAACGTGGTGTGTAGGGTGTCTGTTATTGTTCCCTGTTAAGTCCATACGCCCGTCCTGTCTGTCTGTACATATGTCATAGCCTGTGAATACACATTGCACTGTTGATTCTTATTCTATACTGTGGCAGGAAGATTGAGTGGTGATGTCCCAGACCAGGAAGCTGACACTCACACAAGTACTGTGGGTTGAACCACTGCTGTGCGTATTTATTAAAAAACAAATCAAAAGGACAAAACAAAAACACAGCTCACACAGCCAAAAACATACTGTCTGACCAAAACAAGTTTCGCACGCAAACACTGACACTGACAAGTACCACTGACACCAACTGGTCCTCCCTTTTTTTTTTTAAATCTTTACCTCCTTTGCTCGCTCTCTAGTTTTCCACCCCGTTCAGCCAAAGCTATGGGTTTTTATGCATGTGACTGTCCCCAAATCAACAATAAAGTAATCAATCTGGAGAGGGCCACATTCTGCACAAGACTTTTAGTAGGCATGGTCAACTATTTGTCATTAATTCATTAGCTGCCGACCACGCATTCCCACAAGACGCAATCTGGCAGAGATGAACTGCTAACATTGCCCCTGCCAAACAATATTAAAACTATTACAATGAAATTACCTAAATACATATCTAGCATGGTTCTGCCCTGTTCCATATTTACACGCAGGGTTGTGGCAGGGTATGTGTGTTACTGACCTACTGTAATGCATAAGGGATGTCCTCTAGTACATTTTGTGAGACAACTGAGGAGCAAAACAGTTGTTCTGGCAACCCAAACTGCGCTAAATGATGTCTTATAGTAAGATACCCCTGTGGCAGGGCAGGGCCCGGTTTGTAAATATTGTTGTGTGGTGTTTTGGTGGTGGTTGGCAGGGATGGGGTTAATTTCCTATCCCTGCCAAAATACATGTGAGAATGTGGCTGGAGCTAATTGAATAATTGATAATTAGGCTCCAGCCACATGCTTTAAAAGAGGAGAAAAGCCTTTGTTTGGTGGAATTGTTTCCGTGTTCAGTGGTTCAGTGTAGGCTCTGCACAGCCTGAACAGTTTTTGGTTTTATCCTTTTACTTTTGGTTCTGTGAGCCATGTTTGTTTGACTTTTTGATTTACTTTTTGTTGATTAAAACAGTGCAGCAGTGCTTTCACTGCGGTTTATTGTCTCTGAGTCTCTGTCATCCTGGCTATCCTGTCACAACCCCCTACACACAACATGTTCACTTTGTATGTAGCCACTTCATCTCAACAAGAATCTCACAGCTCCTTTCCCTGGTCTGAGGATCTGCCAGCCAACACCTGCTCTTCCCTTTACTGGAATGATTCCACCATGTAGGCAGACTTCAAGCATATATTTTTAAAAGGTGCAATTATCACATCCATGATCAATTGCATACTTGTATCACTGGTTTTTGACCTTGTAAACAATATGCATCCCTGGTACTAGTTTGCTTTGATCCCCATCTTAGCAATAAGCACAGCCATTTCCTATTCCTAAATACCCCAAGAGCTCAGAATCTGCCGTTGCACACATCGTAATGCATCAGTTATGATTTATTAGTGGGCACTTACAGCTTCATATACTTCATTAGTATCATCCAAATATGAGGCACATTCTGCTGCTATATGTAGCAAGTTTAAAAATTATAAGGCCAATATAGGCCCTACAGGTTTCAACAAAATGACCCTTTGCTCAGTTTTGTTTTTTTAATCTACCCTCATACCTAATTAGTCAATTCTATAATAAAATGTTGTTTTTTTAATTATTATTTTTTTTTAATCAAATTTAGGATTAATGCTTAATGCAGCCTAGGTAAAATTACTTTCCGGTTTGTGTAAAGTTGGACTGATGGATGAAGATTAAGTGGCAAATAGTTTATTTTATAGTAATTCAAAATAAATGATATCCATCTAAGAGAATTAACCTTTTTATTTTACCTGTACCTACACTGAATACTGTTACCTTTTTATTCCAATTGTGATATATCATTAACTGAAACAAGGCCAAAACACATAGTAAAAATAGGCACGAGCCTGCTTGTGTCGGTTATTTTTAGAGGAACTGTCTTGGAAAAAAAAACAAAAAGAAAGTTTTGATAAAAATTAAGATTAACAACATTTTGTATTTAATCTATAATATATATACACTTGAGACAAATAAATATATACTTGAGACAAATTTGGGCAGAAGTAGTTTATTTTAAAATGTTCTTTTTAAAAAACAATTTTACTAGTAACTGTGTATCCTCAAAAGAACAACACACTTAAATTCCTAGAGTTTTTAAAGAAAGGAATAATTTTGCTATTAAAACATTGCCTTTATATTGCCCTGGATGTTTTAAGAGTAGGTTAGCAATATGAGTAGACATGTTTGCACTGTTAGGTCTCATTCAATTTATCATCTCCAAGTCTATTCCTTATAAACAGCATGGGGGAAGCGGTTCCTGTTACAGAGAAAACTACTTAATCTGTCAAGGGTTAGATTTTAGGAACGCAACCTTGGCAACATATTGAAAATGCTTTTAAAATTTCAAGTAAAGCTTCTTTTCACTTAAGATCTTACAGTAAAGGCTGCCTTTCGTACAGTCAATTTACCTGTCAACTGCCAACTAATTAGGTACTCTTAAGCTTCAGACAGTTTTCATAAAAACAAACTGGAACTTGTATCATGATTCATTCACTCTGCCTCTGTTTCTGTTAAGATGTATGATCAACCTATGCACAGTCTCGATGGATGAACACCCTAGAAACTGGCACACATTGAGCTACGTCATTATAAATAGGCTACCAGCCATGATGATAAACTGAACCAAGTTATGTCCTGCTGACCCTTGTCAGAAAAAAAAAAGTATTATTAAAGCTTTCCTTACTGTTCCTTACCACAATTTACTAAATGTAACACACACCCTTTAATACAGTGTATGAGATAATTTCACGGCAGATTATTATGTTATATTGTGGTATACTCAAGTTATAATTTTTAATCCAGATGGTATAAATTCACAAAAACAACGAACTATCTTACAGTGAGTTTGTTAAAGAATTGCAATAAAACATTTCGGACAAACTGTTTCAGAAGTAAGAATTTAATGGTGCACTTCTAGTGGTCATTTTTATAATGACATCATTAATGAACTCCAGCTTGCTCCGTCTCACAGGTAAAATATCCATATACGGCGATACATGATTAGTAAGAAAACATATAGTGGGATAATAAACAAATACAAAAATTAATATTATGCAAAGTTAGGGAGTGTGAAGTATTTAAGTTCAAACAAAGCATACTTTGGTTTTGTTAAAACAGTTGGCCAATTGTTAAGCTGAATTAATATCAATACCAGCTATTCTTTCTAAATAGGGACAAGTAAAAGAAAGCATGAACAATCTTTAGTATTATTGAAAACAGCTTATTGGTAGAGAGCGATATTTAGTCTTTATAGCATTCTGTAGCAATAGTCAGAATAAATACTGCATTTTTTGATGATTTCTCAGGCAGTCAATTGAGACAGAATGAAGAACACTTTTTATTCATCACGATGTTCAACGTGCAGCAGGGAACAGAAAAGTCCACATCTGTCTGGGCTTTTAAAACCATAACAAATAAAAATACACCAAACCCAGTTTTAAAACATTATATGGATTTCACAACGCCTTTATCCATTTACAGATCTTTGTTCACTACATTACTCAGTCACCTTTACCTAATATTGCAGAGTATAAAATGTTTGATCAACAAACTATAATGCAGCATGAGAGGCCGGGATAAGCTAGTAAAGCTGTTCAAGAGGGTGAATGAAATGTGTGTCAGAAAGGACACACTGGTGTGTGGAAATAAAAATAAAGATGTCATCACTGTATCAGCAGCCAGACTTGCTGAGAGTCTTCAAGCTTGATGTTAATTTCCCCAGTTAGCAAAGTCATTTTAACAGTTCCGGAATTGGGGGGGGGGGGTTGTTGTTTTAACTCCCTGGATTCCTGAACAAAGTTAAATACTGTTTAAAAAACGTCTCCACCAGTATGTGGTGCCAGTAATGGACTTAACAGAACTTGAGAACTTCAAGTGTTATAACATGACTTGTTTTTACTGCTGCATTTCTGTGTGGTTTCTATTTTACATACTTAATGCCCGTCTGTGTGTTTTACAGTCTGAGGCTAAAGGACTCAAAAAAAGAAAATGAATATGTGACACCAATGCAGTCTGGTCCAAATATATACCTGACCGTTTTTAGAAAATTGCTAGGAAAGTTCCACATTTATTTGGAGATGTACCGAGTGAAGAAAAAACACTTATTTATCCCTTTTTAGATCCTGAGTGTTTTTTGAGCATCAATTATGCAATAATGATTAATTAATGACCAGCTTCCAAAGGTGGCATCAACTCTCCCTGCTGTTCATATAGCTATTTCTATCATTCAAACTTTGGAACAAAAAGCATAACAGGTAGAACTTGTCAATCATTAGTCTAAAGCATGATTCGCACAGGACTAAAAACCAGGTGTCCTCAGAGTTGGTCAAAAGCAGAGGATGTCTAGTAACCTCCCAGATGTGGAGTAGTTTTCATCAACAGAAGTTGGTAAATTCAAAATTAAATGTGATGTTGTGGCCAGAGAAGGTGCTTTGTGCATGATTTGTAAACAATGAACAGGGTTTAAATAACTAATTCCACTGTAGCTTCTTTTCCAAAGGCTAGAATAACCATTTTGCCCTTTGAGCGAGATGTATCTCCATACATATCTTCAAATGCACCATTAAAAGCATATATTTTTTAAGAGTCGGCAATTATGTTTTGTATTTTTCGCCCGTCCTCAATTTGGTTATGCTCAATTGTGAAGGTTGGTATTGCTTTCCTAAATCAGTTTTAACATAACACTGACATGGCCGACTCGGACGGGAATAAAAGACACAGGACACCTTACAGAAGGTCCCGATGTCCTAGATAAAAAGAAATAGATGGTGCACATGGGACTCGATTTCACAGATGCTGGTAAAAATTCTGAAGCCACCCATTTATGTGGTCATTTTTAGTCCTGTGCAAATCAGACTTTGGTGTAATATTTTACTAAACAGTATTTTTAACAAAAAATACAATTTTATACAGTGTTTTAGCAGAAATGGCAACACACTGGGTTTGAAGGGACTATTGCACATTGCTCAGGATACAGACCTGTATTGGATTGCTACTAGTTCATACCACTGTAGGCAAGTCAGGTTATGCAGCAATAAAAATACACTAGTGTGGCATCATTTTACGATTTTAGCTGTAACTATGCTATCATACAGCAGTCCTTTATAACTGTATTGATATTGTTGTGTCATTGCATTGCTGTTGAAGATTATTTACTAAAGTATCTCACCTGTAGGTCTTCTGTGGTATCTTAGAGGCCTTATGTTTCTCAAACAATAGAAAAAAAGGCTACCCTGAAAATAGTCACTTTTAAGAACAACAAAGACTGGATAGCTTATGTAAAACTATTAATAACAATCAAACAACTTCTGCAAAGTACCTGCGCTTGGCTAAAAGGAAGTGCAATCTGTGATATACATTATTTTCAAGGCTTTACCATAAACAAAACATAACAGAATAAAGCACAGTAACTGTTTGTCCACAATGTATACTGCTGTGTTCCTTCAAAGCACTTCAAGCTTTTAGCACACTTTTTATGTCTACAACAGTACTGTTGCGGACAGACAAATGCCATGGCAAGGCCCAAATCTTTGAACCTTATAATAACAAAAGGGGTGAAAATTTTAAAAAGCAATTGGAATGGTTCATTGGTCTTAATTGTTCTACTTAAAAAAAGAAAACAATCTCTATCCGGAGGAGGCTGTGTGGTCCAGTGGTTAAAAAGGGCTTGTAACCAGGAGGTCTCCGGTTCAAATCCCGGCTCACTCACTGACTCACTGTGTGACCTTGAGCAAGTCACTTGACCTCCTTGTGCTACGTCTTTCAGGTGAGATGTTGTTGCAAGTGACTCCCTGGTCTCTGTAAGTCGCCTTGGATAAAGGCACCTGCTAAATAAACAAATCAGCCTCAAGAGGTGGCAACAAATGAGCCCCCCACCGCCACTCCATCTCTCCTCTGTCAATCAAAATTACCAGGTCATACAACACACACTGTTGTGGTGCTAACAGGCGTAGGTTCCTCAGCTGAGGTGAATCAGTGTGGTAGAGACACAGCATCAGAGGCTGGAGACACTAGTGGTCTCTGTCTGCCACAGAGGCACATTGTTCTCATTACAACTCTTATCCCCAGAATTAAATGTAATTAGAGCATACAGCTGCAGGACCATTGGATGTATAGGCATGTGTGCTGGCAAGTGATGTATGGGTTTACATAAACATGATAAGGTTCACAGCAATCTAACTGCTGCAACAATGAAAACTCTGCCTTTTACTGCTCCCCTTTCTCAAGGTCTGCCTGGAAAGGAGATCCAGGCCTGAGCCAAGAGGTCTACAACTAAGTTGGACAAGAACGTTTTTACACTGTGGTGTAATTCCAGATCTGTAGACTATGTAGTATATCCTAAGCAGATGGTTTTTGTGTTACTGTGAAACTCAATACATTGAATGATATAGGAGAGCAAGAGTGTCATTTCTGGAATGTAATTCCCATGGAGAGTGAATGTTGTTGTGTCTTCTTGTTCTACCATGTTGTATATTGTTTCTTTTTAAAAAGACACAACACAAATACATTTCGAGTTCCACTATTATTTTAGGCAACAGACTGAGCTGACATACAGCCACTGTTGTAGTTATGTACTATGCATGGATGTCTAGTAAAACATTTACTCAGTTTACCCATCATTGACTTTTTTGTAAGTTTTAACTTTTGTTCAGGAAACTGTTCTAGACGCTTGTTGTCTGTTTTAAAACCGTCTTCAAAAACATATCAAACTATATTTCTTTAAAACAGTCAAGAGTTTTTGAACATTGCACCATATTACCATCATGGTAAAAAGTAGTGCAAACTACTCAGCATTAAAAGAAAAAAAAAACTAGTACTAAAAATACCTTTCATTAACAGAAAGCAGGTTTCTGCTGGGAAAAAAAAAATGAATGTGTTCTGCTTAAATGACTTTGTGCACATTATAATCTGTTGGTTTTGGCAAACATGAAATAATCCCTTTATGATATTCAGCAACAACTCAGTTAGTGTAATTTGAAATTGCATTGTCAAAAAGGACAAGATGCTGAATTAGACCTTGATCACATATAAATAATGATACGCTGTTGAACAGAAACATAATAATTCCATTTAACAAATATTTCTGGTAAGTTCATTTTTTAAAATTCCATTTCAGCTTTTGCTACAACAATACTTCTCTTAGCTCTGCTTTTGGTCTCACTCTTTGTTCCTGTTACCCAAGACTCAACCCAGCCTAGGCCGTTGCCTAAATTAGTACAGAGAGGGAGGAGATCCAAACCACAACCTTTTAAAACAGTAACGTCTTGGTGCATTCCGCTATATCCACCTGCAACTGTTACTGAACCAGTTCTCAAGTTCGCAAGACTCATCCTTTATAAAAAGAAAACTAAAAACTGTCAAGCACAAACAGCGACTCTGGGCATTTCTAATGGCCAACCTGGATGTGCAGTCCTTGCTTCATCCAGTGCCAACTGTTCTGGCAACATCCACACCTCCAAGGGCATTTCCACATCAACAATTTTAACCTTAACTCACAATTGTACCGCAGACCTTTCATGTAATCTTAACCTTAAAGTCTGTATCTGAATACAAGCTTCTCATTCAGCCTCCCATGCGGAAAAAAATATTTCTGTAAGACTTGCTCTGCAATTGTAAGTGTTCCAGAGCATTTAGGATTGAATAAGTTGTCAAAGATGAGGTAACAAAGGACAATCCACTCAGCAGGAGACATGGCAGGTAGGAAAGGTTAAAGTAAAACTACCTTTTTATTATAACTTTGTCATTGAGAAAGTTATATTGATTTGTATAAACAGTCTAAACACTTTTTAAATTATTTTGGTTCAAAATTAAAAGACCGCATCACTAGGCCACTATCATTTTAACATTAGACCTTCTATCCGAGTGATATCCGAACATGCATCTATAATATAAGTCACCTTCATTTGTAAAACTGTGTATATGTTTGTATACTTACATAATAACAGGCCATCAAAAATGAAACCTGGGAGTACTCAGGAAAAAGAATATAGGAACGTTTCACAAGTTTGGCTTACAAAAACTTAAGGCCAAGTTCCATTCCTGTTTGATTTGAAATGGATCTTACAATGAAACCTGGTTGTTATTTCAGGTCATCTAGTCACCTGCTTGCGTGCGAAGAGGAGGGGAAAAGACTGACGCATTGCAGGGCTATTGGATTACTAATGACAGCAGTGATAAAAACAATCTATTTTTGAAAAAGGAATACCTCATTCACCACTAACATTTGAGTTCACTTGACATATACAATCTCAGGATGCTATTCTCTTACAAAAAATATTTGATGGTTACATAAATGTGAGCATGCTCACTGACTTTTGCATGTGGGTATGCGCTCTATTTATATCTTTCATTATAACGTAAAAAATAACAATATTTGTATTATTTATTTTTTTATTATTATAAATGAGATTTAAGTACTATTCCCTTTTTCAGCAGAGGAGTAAAAATAGATGTGAGAAAAGAAAAATAACAACTCTAAAATGTTTTAATTATTGTAGCGATTTATGACTTGTGTTATTAACCTGTTCTACAAAGTTATTTAATCAAATTTCCAGACATGCCACACATGTCCATCTGCATTAGCACAGATGCAAAACTCTCATATTAACATTCTTTCAATGCATAATGCAGCAACTCTGAAATATTACATTTAATGTTGTCATAGAGCAGGAAAATAGTGCAGCCTCTGTAATTTTTTAATTTACTATACCCCTATCATAGTATTTGGTCTTACTGTTGAGAGACACTAACTGGTATTTGCAGACTACTGCTGTGTTCTGGACACCTGCAAATAATGCTGCCATACAGTCCTAGTCAAGATAAACTTATACCGCAATTACACTGCAGCCAAACCAACTCTGCAATCACTTGCTTTAATGGGACACCATGCCAGTACACTTTTTTTTTTTTAACAATCATATGTTAAAAAAAAAAAAACAGTTGATGTAAGGCTCCTTTAAATCACCCACTTCACGAACACACACACCATGTACCACTAGTAATGCGCTCTGAAGTGCAGCAGAGACAAAGGAGACTCCAGTGTAACCTGATTTCTGTGACCGCTGTCGCTGTTTCTAATAAGCTTTTAGTTATAAGACTTCTAGTTTATACTGGAAACTATCTAGGCTAATAAGGAGTAAATACAATTGCTTAATGTGCCTGCAGCTCTACTACATATGTCCATTATAATGCAAGCTGGCGCCAAATGGTACTAAAGTAACTTTTTTCTTCCGAATTCTTTAATTGCCATGCCACAACCATTCTAAACAGTGGTTTACACGTAACCTTTGATTACATGTAGCTTTATGACTGCCTAACCTTGCTAATAAGTTGATTGGCTTTAAATACGACCTGGAATTTGCCTACAAACACTGCTGCCAAGGTTACCTCAAAAGAAAATATTTATAGTTAAATACTGCAATGTCTGGCTTCTCATTATTTTGCTATTATCTGGTTACAGACTATTAAAAGTTGAGTGATTACGGGCTATTTAGCACTTACAGTTTGCGAAATAATAAATACAGGATACCAGAAATATATTAATTGTTTCTGTAAATGAGACTGAATGTGATACCCTAGTTAACCTTGTGAAAATCCCCCATTTTTATTGAATTATTTGTTTTTGGCACTCGCCCAAATACCTACAACAAAACTATAACAAATCATTTTACATTAGGACATAAACTATAAAAAACTTTCTGAAGCAAAACTACTTTGACAGTGAGTTTGCTATTCCACTGCAGTACCTTGTCTCTGCTCAAATTGAAACTTGTATTCTGTTTCCTCTAAAACTGTTATCAAAATACAGAAATCAGTTAACAACAGATTCAAATAAACTGACTATATTACATTTAGTTGAGCTGTGAAAAAGATGGTAAGATGTTGTATTACTGTAGCTTATATTATGCAGCATTACTATACAATCATAATAAAGTTGACAATTTAATATGAATAAAAATGACGGCGATGAAGATAAGAGACTACAAGCTTTGCTGTTAAACCTGAGTATCTTTACTCTGCTCTTTGCAGTGCTTTTCCTATTTTTTTTCTTGATGTGTTTGACGAGTTGTATTATGTTTATGTTTTAGATGAAAGAATCCACCTCCGTACAAAGCTATTTTTTTTAATACATTTATGTGGGACAAATGAGGAATATCGCTCCCCCGGAATACCATACAGTCTCATATCAGCATTTCCATAAAAAAAACAAACAAACTTAAGAGTAGATACATAGATACTGTACAGAAGCATGTACACGAAGCCAAAGCCTGACTGATCTTGAGTTTGTGAGTTCACCCTGATATTTACTAGTACATACTGAAACAAAACGTTCTGACTAGGCAACACTAACAGGCAGAAGCAGTCACAAGCAAGTACATATGTGCATTACATCAAAAATACAGTACAAGTGTAACACACTAGAGTCGAATATATAAACCCGGGTTATATGTTTATTTATTTATATAAATAAATAAATTTTAAAAAAAGCTTGCTTTACAGTAGATAACTCTGAGACTATGAATAAGAATACATTTTGAGTGTTTCTCTTCTTGTCATGGAGGTTTGTTAATGATTTAACATGTGCTAAGGTGAGAGTAATTATTTCTCAGTCTGCTGGCTGTCAAAGTGAGCTTTTCAAAACATCGACCGTGCCACCAGAGTATGCTAATTATGTCTGAAAGAATGATACCTCCCTATCTGCTTCAAAAGAAACACATGGACCCAAACAACATTGCATATTATGCACAGGTTCAGCTTTATTATGACTTTCAAGCCTTCCTTAAATGGATTAATTTGGAAGAGTGTTGACAGCCGTACCCTTGCAGCACATAATCAGCTTTCTCATACACAGCAAGCTGACGTTATGCTTTCCAGACATGTTTATAGCCAAAATAAATGAAGACTTCATCTACACACGCTCAGGGACTTTTCATTGAGGCATACGTTATGGATTCAGATGCTTAGCTTCTCCCAGACCCACTTTCGTATGCAGTTTTTAACTTGAATCTTAATGATCAATTTGGTCTTGCTCTCCTGTGGACCACCTTACACTATTAGGGACCAAGTGTTGCAGTAAGGCTTTTTATACTTGGCACCTGCACCATTGAAACAAAATGTTAAACCCTTTTGATATCCATAAGACTTTACTGTACGTGGTAACATAACGCTGTGGCCTAAGACAGTATCGTCAGAAAAGAGAGTCAGAGACAATAAGCTGCAGTTAATGCACTGTTGTGCACGTTTGTCAAATCAACAAACAAAACAGTAGAACAGATAAACAAGGCACAGGGGCCAAAACAAAAGGTCCAAACAAAACAATAAAATGTAGGCTGGTGGTCATTCACCTTTACTGCCTCCAACACAACACAACACAACACAACACAACACAACACAACACAACACAACACAACACAACACAACACAACACAACACAGTTCCTTACTCAAACAAACAAACATTTTGCTTCCTTTTTATACAGGTGGCCACTCCCCAATTATCACTCAATTATCTAACTGGGGAATGGCCACACCTGTGACTGCTGGCAGGGACAGTTTTAACCCCATTCTTGCCAACCTTACACCCCCCACACACTATTTACACCAGCAAGGCTTCTTCACTGTCACACTGGAATACCTTTGGAAATAAATTATTTCTAAATGTATTTAAAACACAGCAAGCATTTTGGAAGCATGTTAAAATCAGGGGTTGATGCATGGGTTGAGAATGTGAGACATAACAAATGTTTGAGAAATCTGACACAATATGCAGTAAGCAAAGTTTGATAGCTCTGAGTAATAAAACAAAAACAAATTCAGCTGCACAAACACCTATGTTGCCAAGCCAATCTCATCACATGTTATGCCACTCTGTGTACCAGGCAGACATTAAAGGACCAAGCTATAGTAACAGCCTCTTGACGTCCGATAATTTGTACAAAACTTTGTGTGTGTGTGTGTGTGTGTGTGTGTGTGTGTGTGTGTGTGTGTGTGTGTGTGTGTGTGTATGTGTGTTATATAAAAACGTTTACAAATTGTACCAAAATTTCATTCAAAGTTATGAGCATTGAGAGACTTTAATCCTGTAGGATATGTATGTGGTGGGTTCTACTAAATCCATTTTTAAATGTGAGGTGTATCTACTTTTAGATTTGGCATCTGTACTTAAAAGACTTTGGCTTGCAGGCAATGACATCCGAAGTATGTCAGTATCTTGATAGAACATTCCACTATGCATCTTTAACGCATCAACCTACTATAGTAGTTAGAGGACACATGGAGGTTAACAAACTTTATTTAAAGAAGAAAGAGACTATGAAAACTTGCTAAATCATAAACATTTTTTAAGATAAAAAGTTTAGTTTACTGCGAATCGGGGGTCTAAATTACACACAATAAGCCTGTATTAACCATTGGTGTTTTATTAACCCTTATGTGTTATACCTTTAACAGTTTATAAATAGGTTAACATATAGTAACTAACTATTAACAGAACATAGACAACACCCATTGGCTTGGTAGTAAGCTTTCTTAACTGTAAATAAACCCCAAAACACCCCTTTTTCCTTATTGTAGCGTTATAGTTTTAAACATATTGATGACACACATCATGGATCATAAAACAGCTGAGGAATACATTTCTCAACATTCACTCTGAAGCATTAGCCATCCCCACATTTCAATCAGAGCTCCAGTATTGTTTGTTACGAAAGAGAATGAACCGGAAACACTGCAGTGTTTAGAAGAAAATACGTATTTCTCTTAGCAAACGTTTCCAAGTAAAAGTAACTCCATAGCTGATTTACCTATGACATATGTTGGAAAAAAAGTGCTGCTATTTGGGCACAGGCTACAGCAAAGCTGAAGTAATGTGTTTCTTGTAAATATTGCAGGGCGTTTTGTAACATTTTACAGGGGAGGGCATTATTTAGGGTTTAAAACTAGCATTTAGTAAGCTTTAAGAAATACTTAACACTAACTCCTTGAGTTGGATGTTCATGATTAATCACTGTCACTAAACAAATTAAATGAGAACAGCAAATCAAATACTAAAACCTCACGTAGAACAAGAAAATCATTTTAATGCTGTCTGAGAAATAGTGATGTTGTTAAGGTGGTGTACAAATCATGAGAAAGTCTGGAGGGGAACCATTTAAACCGCACAGTTACAGCTACGGCCAAATGTTTTGCATCAGCTAGAATTTTAGGACTGAGACATAATTTACAAAAAGAAACTATATGAACATATAAACTACATACAGCATAAACTAGTCAAAGAAACTACAAAATTATATCGCAGAATTATACCGGATGTCATAATTGTTGTACAGAATTTCATGTCAGGTTTAGAAATGCCACATTTTAGAATTTTTCATCAGTTTTTCGTTAAGTATATAGAAAACTACAAAGCGCTATGCAAGTCAAAACATTAATGTAATATTATTCAGCAGGTTACGTTCGACTTTATGAAGCAAAGCTGTTGGTCATAGCTGTACATTGTTTATTTAATATAAAGAGATGGGTATAAATGCTGCAGCATGCCGCTCAGATATATCTCATTAAATAGGAATTGCACAAAAGCACTCCTGGTTATGCTCAAGTGTAGGTCCCACAAAGCCTTCCATTATTGTAATTTCCAATTTAGAAGCCAAACTAAATAACTGGGACTCATTTGCCAATTACGGCTTCCTGTGCTTTTCACTTTATTCCTTAAAAATCATTCAGAGGTTTCCCTAGTCAAACTCTTAGCTTTAAACTGGCAATTTGAAGGCACCTGATTCATTTCTCTCTGTGGCATTCCTGTCATGGAATGGCAGTGATGTGTTCCATGTACAGAACAAGCAATTTCACAGAAGCACAATAATTAGCCTGAGTCCACTCTCAGTGATAAGATCCTTTTCCTCACTTCCTATCCACTTAATTTCAAGACCTAAAAAAGGTTAAAGTACTACAGTACATTATATGCCCAAATGCTTATTGAATAGCGTTGCTATGGTTTTTGTAATATAATACAACATTCAAGTGTCTATTACACTCCAGAAGGTAAAGACATGTTTTATATAAGAGACTTATTCAGAAATTCAAATTTCTTTTTCCGTGCTCCCAAAGTAGCATCAAATATTGTACAATCCTTTCATTTGGAAGGAATTTGGGTTTTTCATTAACACCCCCCCCCCCCCCCCCCCCCCAGTGAAAACAATGTAAGTTGTCTGCAGGTTTTTCTTGAAAGGAGATATTTTTAACCTGAGCTATTTTTTTAATGAAATGTTACTTTACTTTTACTCCCAGTCACCACACCACACCCTCCTAGTTTCCAGATGTTACCAGGTGACAACCTGTTAAGAGAACACTGGTTGCTGAAAGGTAATCCAGTTTTTTTTTTTTCCAAAACGTGAAAGGAAATCATTTTAAGGTCCATTGGAAATGTAATCACGTACACGGTTCCACACAGTTAATTAATTTTCCAAGAAGGAATTAACATCATTCCTTTACATGTAAAACATAGGAAACTTCGGTTTCAGAAAGTGTTAAACGCTCCACGCCATGTCATCTTAAACCAGAGCTGAAAGTGAGGAGAAATAAAAACAAAAACATTGAAAAGTGCCAGGAATCTGGGATCCACGGCAGTGCTGGATTATTTTTTGCTCAGGAACCCAAATTGAATGAAGTTAAGATTCAGATTACACCTGAAATTAGAATGTATACCAAAAAATAAGTGAACTTTAACTGCTGGTTTCACAAACCCAGAGATGGCAATACTTGACAGTGAACAAAACAGCACAAGTCAGAGCGGTAAAATAGGGTCTGTGAAACTTGATGCAAGTATCCAGTCAAATAAAGTTGAGGTAAAATATATATTTAGTTTCCAGCGAAATCAATTTTTTCTTACCTGTGCACAAGGGCTGAAATAAATGCTATACAGCATGTCTTTTCTTTTAATATTCTTGTTCCTTTGGATCTCAAATGCAACTTGTTTACATCAGAAAGTCACTCCCTTTTCATTGTTAAAAGGTCAAAAAAGAACCATGTACACTTTCAATTGTTCTTGTTAATTTCTATTTTTGTGTCACCTTTCCCTCCTGTTATTTCAGCTTTAATAATAACAGTAACTAATAATAATAATAAATAATAATAATAATAATAATAATAATAATAATAATAATAATAATACTAATAATAATCCTAAACATTTAACCTACAAAATAAGCGACACAAAATACTTTCAGTGCCGGCACACACAAGGCAAGAGCTCTTGAACTTGAGCTAAAACAAAGTTGACATTTTCGGCTTCATTTTATGTTACCATGGGAAAAATATGTAAGAAAATATAATGTTAATAAAAAAATGCTTATGTCATGTAAGTTTAATAAAAACATAAACTTAAAAAAGGTCTGCGTACAACTTAAAAGATATCTTAATGTTTTGTTAATAATAAAAAAAAAGTTTAAAATGACCTCTTGATTTTTCACTCTGTCTTCTATGAGAATCAAATTTCTGGCAACTTCTTGTTTTTCAAAAGATGCTTGTTTAATCATGGGGTGTATTTTATAATTCGCTGGATCACCACGTTCATCTCCATCAACACCAGGTCACAAAAAAAATGCAGACGAAAAGCTGTAGCTACTGCGACGAGTATTTATTATGTCTACATGTTTTCTGCAGACAATATGGCTTTCCACCACTTTGTACCCTCTTGATCCACAATCAGGGGTTCACATAACTGGTAGTTATTGTTGTATAAAACACAAGCGTACCATCAGTATACTTTTAACAGGAAAGCATTTCTAATAAAGGCAGAGACGCTTATGGTTTGAAGGTGAGCTATACATGCCTAATGTCAACAATGTCTACGATCAACTCCCGCCCTCCCCTCGCTCATATGTTCAGTTGTAATCAAAAGTTGACATACCCCAATGGAAATTTCTTGAAAACAAATTATTATAGGACATTTTTTTTGTAGCAAATGTTTTGCTTTAGTGGATTTGGAAAAAAGTTATAGAAATTGATGTCTACAATATTTCAGCAATTTTTTTGCAAAATTACAAAAATACTAATTCAGGCGTATTCATACCCTGACAAGGGAAATTAAATTAATAGCTAGTTGAGGCACCTTTAGCAATAATAATCTCTTTTAAATGATGAAGGTATTTGTCAATGAGCTTTCGGCATGATTCTTTAGTGATTTTTAACCATTCAATGCAAAATTGTTCCAGTTCATTCAAATTTCAAGGACTTCTCTTGTGCACAGCCTTCACCAACTGCGACCAAAGATTATCAATCAGATTTAAATTTAAACTTTAACTAGGCCATTCCAGAACCTTGATTTTATTATTCTTTAACGATTCTGAAGTAGATTTTGATGTGTGCTTTGCATCGTTGTTGTGTTGGAACGTCCAGTTGTGCTTCAAGTTTTGTAGCGGAGGGTTTCAGATGATTGGTCAATATCTCTTAGTATGCTATGAAATCCATTTTACCATGTATTGGAACTAAATTTCCTATGCCATCAGAGGAAAAAAAGCTCCATAACAATCACTTTATAAACTTTCAATCACTGTTGGCAAAGCAGTTAACATTTAATACTAAGATTTAATAGGACTACTTTTATGTAATGTAGTTAAGGAGATGCCATCTACATTGAAGGTCCCTGTGGCAGAGCAGGGCTCTGCCCATGCAAACACTGGCAGGGATGGAGTTAAATTCTCTCCCAGAGCCAGAGAGGGAGGAGGAGCTGCCGCCTCTCCCAGAGCCAGAGAGGGAGGAGGAGCTGCCGTCGCTCGCAGAGAGGGAGGAGGAGCTGCCGTCGCTCGCCAGAGAGGGAGGAGGAGCTGCCATCGTCCCCAGAGCCCGAGAGGGAGGATGAGCTGCCGCCGTCCCCAGAGCCCGAGAGAGAGGAGCCGCCGCTCCCGGAGCCCAGAGGGGAGGAGCCGCCGATCTCGGAGCCCAGAGGGGAGGAGCTATGGCCCAAGGATGCCTTCCTTGCACCGCTTGGGGATGCCATGCCTGCTCCTCTCAGGGGTGACATATTTGGATCACCTGGGGTTGCCTGCTGCTTCGCATCGCCTGGGGTTGCCTGGTGTTCCGCATCGCCTGGGGCTGCTGGTGTCTCCTTTTTGTTTTTTAGGCCTCCCGAGGGTCCGCTGCCGCCTTCTGCCACTAGAGGGAGCCGGGCCGCCGTCGCCGCCTCTCCACTCCAGAGGGAGCCGGGCTGCCGTCGTCGCCTCCACCACCAGAGGGAGCCAGGCCGCCATCGCCATACTACCTTGGAGATTCGGGGCCCCCTCAACCAAAGAAGGCTTGGGGGCTCAGACATCAACCCCGCCCACCACCACCCACCAAAACAGCCCACCCAAGGGACATAATTGGACTCTTGGAAGGGGAGAGTTTGGCCGATTGCGGCCTCCGTACTTTGTACGTGGGGGGAGGTGTGTGGCAGAGCAGGGCTCTGCCCTTGGAAACACTGGCAGGGATGGAGTTAAATTCTCCTCCCTGCCCAGGTTGATTGCCCCAGGTGGGAGCAATCAACTAATGTAATTAATCAATTATCATTTAGCCACCTGGCATAAAAGGAGGCCTCAGCCTCCCAGTAGAGAGGAGGGAGCTGAGGAAGCAGGTTGGTGTTTGTTGGTTTTGGTTTGGTAAATTTGAATCCAGTGAAGGCATTGCCCAGCCTGGAAACCTTGTTTTTGTAAGTTTGTTTTTGTATTGGGTTTTTGTTTGTGTTTAAATCCCTTTATTTTGACATTGTGCACTTTTATTTTGTGTTATAATAAAATTAGTATTTTTTTTTTTTAACTGCAGACTGTCTCTGGGCCTCTATCCACTCGCCAGCCTACCACAGTCCCCCTCAATCACGCAACACTCTAATAGTTTTGAATAACATATTAAGCAGGGATTTCATACTGTATTGATTTTATATATGAATGATGCTTATTTAGTAGACTGAAGGCAAAATTACTCACAGAATCGCTAAAATAAAAATAAACAGCACAAATACATTGGTAGTTAAACAGATGTATATCTAGGGCCAAAAGTTTAGAATCACCTAGAATTTTAGGATTTATTCATACTTACTTACTTAACATCATGAAAAAAAACAAAACAAAAAAAATGACTCAATGATATCGCAAAAGTAGAAGCCATAATATTAGTACAGTGTTCCATGTTAGATTCTTTAAATGTGACATTTTTCAATTTTTGTCAGTTTTTCATTAAGTATATGGAAAACTACAAAGTAATATGTAATTTAGTACGTTAATGTAACATTTTTCAACCGGTTTCATTCGTCTTTATGAAGCAAAATTTGTTGATTCTATAAGGTGATGCAAAACCTTTGGCCAGAGCTGTACGCTTCCCATTCTGGCAAAAGTAGTCTATGAGCCAACCAAAAATGAATACATTTATAAACAATAATATGCAGTGCACGATATCCCCATTAAATCAACTGAAAAAATGTACTTCAGTACAATGTTGACAAGCTAAAGTTGAAGGTACAGTTTAAAGAAATGTTAAAAACACCTTTGTGTCTTCAAGCTGTCATGGTGTATGTCTCTATATTGAGGTACTGTATAAAAAATGGACTTTTTTTAGAAGATGTTTTATTGATGAGAATTATGTAAATGTCTGGTCAGGGTGTAAAAGGCAGAGACTGGATGTTGGCCAAAGTACAAAAACATTGATATTCTTGGGTGGGTGGTTATCTGAAGCTCAAACCACATTACCTTATCTGATCTAAAGGGTCAGAAGCATCCTTAATTAACAGCAGTGCATCACACAACACTGCCAGTTACATTCTTACCCTAGCACCTAATCTGAAGGAATCCAAGTCACAACCCCAATTGGGCTTGTATCAAAATTCTATTCTGGGTTGTTCCTACTGTTACATACTCTTTACATATTCTGAAATCCAAACACAAGTCAAAGAAACATCCTAAACTTACCAACTGAGAAGTCATGGAGAAAAAAAATAAATTCTATTGATCTCTGTCTGTCGTTGGCCAGCTAAATACACCTATGTTTCAGTAGTTAGAACTAATTTGACAAGGAAGATTAGAAGTTAACAGATTTGCTTTCCTGTGTCTTTACTTACTTGTTCATGCTTCACAGGGTCTTGGGTATATCAGTTGTGTATTTTTGTCTTTAGTAAATTCCAGTGTCATGAATTCTGTTATGCCAAGCATATTCCAAATCAATGAGACATGGGGTTTAACCAGTAAACACAGACTTACAAAGTAGAAAACCTCTGAAATCAACTTGGATCTGTCTGAGGCACTTATTCATCCACCAAAGTCTCACACATTCCAAAAGAAATCTCCAACTGTGGCCTGGCCAAAGACAACAATGACTGACTGACATCTTGCGTGCAGCCGCATAGAGATAAGCTGGCAGAAAAATGAGGTTCAGTGACTTAACTTCCAGCATGATTTTCAATTTTTTTGCACAGCACTGCAAGCACTTGTAATGAAGGAAGAACTTTTTTTTTTCTGAAGATATGCACCACTCTTTGTTATTACAGATTTTTTAGCGGTTATTCCCAAGGAGTCATTCCTGCAGCATATTCTATGTTCATGCAGTTTTGCATAAATTTCCTGCTCTTAAATCTAAAACTGCTGGCAATAAGCATATTTCACGATAATATTAAGTATCTTTTTTTTTTTTTAAATCCGTGCACCACGGTACAGTAGCTTTTGCCAACAATTGCTAAAATGACATTCTCTGTATTTCAGGGTACACAGCCAAAAACTCTTTTCATTTGTCTCCCAGTCCATTTAAATATTGCAGCTTGATTGACAATGCACCTGTCAGAGTCTGATCCAACACACCAATCACTGTCCTTGTAAGGCCACCATTCCTTCTGTTCACTCTGATGAATGTAACATTATATCGGTGTAAAGAACCTAAGACATTTTGTTTCCTCAGTCACAGAGCAAATTAATCATTATTCCAGAAAATCCTTAACACGCACTAAGTGTATTTTGTCTGGCCTGTAATAGTACTACCAACATGGTTCTGTTTTGCCCTTCTTCCAAGTTCAAGTTCCACATTTCAAACACAGAAACATGTTGTAGATTGGCAATACACCACTAAATGATATCTCTTAACTGCTATGTAACCTGTTCCTAGTTTCTGAATAACGTTCATCCAATACACACACATATATACATATATATACACACGCACACACGCACACACGCACACACGCACACACGCACACACGCACACACACACACACACACACACACACACACACACACACACACACACACACACACACACACACACACACACACACACCAAGGCAAGCAAAAAAAAAGGTTATTAATTTCTAGACATTAATCTTTAGTCTAAAAAGTATTTTTTGACTATTATTACTTTTTTTTTGCCCTTCTGAATACTGTGGCAGTATACACCCCGCCCCTGTGCGTTTTTTCTTTATTTTGTCTTATGTGTTGTTATTGTTTAAAGTGAATGTTTGTTAGGCACAAGTGTTTTAGGTCGGCAGGGAGGGATTGATTAACTTCCCTGCCAAATCACTTCACGTGCTGAATGTTCCTGGGCTCGATTGACTGATTAACAAGCAACCGAGCCCCAGCACAGCTGTATAAACGAGCGGATCAGTTGCTCATCAGGGTTGGGTGTTCAGAGGCAGAACATGAGGTAAAGACGATTAGAAGCAATTGTTACTCGTGCTGGCTTTAAAACCAGCATGACACTTGTTTGCTTTAGTGTTTGTGTATAGTCTGTTTTGTTTTGGCCAACGTCTCATTTGTTTTTGTGAAGTGTTTTTGTTTTGTGTTTAAATCTTTAATGTTATTTAATACAAACGTGCACCAGTGCTTCACCCGCAGGATTGTTGTCAATCTCTTCCTGGTTTGACGTCACCACAAAGCTTTCCGTGATAAATACGCACTGCTTGATTAATTTATTTTAGATTCATAGTGAACTGAACTCCCATTGAATCTTTTAAAAATAAATTACAAATATAATAAAATAGCTGCTCCTTGAGTGGTAAGACATGCATATTTCACACTCTTTAGCTCACCCAATACATAAAGACCTTCATATATTATAAAATCCAACAAGAAATGTTCCCACTTAGCTTAGGTGAGCACTCTTATTGTTGCACAAAAAACTGCTTGCCTTTGGCAAGAATGCCACCTGTACATTCCTCAATAGTTGACCTTAACCAACTCAATACAAACAGGTCACACTTCCTATAATTACCAAATGAGTGGTCTATTGTTAACCTGACTGACACTTGCAGAATGAGGCATAGAAAGATATTTGACCTGTTAGATGCTTGCTTGTGACCTTAGTGACTTGTTGATGACCTTAATGGTCTAATTTAACACGGTCATATCAAATAATGTCTTTGTCTTAACAAAGCATATTGAACATCACTGGTAACCGGCCCAAATCAATTAACTAATACAGCCAATAAGTAATAAGGCCTGGGAGGAAACAATTCTGTTGCTCCATGTAAAGCAAAACCTTACAGAAACCTGTTTATTGTAGGATGTAAAAAAAAGGCCTCTACTGTACTTTAGAATCTTAAAAGCTCACTGTATTAGGCGTCCATAATATATGGCAACTAAAGTCAAAGTCAGACACCATCCAACATTTCCGAAATGATGTGAACGTTGACAGAAACTTTATCCCATAGACACTGTCCAAAAGAATACCATGCCTTAGCCGATGATGACAATTTCATTTAAAATTACAGTTCATCACTGAAGGTTGATTGAAATGTAAGGTCAGCACATACCAGTCTATCCAAATTGCTTTTGTGTGCAAATACCTGGAGGCGGGCGTGTTAATATCAGCATGTATTCATGTGACTGGGAACACAAACATATTTTCTCTTATATAATTAGAGAAAATTAAACATTCAGGCAAAATAACGAGAAAATAGCAACCAAGGGCTACCTTGCACCATTATATGTTATGTATGAGAAATACACTAATCACTATTAAGGATTTGTATAAAAAAATTATCAGTTTTGTCTTGTGTACAGATGTCTTCTTGTGAATGTTACAATAACAAAACTAAAGATGTTAAATAGTATCTGCTGAGTATCATCATAATTTTTATTAAGTTAATACTAGCGTACAGGGTCTAAGCTTTGTTTTGCAAACCTCTCCTCAAAATAGAAGATGTTTGTAATATCTGACATCTGTAATACAATATAGTAACATTATTATAAGGATTGTTCAACATTTTGTCACAGTTGACTATAGATTACCAAGCAGTCTGTACTGGGAGATGCGTGTGGTGTTAATTTTGTGGGACATAGCAAGTGGTTAGAATTAAGACATAAGTAATTGTGGCACATATCCTTCCACTGTTACAGTATTTTGTACTTTTCCACAGTGACCATTTTTTACATTGCTTTGTTATGCAATGTTAAAGTCCCATTGTTTTAGCTAAATCCTATTAAAACAAAGTTTGCTTCTAATTTACATTAAACATAATGGCCTTGACTAAGGCTAGTATGAAAATGAGAACGTGTGTGGAAGACATTACTGTTCTGTTGTTCACCAATGTTACAATGTTCTTGTGTATCACCATTTCTACAGTACTTGCCTCCAGAAGACCATTCCATATTTTATACAAACTCACCATCAGCATACAGATTTAATATAGCATAACCACTTCCATTCCCACCTAATGTCACCAAAGTGTTTTATTTGGCACTGTAGTTGGATCCTGTTTATGGATGTCAGAAGTCAGATTTGTCATTAAACAAATCCGCTATGATTTTGCTTCTTGTTTAAATTACACATTTCAAAAAGTACATTGTATTTGCCATTTAACAACATTGAAGTCTTCAACAATTAAACAGCCATTGATATTTTTTTCTCTGTTACCAATGATCTTAATTTTCACAGATATAATTGCATGACACAGATTCGTTCCATGTTGTGTCTGGCTCCTGCAGATAAATAAGTGAAATGCTTGACACTGACAGTGTTTCCTTTATATCTGTTTTAATAATATTTGCCAGGGTTTAAGCAGCTGCCAGTATCTACAGTACCTCTGGCCTAAACAGATGAATATTTGGATACCTGACCACACTAAATCTAGAGTTTAGAAAAGGACTAAGGGTTCAGTGCTCAAACAATTTCTAATGATATACATACAAAGGTATATTTTAGGAATGTAAATTGCTTTATGTTAATAAAAAATAACAGTGAATGGTGTTCATCATAACTGTCTTCCAATGTGTTCTGTTAATTCATAAACACATTTGTTACTGATTTCGGACATTAGGGTTTTAAGAAGACAAGGTACATTTAAACTGAGTAATTAAGAACAATTGCAATAGCATTATTTGATTATTAACTACTGTGTTTTTCATCATGGTAAATAACTGATGTTTCAGTGACCTATACAATTTAGTAAAACAGGAAATAGTACACATGAAATACAGTATTTTGAATGTATTATTTTGCAGATATAGTTTGAATAAGTCTGATAATTGCTTGCAAAACACTCTGAGACACACATCATAATTAAGTTTGATAACTGAACCCTACATCTTTAAAATAAAACAATATTTCTAATAATACAAACTGCAGTTTAGCCTAAATACTAGTATTTTAAACCGTCTTCATTCGTGCCTTTCAAACTGTGAAAATACATGTATTCTATAAAGTGAATGAATCTGCTTTTGGAAGAACAGATTATGAAAATGAAATTAGGAGATTCACATTTGAAAGATTTAACGCAATGACAAAGGTATTAGCAGCACAAACTGTCTTGAACGTGTCTTGAAGCTACTATTGTCTAAGTGGGCAAGACGGTTTTCTACTGGCATGTTCAATATTCTCTGTAAAACAAGAAGTAATTGGATTCTGTAATAATATATTAAACTAAGGACACCTGGACACAGTATCTTATCAATAGTACAGCAAAATGTGGATTTAAGGAATGCAAAAGACTATATTTAAGACTGTCACTTCCCCTGAACTATTCTGCACATCAAGAGAACAATTTCAACATCAGTTCCAAAATAGGTCAAAGAGAGCAGGTGTAGGTGATTGTAATAGCAACATTAGTTTACATGGGTATATGACAACTAGGAATGAGGATGTGAATCAACAGCACATGGTGTACACAGAGTAGAAACACAAGATCAAATGTGGAAAGCCTAATCGGGTTGGAGGTCTGTTAGGTGTGTGACCTGACCTGATAACAAGATTATTGTTTATGCACGGACTAAAATCAACACCATAAAACACATAGAAAGCAACAAGAAGAAAGGATTAAATGGAAATCCTGTTCTATTTAATATATATTTGCGTGGTTGTGAGCCAGGATTAATTTTGGTTTGGACTTAAAACGTATACATGGCTTTAGGATGATACCACATTAACCCAATCTGAAAATCTTCTATTCAAATGAACTTTAGTTTAATTTGTGTCATCCATAGTGACTGGGAACTTATACCCACACCATACCATAGTAGTAGCTCTCTGCTGACTATTCTACTGGGCATGCCTTCAAAAATCTAATATTCAATAACTATTCCTATAAATCCAACCCAGGTTAAATCTTCCTGCAGGTCCACATATGTTTAGTGAGTACAACATGGAAGACAATGGCCTTCAAACAAACAAGATAATTTGAACTATGTGAAATAAGATCAGAGTGAAAAGTGAAGTGACATTAAATCTTATTTGTCTTCCACCACTGCGGTAAATATGTTCAATATGTTAATTGATTTAGACTTTCAATATATCTTTCATGGCATTGGTCACAAAAGAAAATATGTTAACTTATTTACCATCCTTCAGGGTTATTACATAATCTAAGTCATCTGCTTTAAGATACAATTTCCAATTAGTCCACCTTGAAGCCAGCAAAAAGATGTTGACACCTAAGTATTGCAGGGAAAACAATTACCCTCTTTGTGTTTGTTTAAAATGTATGTCACATGTCTCAGAAGTTTATGTTTTGCTGATGCTGAAAAATTAATTCCCAAACATTTTGCCTGGTAAGAATTACTGGTAAATGGTACTGTACAGTATATAAACTTATACGAATATGAATCTCGTTCATTTTTAAAAAGGTTTCTACGGGAAACAAGATTCTCCCTCTATTTGTGTGAAAATACATATGAAGGTTTCTTAAGAATATCAAAAGAAATATAAACTCAAACTAGTTTTTTTCGATGTCTGTTGAAATGCTTCACGTACTAATACTGTATCTCTGGATTATGTGATTTTTTTAAAGACATTAACTACTATTACATTCAGAGTGTAGACTGTTTATTCTGTGAGTATAAGAAACAACAACATTGTACACTGTAAGCAAATTAAATGTCAACCTTCAGGCAAAAATTCAGGGGGTGTCGGAGAGGGCCCCTCCCTCACTACGATCTCCATTTCCTACCTCAATCCTGTCTCAATCCAATCCTTCCACATAGACCAGATGAAACCAGACGTGCGTAATTCTGGTAGCAAGGTTCTGCCTCTGCTCCTGAGCTCCATCTTCAAACTTGACTCCCAAGCTACGCTTCGCAGATTCATCAGTCCTAGGTGGGCAGAGTGGGAGCTTCTCTTTGGCTATCTTATTTGTCAACCTATATTCACCTATATAAGCACGATTCTAATTCCGGTCTGTCTTGTGTTTGTTTTCTTCCTCCTCCTCCCTCCTCCTCTTTCTTCTATACCGCAAGCAATGCACAAGGCTCCCTCTGGGAGGGCAGTGAAGATCACTCCCCCTGCCTCCCGGTCGGCTGCACCTCCCATTCGCCTATATGGCAGAGGTTCTCTCGGGAGCCAGAGGGGACACCCGGCCACAACTGTACTTTCGCAGCTTATGCGCTTTTTGCCCCTACGTGGGCCCTCTATCCTAATCGTTCTTCTCCAGCCAGCTACAATACATGTCTTAGCTCTGGCCTCTAAACTGTCTCCTATTCACAGGATCCTTCGGGGCAAGTGAACCTGTCTAAATCTTTCTTATTCCAGGTCTGCGACCTTTCCATCCCTTTGGGTAGCGGCGTCTCCCCAGATCACTAAAACGTGGTCCTCTGAACAGTAAAGGGACTCTCCATGTGTTATATGTTCATCGGCTCCCTTGCTCTCATGGGTATCTTGCTCCCAAACTGCAGAGGAAGCTCCTCGCGGTTCTCCGAGTAGTGAGAGTCATGTCTGTCTTGCCTGTCTACTAATTCTCAGCCCTTAAAGGCGCCCTGTGAACTAGTAATTAGACAAACATTTGAATTACCAGAATGTTTTGCTTCATAAAACGCAGCCTTCCAACTGCTCTGAACTGGTAAAGCCATGCAATGTGTGTGGTTATAATGAACTACAGGTGTCCTGATAACTGGGGTCTTGCATTCTCAAGATCCTCTTAGCACATCTCCCTCTGTCCATATATTTCAGCATTGGGCTTCATTTCAGGTCAAGTTTACGTTCTGAGTTAACGTGAGCAGCAGCCCAGCAGTTTTTGCATTTTTCTCTGCATGACTGATTAAACTCGGGTGACCAGATCCATGCTAACGAGAACATTCTGGCTCATAACAAAAACATTTTTTGAATAATTTAGTCTTAAAGCCTAATGTACAGTATCATATAATAGCTTCTTTAATTGCTGTCCTTGCAGTCTGAATTTGAAGCATGTGCTCCATAAATATTTTTGATTTTTACACCAAAATGTAAATTATATTGCAGGTATTCATCAGCTAAACAGCCACTGTCAGTGAACTTGAATAAAGTTAATTTAAAGAATAATTCATAAATCAATATAAGCATACTTTGGAGGATATTATCACATTGGTAAACACATTGGACCTCATTAGTTTAATCAGTTTGGGACTTTCTACTGTTTTGCATGTAAATAAGCTATTTGTGTGCTTATCTCCACAGCATCATAATTTGTTTTATTCCCCATGTAATTTCATTGGTTTTGGTAATTTTATGTGAAGATCATCTTCATACTGTTTCACCTTTACATTCTTTCTCTCAGTAGAGCTACATTGGGAGAAAAATCAAGCAGAACAGTTTAGTTTTGCGGTGGGAAGCAATTTATAGCAACCATGCTACAGGAGTTTTTGTTTCAAATAGAGGTTAAGTGGCCCAGGCACTATGAATAAACACATTTTTCTTACATGCAGTTAACCTGCATTGGGAAAAGCATGCACAGAATGTAGTCAGACTGCATTTGAGTGTTAACTATTAGAGCGTAGAACTAGACTAAAATTAACTGAAAGGGCATTAATGTGCAACTACTGTATAGTACATGTTAAATGTAGTCCAACAGACAGGAACTGGAATTGCATGATATATGTAGCACACTATGATTTCCATTACCTATACAACTGTTGGCACACTTTGTTTAGGTAATTAAACTCAGGCTTGAAATAGTTTTGCATAATTGTATAAACAGAAAGGTTAATTGTTGCTCCTGTGGGGCCAAGGTTACTAATTAATAAGAGTGGAAAAGTTTGCATAGACCCTGTCTATGTGTTAATCAGTAATTTTCCTACAAATTGCCCAGTATCATAATTGTTTAAGCAAATACTGTATTTCCAGAACAGCTGCAAAAACACCAATAGAGCATTCTAGAGCTATTAATATTGATACTCAAAAGCCATCTGTTTCTAATGTGTCTAATTTACACCATTGTTGATTTTCTTTCATAATTTAAAATAAATATAAAACACACTCAAGTTCAGCCTGAAATATTCAGCCAATCTACATGTCTTCTTCATGCCAAATTAAAGTCTTACTGTGGAAACTGTAGATGTGTACTACATCAAGCCAACATGCTTTCACATCAGTTACAATGCCTAGAATAATAAAAAAGAAGCGACTCATTTGATTTAAGTGTCATTTTTTCTGAAGCTGTCCCAATATAAGTAAGAACTACAAGCCCATTTTTTCACTAAATGCCAAACCACCAAACATAAGTTCTATTTTCTGGTACGCCACCCATGTTGTGAAATATTTAGACTGCCACATTCTTGTTAGTTCTGTTTGTTATATCCCCTCTGTGTTGGTTTTTAGGGGCCACCAAAGGTGACAGACCACGACCCCCTATCACATCCCAGATCTGGAGTTCAAAGCATATGATCCTGGAATTCTATGTTTTTGGCACAAGCAGTTGGGAGTCTGGTCTTGTCATCAGATGGCCTTCCAAACAACCTGTTCCAGAATTGGCCCACAGCAGCACCTGACACAACAACTGTCTCAAGCAGCTCATACCAGTACTTCTGGTTTCAAAGCCCTCTACAGTTAAACCATGCGTGATGAGTTCATTTGAAATCATTTAATTGTGGTCACTCATGTTTTTCTTTTTCATTTTTTATTTATCCTGCTTTGACTTTGACCTCCCAATATCGTTCCCTTTCATAGATATTGAATTAACAAGTTCAGTCAGTAATATATAGTATATGAATTTTCCAGGCTTTCCCATGCTCACAACATACATTTACATGACTTTAAAACATCACTCTATGCTCAGTCATGCTGGCCTATGCTTTGCAGTTCTTTACTATGCTTTAAACATGGTATACCTTATAAGCAAATAATACCAAGCATTTATCTTTATTCATCTAGCATATGGTCTGTGGTGCACTTACTCTTTTTGTTAAAACTGTATGGTTTACATATTGAATTAAAAACTTAAAACAGAGAATGTACCTTTCTAAGAAAGAATATTTTACTTAATTCCTATTAATGGTAGCTGATATTTGAATATTTCAGAAATACTATTTCTTATTGAGATGCATTTCTGAGGAAGAATATGTTAGCAATATCAGCATTACAAATGTAGTCTGTGGTACATAAACTTGGCCTTGCTAGTTCTGTCTCGTCCTCGGTATTCTGCTTGCACAGGCCAACTGGGGTCAGTTATGAGTGCCAGGCGCCAAGGAATGCACAACCCTTGCCAATTAAGTTTGTTTATGATTGCCATACTGTGTTTTAGGACCGACCACCAATTGTGTATCCAAGTCTAACAGGTGGCATTCATTAGCATTGCTGAAAGAGAGATGTGGTTAGAATGCCAAAAGGACTCCATCCCAATGTCATAAGCAATCCATCAGCACATTTACCTTGTTGTGGAATTAACATCTTAATAGTTCTTCAAAAAAAAAAAAAAAAAAAAAAAAAAAAAAAAAGTTTTCTTTATTTGTAACATAGCAGATTATTTTTTTGATGAGGAAAAACATAATTTTAAAAGGGGCAAAGGACCCCTCCTAGTGTCCCCGAATTTGAGGACACAACCAAACCTCCCCGACTTATTTAGCTGTAAGCAGAGTAGGGGTTCCACTGACTCACCACTATACAGTATTTAATATACTAAATATGCTTTTTATATGTTTATATGGAGTCAATTAAGAGGGCAGTCCGAGTACAGCAGAATGTTGTTTTATGTTATGGCTTCCAAACTGCATCTTTTTTCTCATACAGTATGTTCACCAGCATTGTTGCTAAATTGATGTAAGTGTACATCCAAGTCACAGGTATCAGACAGAATACATGTAGTATTGATAACAAGCATACCATACATTTCAATGTGATTAACTGCTACCTAATATTTAATCCCTGAAGTAGTATCCAAATGTTTCCCTGCAATCCGCAGTAAGACATGAATTTAAAAATACATAAATGCCCATCATTCTAAAGCAGCAGCAAAGGTCATTCAAAATGATCTAGACAAGATTCAGAACTGGGCAGACACATGGCAAATGACATTTAACAGAGAAAAGTGTAAGGTAGTGCACGCAGGAAATACAAATGTACATTATAAATATCATATGGGAGATACTGAAATTGGAGAAGGAATCTATGAAAAAGACCTAGGAGTTTTTGTTGACTCAGAAATGTCTTCATCTAGACAATGTGGGAAAGCTATAAAAAAGGCTAACAAGATGTCGGACACATTGTGAAAAGTGTTGAATTTAAATCAAGGGAAGTAATGTTAAAACTGTACAATGCACTAGTAAGATCTCATCTTGAATATTGTGTGCAGTTCTGGTCACCTCGCTATAAAAAAGATATTGCTGCTCTAGAAAGAGTGCAAAGAAGAGCGACCAGAATTATTCCAGGTTTAAAAGGCATGTCATATGCAGACAGGCTAAAAGAATTCAGTCTTTAAAAAAGAAGACTACGTGGCGACCTAATTCAAGCATTCAAAATTCTAAAAGGTATCGACAGTGTCGACCCAAGGGACTTTTTCAGCCTGAAAAAAGAAACAAGGACCAGGGGTCACAAATGTAGATTAGACAAAGGGGCATTCAGAACAGAAGATAGGAGGCACTTTTTTACAGAGAGAATTGTGAGGGTCTGGAATCAACTCCCCAGTAATGTTGTTGAAGCTGACACCCTGGGATCCTTCAAGAAGCTGCTTGATGAGATTTTGGGATCAATAAGCTACTAACAACCAAACGAGCAAGATGGGCCGAATGGCCTCCTCTCGTTTGTAAACTTTCTTATGTTCTTATGTTCTTATGCTGTTTAATTTAAATGCTGTTGCTAATAACACCATTTCCACAGTGACTGTATATTTTGAGCAGCATTGTCAAAAACCAGGGTTTTTACCATACATCACTTCCTGTCTCAACAACTTGATAAGGGGAACTCGTTAATCAAAATGCATGTTAACAAGATCAAGAAAAATGAATGGAAGCATAATTCGCTGTTATGGAAACCCGTAGCATACAGGGAGATGGCTTTCTCACCAGCAGCAGCCAAATGGAAATGAAATTTTAAAAAATGGGAATATCTATTTTGTGCATAATTTGTAAACTTCATTTAAAATTGTGCTTTTTTTGTCATGCAGAATGTACATTTATTTAGATAACGTCACATATAGAATGCTGATTTACAACTACCTGGCTTGTGGGTAAAAATCAGACGGCACAGATTTAAAAAATTAAAATAAACTTTTTTTTATTTATTTTTTGGATGGGACGGAGGTAAGCCATCTAACTATATTAGTTGGAATGTATTTTCTTACATCTACTTTTGTATGTATTTTAGTATGTACGCTTGCAGGCTATAAATAAATATGTTTGAAGTGTCATTTGTGCTTGTAGTTGTTAGTTATTATACATGTATGTAACATTTCATTATACATTTATTAAGCTTTTAAAATTACAATAGAACTCCCCAACCCAATACACAATTTGTTTATAGTTAGTTGTTCGGTGAATTTCTCTAATCATGCATTTTCTCTGGTATTGTTTGCTCGCCCCCATGATAAATAAACTAAACATATAATATATAATATGTGCATTGTACAGTGTACATACAGTGTGGGGGGAGTCTGACAACATTACAAATACGTCTAGGCGAAGTCCATGTCAATGCTCTCGATCACATTAAGTATTCCATTCATGTTCGTGGCGATATCTTTTCAAAGCAAGCCCCACATTGCGCTTTTTAACTATTAGACATATTTACAGAATACTTAACAACTGCTATTAGGACCATGCTGCATGATTAGTTTATTATTAATAGTGGTATAATTAAACTATCAAATCACATTTTTATTTACAATGAGGAGAAAACATGTTTTTGCTGAATTTATAGGCACTTGGGCAACACAAATATATATATATATATCTATATATATATATATATATATATATATATATATATATATATATATATATATATATCCAATGGAAGTGACATTTATTTTTGACACTAAACCATATTAAATTACCATTGCAATAATTATTATTTAATTAGTACGTCGTCAAAAATTCATAAGACATTTATCAAACAGTTTGTCAAATTTTTCATGTTATACTCCGACAGTCGAGAAATTTTTTTTTTAGTAGTACCTATAATATATGTTCGTTACCTTATGCAATGCAAATGGAATACGTTGTGTGTGTGTGTGTGTGTGTGTGTGTGTGTGTGTGTGTGTTTGTTTAACTGAGAGAATACATGCATGTCTCCAGTCATGTGGTTTTCACGATCACGTCACACTAAGTTCTAGCCAAAATTGTAGATATTTATTACTGCCATAGCTTTATCTTTTCGCCTGTTGTTTCACCAAATTACCACTGTACTTTATGCACCCCTTCCTGCATTGTCACCAGGATGTGTGTTCTTGGCTTAAGGTTACAAATTTTTAAAACAAGTGAACAAATCTTATTCATAACCACAATTATATAAAAGTCTACAATATTTTCATAACTACAAATATTGAATTATGTTGGTAGTCTCTGTATTGTCGGTGTCACAGCAGCGGTCTGTTAAATTTCTGTTTCAATGTGAGGTAAAGTCTTACGTTAATTAAAACCCTTGTTTTCCAAGTACAAGTTAACTCCTGATAAATTATGACAATTAAAATGGATTTGCTTTTAAATTCCCACGCAAACTAAAGAAAAATTTGCAAGAAGCACTGCTCGTTAAGATATTAACATTATTTCGTAAATCAAAAACATTTCTGAACTCACATTAGCATGATTATTTAATAATGAGAGAGGCATAACGACCTCTTGAAGATGCCAAAATCAATGCTACATACGGATTTGTTGATTAACACTGGAGTTATCATTTGCGAACTTTTGAAAATCCTGCCCTTTGTGGTTGTAAGAAATGTTTGTGGTTTTTAGGGTTTGCACTGTTACTGTAACTGGCAAAATAAACATTTGTAATAAAAATCACAGGAATGTAATTTGGCATGCAATACAGTATTAACTTCCACACGTGATACTCACTCACCGTTTAATTGACTTGATCACTGTGATTTGCAAACTGTAAAAATGTGTCAGCATATGCCAAATCTTATTTAAGCTGTTTCATTAAAACACTCTTGCAGCAATTCAACCCGAAACAATCATTTTCCTTTTCAATACTCGATTTAAGAAAATTGCAGTCAGTAAGAACTAGTCCAGATCAATCTGACAGATGCAAGCAGTGAAGGTGACAATTATTATTATTATTATTATTATTATTATTATTATTATTATTATTATTGAAAATGTAACTGTTGTGAACCAGAGAAGATGTTTTGCAATCATGTTTTATCCCAACCCATTAAATGAATTAAAACCTTTAAGGCATACATAAACTATAGTTCCAATGTAAAAAACACTGAAAGATTTAAATGTAAAACAAAGTCAAGTAGACAAACACTTTAGCTGGTTGCTTTATTCGCGTACTAGCTGAAATTTGTATCTACTTGACTTAGCTAAGACAGTGGCAAATGTCTTCATCCATTAGACAGTAGATCAGTTTTACTAAGCTGCCAAAGTAGCTTTTTTAAATTTAATTAAAGTTATTTGCTGTGCATATATATATATATATATATTTCAAAATCCCTTGTTGTTCCGCAAATAGAGTTCAGGAACACAGTGTAAATAACAAAATTTGATGCATGCAAACATTTATCTGACAGTAGAACAGAGCTTTTTATAGCACCTGCTACTCCGTTTTATATATATATATATATATATATATATATATATATATATATATATATATATATATATATATATATATATATATATATAGGGTGTTTTACAAATAGTGTTTCATTTCCTCTACTGAAATCAGTCTACTCTTGTCAGATTCCTACTGTAAAGTGTACAAGGAAAGGAAAAAGGTGTCACATACCTGACCCACAGTTATCGGAAGCACAGCAATTGATTTTCCAGACAGCAACAGCACAGTACAGGAAAGGGAAGAAAAATACATTAAAAAAATATTGTCAATATTTTTAAAACACTGAAAACGTTTCATGGGTAACAGGCTAGGGCAGATGTTGAATTAGCATATAATTTCTTCAGGGTGCTGGGAGATGTCAGTACATTCATATCGAGGGACTAGCTTGGATCAGGTGAAATATAGACCACACTGGCTGTAAATGCCAGTGTGAAACTGACAGTCAGGTCTGATCCAAACTCCAAAGATATACAAAAGACTCCAACCAACTGACAACTGCTATATCTAAAATCCAATTTGATTATTAACAAAAAATGTTTTACTTTGGTCGACTCAACTAAAGTGCGTTCTGTCAAATCAACCCTGCAAGCATTTTCTATTGTTTCAGATGAACCAGCACTAAGATTTACCCTCATCTTTGTCATTTAACAGTTGAGCAGCTATGGCAAAAAACCCTTCTACCCTTCTATACATTTGCATGTAGATCAGACACAGGTTGTTGACTCGGCTGGTACTAAATGCTCCGGGAGCATCTGCACTTCAAATATCATCTGTTGTTTTATAATAATATTTCAACCATCCTGACGGAGGACTGAACTGCAATTTTGTAATATGATAGCGATTTAGGGTTGGGATTAGGTTTATGTATAAATGGTTATGGTTGCATGAATGTCACTGGAGCATTTGGCACTGAATGAATTGACAAGTGCAGATCAGATCTTAATCCTAATTAAAACAATAAAAATGTTCATCTGTAGAAAATATTGGTGCTGCAATTGTGAGGCATGACAGTAACCTGTGGGACATTGAACGATCAGAAAAAGTGAATCCCTTAAACAACAGCTTTAACAGCAAGCACTAAAATACACTTTGCCTTTAGTATGCTCAATTGGTAATTCATAGCACATGTGCCTAAATAGGCACATTTAAAGTAATTTGTAACATTATAATATATTATACACTGGTACAGTACAGAATTAAAAGTTCAGTTTACTCCTGCACAGGGCAGCCAAATCATTGTTTCATATAATCAATAAGATCCTGTCATCAGTTACCGACAAGGGTGTGCAAAAATGTCTTCCCCTTTAACACTGTTTTAAAATGTTTCCACAGTATCTTGGACCATTGTGTTATATTCTGTCTGCAGTAGGATGCTGATATACAGTTACACCATTAAAAAAATAACTGAAATAGACTGAATTTAACTCTGAAAGTAACTATCATGGATCTATTGGTTTCTATCACTTCAAACACAGTCAATGGGCAAAACATTCATTCTATTAGATGCCCCATTGTAAGCTGAAATCTGGAGAGGAACACGGCTTCACATTGGTACTGTAGACCTTCCTCAAATAAACATAGTAAATAGTACACAAGGCTGAGGCATTCTGCTCCTTTGGGATCAACTGATCAGTAAGCTAGCATGCTTTTACAGCCAATGGGAGCCAGTAATTGGGACCACTAAGCTTATTTCAACATCACTGGTGTTAATGAGGTAATTAATATATCCTCTATAATTTATGTTGGCGCTGTTTTCCTGGTAGAACACAATTTGGCAGAGCATGTTATTAGAGGCTTGTGAAAGTTATACCTCTGATCCCAGAGGTGCATCTCCAAGGGAAACCCCATAGGCCTGGGAGAGCTCTTCCATGACAGAATCTCAGATATCTGACCAGGATGACAAGTTATAACAGCTGAGGGTGGGGTGCCTCTTACATGGTGACTTTGTATACACATTGCTCACAAAAGAGTAAGATATATGGGTGGAAGACACACTGATAGTTTAAAACTGCAGTAGAGATCTCAACAGAAAAACAATCTCTCTACTGTTTACAGCTGTTTGATCTTCATCATCTTTTTCTGTAATCTTGGACACAGGTTTGATCCAATGGGTAAATCAAAACCGCAGAAGAAGTGTGACCGAAGAGTGGCTATGGACACTACCATTTATCAACTGAAACATATACAGTGGCAGACAAATGTACACCCTACACTTATAATTCAAGTTAAACAATTATTGTAGTTAAAACATGTTAAATACAATAATTTAGTTAACATAATTCACTAATTAATATGACAACAACCAAAATACACAATTTCTGATAATTTCACAAATAATCTTTATAAAAAAAAGAAAAGAAAAAAGAAAAACAAAAGCACTTTGTAATTTCAAATATTTGTTCATGACAAAAATGTTAAAGAACTAATTACAAAATGTATTACTTGATTGAAAACCATTACACAGTAACTAAGCTGCATTATAAAGTAAATAGCCAGAAAAATAGATAATTATTTCCAACATCTGTTGAAGAAGAACATTTTGGCAACACAGCAGATGATGGCCAAGACAAGAGTTGGACTCACGTTTGAGAAAAGAACTTGCAGCAAACTAACATACATGAAATGGATACAGAACAGTGTCAAAGAAATATGGAATACCAAAATCCACAATGAGAGCAACAGCCAAGTAGTACCACAGAAGAAATTCAACTGAAACATTTGAAAGAACATAAGAACATAAGAACATAAGAAAGTTTACAAACGAGAGGAGGCCATTCGGCCCATCTTGCTCGTTTGGTTGTTAGTAGCTTATTGATCCCAAAATCTCATCAAGCAGCTTCTTGAAAGATCCCAGGGTGTCAGCTTCAACAACATTACTGGGGAGTTGATTCCAGACCCTCACAATTCTCTGTGTAAAAAAGTGTCTCCTATTTTCTGTTCTGAATGCCCCTTTTTCTAAACTCCATTTGTGACCCCTGGTCCTTGTTTCTTTTTTTTTTTTTTTTTTTTTTTTTTTTTGGATGTCCAAAGAAAATTACAGATACAACAGGTAGGAGAATCATCCAAGCAGCAAAAAAATCCAAGAATAACAACCAAGGACTTCAAGAAAAAGTTAGAAGCATCAGGCACATTAGAAAATGATTCAGTATCATCAGCCAATCAGCTTCCAGCTATAGCGGGCATTAATACACAGTACATGCTCATTGGAACGTCACCGCATCACCTGCGAATCAAATTTCAAATCAATCTGTGCAATTACTGGCTTTTTCATTTTGACTTGCTGCATTTTTACGCACAGTTCACATCTATTAGTCAGTATTAGCCACCAAAAACAGTCAATCAATACTTTGCATTGATGAAAGCAACCAGTCCTAAACTGCAACTGGGAATCAGCCAATCAGCCTGTCAGCTAGACTGGAGCTCAGACACAGTATCTTTCAACAACAACAAACCACGACACGGACAGTTCAGTAATATTGCTCCATTCAGATATGTGGCACTGTTTATATAAACTATAAGCAGCTCTGACAAGTAAAAAAAAAAATTGGTTTAAAGAAGTATTTATTTTTTCACTAATACGTGTGTAATCCTTTAAGAAAAAATGTTGGGACTAAAACTAAAACTTTTCTTAGCCGGAAGGGTACCTGACAAATCATTACAAGTTCAAGATAAATATAGATTTCAAAGGTTTTTTTTTAAAGAAAATAATGAAAAAATGTGTTTTCTAATAGCGATAGTGCCCTCTCGATGAAGGCTCTACTGTGTGTTAGTTGACTTTCGTTAGCGCCCTCGCCTTCAGCTCGGGACACATAACTCCAGTCGCTGCCAACTAACACAAGGTAGAGCTTTCATTGACGGCCACTGTCACTTAAATAGTACATGAAAGAATTTGTATGTACATACTGTAGACCTTGCTGCACACTACCTTTAAAGAAAATTCATAAAACAAATTGTCTAAAATTTCCCAAGAAATATGAACAGGAATCTGAAGCACTGTTCAACAAAATGCTCTGGTCCAGACTAAAATATAACTTTTCCCCAAAATAGACCACAGTATGTTTGGAGAAAAAAAGGGAAAGCATTCATTGAAGAAAACCTTATACCTACAGTTAAACATGGAGGTGGATCGATCATAATATGGGGGTGTTTTAGTGGTTCTGGGATTGGGGACATTCATGAGATTTAAAATCAACTGAATGCAGCCATGTATCAAGGCATTCTACAAATGATAAAGATACCATCTGCTCATAGGCTGATTGGTAGGCAATTTAACTTCCAGCACGACAACGACCCAAAGCATACGGCTAAATCAACTTTGGAATTCTTGAAGAAAACAAAGAAAACAGTTCTGGAATGGCCTTTGCAATCACCAGATCTCAATCAATAGAAATGCTTTGGACTGATCTGAAAAAAGCTGTAGCCAAGTATTGTGTATCCAATCTGTCTGAGCTGAAGACAATGGGCCTAGACTTCACCAGGATGTAACATACTGGTTGAGAATCATCCTAAACAGCTGAAAACCGTAATAAAAGCAAAAGGAGGACACATAAAATACTAAGGGTGCCAAGTGACATGACCATATACTTTAAATTAAATAAGTTTGTTTGTTTTTTGAAAAAGATTATTTGTTAAATGACTAGAAATTGTGTATTTTGCTTTTTTGTTTTCATTAAAAAGTGGTTAAAGTTTACTAAATGCTTGTCCTAAATCTGTTACCTTGAATTATGATATAATAAGCTTAGATTGCCAATACTTTTGTCTTTTTGCTCCAAATGATTGTATAATGTTAAATGCTGATGCTGGCTATTTCACGGGTGGCCTGTGAAACACTTCAAGTACCACATATGGGTCACACTCATTACCTGAGTGGGTGTACTTTCAAACAAAAGGTTTATGTGCCTAATGAAAAGGTTTGATGTAAATCTTTTTGAACTGATGCACAGGAATGATCTGGAATGTTTGGCCAAATCTAAAAGTTTATTTTTATTTTACAAGTAAGATAATGTGCCACTTCTAAGAAGCTGTTAAAAGACAGCATAAAAATTTATGTTCAAGTAACAAGTACGGTAAATTGCTCTTTGTGGGATAAATAGCTTGACATGTTTTACTTGCTGTCTGTTTTGGCACATCAATTGCTCTTGAGAAAAGTTTGATCATGTTACCTCTGGTTAGATATAATTAGGGCTTCTGTTTCTTTTTTTTAATTAATTACATTTTTCTGTGCTTATTTTTAAGCTATTTTCAAGTTTTATGTAAATGTTTTTTTGTTTTTTTGGGGGGGCTTTCGCTTTTTATATACTGTATGAAATGATTGTTTGCGGTTTTTGTGTGTTTACGTTTTTTTTTCACATTTCGCCACAATTGGCAATTCTATTTTAAATTCCACAAGCGTGTAAATCAATCATATCGAACTATAATATAGATTTGAAGTCTTGCAAGCAAGAACAATGCTCTGTATTAAAATGTAATCTTGTTTTTTTTTTTTTTACAATCCTCCAACAGAAATGTAGGAATTTACTACCACTCAATAGCTTGGGTGGGTTTAAAGTATTCAGAAGTCAGGAAGGCGGGACATTGCCCAACTACACTTGGATTTTTTTTTTTTTTTGTTGGTTATTTTATTGATTTGTTTCATGGAGAAAAGAGGTCAGGTCAACATGAATTGAGTAACCATTTCCAGTGTTTTTCCGGTGTTGGTATTGGATATATATACCGATTTTATTTTTTTTGTTGTATCAGGGGTATTTTAGCATTTAACAATATATGGACTAAAATGCATTTCCATTAGTAAGAAACAGTGATGTGCCTGCGGTAGAAGTGGGGATGCCTATCTACTGCAATATCAATTCATAACAAACTACTGCTTTCAATTATTTATCTACATTGTCCATTCTGGCAGCTAACAGGCTTACAACAATTGTCCAGTGTGTGATTGTGTTAGCTGGAGACTGTGGATGGAGCTGTGTCTGTTAAAAATAGACTGGCCCTTCAAAAATAACAACATACTGTCTAAAAACTACTTAAAAAAACAAACAAGAAAACTCATCCCAAATGAAAAGTACCTTGAAAAAAAGTAATAAGTAATTTATTGAGACCTCTGTATATTTTCAGTTTGTGTATGGAAGTGTCTGGTTTCCCATTTTATGTTGAATCTGATGTTATTTGCTAATGAATGGAGAGGCATTTCTGGTAGAACTTAGGAGTACATATTAAATCCATATTTCTATTCCACAGGCTTTTTGAAGGTATTTATGCCAAAGTCTATTATTAGCTATTGAAATTCTAGAAAAAAAAAGCCACAGTGCAAATAATGAAAAGTATTCTGAATTGCAGGAGAGGGAGTTACCATTAGTAATGGACTTCTATCTGGAAGGCCATTTCATCTGGGTGGATGATGATGTACTCTGCCACATGGCAAAGGTTAGATGAATTTGTTGGCTCAGAAAAAATGTTTTAATGGATGAATGGGTCTCCCCTAAATTGAGAATGTGTTGGCCACTGCCTAGAACAGTACTTTCAAACTGGAAACTACTCAAAATGATTGACAGCAGGTTGATGAATGCGGACAAGAACAAAAATACGGTATTTAAAGATGTCCCCCTGATACAGTAGGTCTGAAGTAAAATGTGACACTTTAAATACATACATCTTGTTTCCAGATTTAAATGTGTAATTCTGCTTTGCTACCAACATCTCTTCCTTTCTTGTATTGGATGTCTACTAATTCTAAGATGGTCCCACAAAATACTAATTATGGATGGTTCAGTAATGATCCAACACTGTTTCAGTTTTTCTGCACCAGCCCTCTACTCGTACGTGTTTTCATATGCTTGTTTTGGTTTTGCATTATTCCCTTCTGAAATATTATTTTCCACTGATTTTAATATGTTATCATACATACAGCTGTTTGCTTATTTATATATTTTAATGTTATACGACTTATTTTACACCTGCTTTGAGGTACATACATTATATTCAAGCATTTGGTCCAGACTTGAGCAATTATCTTTCTGTATTGCTGCTTTTAAAATAGTGATACATTCTACCTTTTCTTAAAACTCACATTTCAGAGTCAACAAATATTTCTGTGAATAAACCAGGATTAAAATCAGGTAGTTAGATTAAATACAGAACCATATTGTTTTAATATTGTATTTATTGCAAACTTCCTGCACTGTCAAAAGAAACAGTTCATTTTAAACCATAGTGACCTGATTTAAATGGAACTAAATAAGCACTCAAAGGAAAAGCACAGAAATGACTCCCATTTTGGGTTCATCATCTCAAAGCTCTGATGTACTAATAAGAGTCAGTGAGCAGTGGGAATATAATACCTCACTGTTCTGTTCTAGCTGAATTTGAGCCATACATAGATAAATGGCCTTTATCTTTACATCAGACAGCTGATCGTCAACAGGATTTAAAAAAGAATTACACTGGAGTTTCATTTTATTCCCAATAAACCATAGTCTGGTCTTGTCACGCACTTCAAAAACCTGTAAAATATAAGATGAATTGTAAGAGAATCAGCCTTTATATGTATAGCTTTTCTACGAAAAGTAATCTCTAATCTATTTGTCATCAAGGAAGTCTCAACCATATTTCAAACAGCCAATTGTGAATCAGGAATTAGGAAAAGGCTGTTACAACTTAACACATGGCCTTGAGGTACTGTATAGTCAGGTTTTAAAAATCAAATCAGCTTCATATTTTACAGCACTGGCACTAAGGACTACTAAAAATTATTGCACACATTTATAAAGAGGATAACTATTTCTCAAAGGCAAAAGTGAAGGAAACAAAATAACAATTTGTGAATTATGTGCTCTTTAACCATCATTACCATAGTCAACGTGATACTTTGATTTCAAGGCTGGTCAAATTCCCACTCTTTATAAAAAGATGTTTGCTATCAAATTTAAGATCTAAAATCACTTTTTTTTTTAAGGTGCTGTTTTAAGGCTATTCAGTAAGAACGGCAGCTGACTGAATTTCTTCATGCTGTTCTTGAAATATGAATATTAAAAGTCCTATTGATCACATTTGATTTGTCTTCCAAATGTCTGTAAGAGAAACAGTATTCAGAATTGAGATGGAGCTTTTAAATGGCTTACGCGGGTGAGCTACTCGCTGCGGTCAAAATCTTTTAAAATGAGTTTGTGTCATTCCATGCTTTGGACAGTGGCAGCTGTTCACCAGTGCTGAGCTCTTCTAAAGTGCACCCCAATCATACCTTCCCCTCAAAGCAGTCTCTTGTAGCTACTGTGTGTAATATGTCTTGGTTAAGCACACAACGATTCGCAGAGCCCAATGATGACATTTTCCTTGTATGTCAGCTGTTGCCATGTGAGAAGAAGAGAGGGGAACAGTGTCAAGTAGCTGCTGAAAGAGAAGTGATCATTCCAGAACAGCTTTTACTCTTTCAAGTAAACACGTTTCCTCCAACAGGTGGGTCTGCCGCAGCCTTCACCTTCATCCCCATGCTTCCGAGAGATGCCTATACCCAAACGTCAGCTCACATGTGAAGGACAGATGGGCTGCTGCAACCTGGAATTTCTCTCTTTGTCCTTTGGATCAGAGGAGCAACCAGCTCTGCAGGGTTATTTTTAAGCGTTATATAATGATTGATCAGAACAGAATTCAATACCCCATGAGAAAACAGGTGCTTTCTGTAACTGGGGAACGTGGTGCAAGGGGGCCTCATCATTTTCACAAGCTTTAGTTTAATATAATATTCCAAATGCTGGTATGTGAACAGTAGTTAAAACAAAAAGTAGTGTCTGTCTTAAAAGAAGTTATACATTCTTATATGGTATAAAAGCCAGCTTATACATTGCATTTCATGTGTAGTACCTGAATACAGAAGGATAAAAAGTTATGTTAAAGTCTTGATTCAACTCTCTGCTGCGATGACCTCTAATGAAAAGGATTCCAAAAGTATAAAACTGTCTGATTAACTCCTTAATACAGCTGCCAATGTCCTGCTTGCCCTTGGCTGTACACTAATAGCTTACAAAGTGGTGTGCATAGAAAGAAAGAAAAAAAAGTTTGGGAATTAATACAATATGTTTTATAGGTGCCTTGAAACAAATTTAATAACTGTAATTAATGGTAACAGAATTTATACCAACTATACAATCTTTCAGAAGTACCGAACCAACTAATTTCAAAGAACAAGTCACAATTGTTCAAAATGTTATCCATACACCATTAGGCATATGTGTAAACAGTCAGCCCAGGCATGGCAAGCAAATTGATGCATGGTGTGTCGCAGGCTTTGTAGATACTATCCTCCAGAGATTAACTTACAATCGACTGTATGGTTCCAGCTTCTCAAACACTCTGTACAGTATCCTATAGCTTTACTTTTTCCATATTATTCAGTTATCACAGAAATACCAATTACTTTTGTGACACATTTTAATGCAATAGAAAAAGATAGCTACCAGTATATCTTGTCTCTAAAATTGCCATCACTGGCTATGTTTACAATTACTTTTGGAACCCAGAATGGAACGTTTTTTTTCCTACATTCGTGATGTCATCATAGCGTCATTGTACTAGTTTTCTAGATTTTGGAAATTAGCGTTCCACACATGCCAATTTGGTATAATTAACATTGTTCAATGGGTCAAAATGCATGAAATTCAAAGGACAAATTCAAGAATCATCATCTCACTGAAACAGAAATACACTTCTTTACCTGCTGCAATCCTGTTTCGAATCTTGTGTTAAGAAATGTTTATCGTACAACAGAGCAAACAACGGTAAGGGGCAGTGAAACTTGATATTAAAAAAGCCAGCCAGCGAAAGGCTGCAGTGCTTCCCCCCACCACAGTTTATTGTACATTGCTAGTAATTTCACTAGACGTATCTAAATAATCGCAAAACAGGCCCTTTATACTGCAAATTTCCATACACATAAATTACGATCTTCCGGAATTTATTGGTCCTATTTAGGCTTACTAAAAAACCTTGGCAGAACATAATCATATTTTTGAACCTTGTTGACAAAGCTGGCTTGTATCAGTTCTTTCAGCTGGCTGGCACTGAAGCACAAACATCTGAAGTGACTTGACCTCTGTACCTAAGAGTAATAGGATTAGATTGACAACGATAAACTCTTGGGTCCTAGTGTCCAGCAACAGCCACCACGCCACATTGCATCCTAAAACTCTGTCAACAAATGTATCTTTCCTTATTTATTTAAAAAAGGAGCATTATGAATTTGACACTTCACACTAAAATTAACCACACTAGCATCCTGTTTACCATTGCTTTGGGCGAACGGCAAAATTCCTGTCTTTAGGTAATGTGCCAAACATTTCAAAGTGCCCAAATCCAAGCTGCCAGCTGCCTCAGTACTTGTACATACGATACTCTGGAGTCTCAGGTCTTTGTATCAAGTTGTAGACCAGCTACTGAAATTAAAGGGGGGGGGGGGGGAGTTCTGTGCCATGGCACTGGCTTTGCAGCTAACAGTTTCTCCAGTCAACTTACTGAATGTTCTCCCAAAAGATGTAACTGCTTTTCAAGTCTGAAATGCACTGAGATGTGATTTTTGCTGGAGGGAAACTGAACTACGAACGGCAATTTATTGAAGAGGGAATTGGTTTGTTGTGGGTTTATACATTCTTCTTTTATGAACTAAGAAAAATATGTTAAAAAAACATTAAGAGTTTTTTTTTTTCAGTTACATGATTTTCTTGTATCTATATAGTATACATGGGAGCCGATCATAAAACATTTGGATAACTGTGGCAAAGTGGTAAGTGGTGCGCAGGTGTAGAGCAGGTGCAGTGCAGGTGCAGTAATCCCACAATGAAAAGACAGACAACAAAGTATGGATGAAATTAGTTCTGTTTATTTGTAATCCAGTAAATGAAGAGTTTATATACACAGCACTATACCGTCGCAGTCCTTCTTTCGCAGCCAATGTCATGTGTATAGCACAGTAATAATAAAGGATTGCAGTCCTGTAAATAATAAGCACAGTACTTAACACAATTAGACATAAACCACGGTCACAAGTACAGAGTGAGCGCTGTAGTGTTTATTTTAAACAATACTAATTACCAGTGCTTAATTTGTAAAGAAAGAGGTGCCGGGGCACAAGCAATGAGAATAATACTTTTCTTAAGAAGCGCACATTCAAGTTTTTTTTTTAAAGAGTATTGTAAGTACTAGTGTTAGCTTTTATAATCATTTATTCTACATCATATATGCAAAGCAGCAGTATGTGCAGAAAAAAAACTAAATTTCATTAGTGCATAAAAAATGACTATACCGTCGCAGTCCTTCTTTCGCAGCCAGGGTCATCTTTATGGCACGTAAATGGTAAAGTAATTAAATGTCCCTGGCAGTGGACTGACTGTAGTATTGATAAAACTGTTGAGAGCAAAACATTTAATGACACTTTTAAACTTTCATAGCTGAAGAGGTGTGGGGGCTATGCCTCGTCAAGCCCAAATGATGTGATGCGTTTTCATTTTGCAAAAAGTTGCGATAGTTATATACCTTGAAAGAGACTTGCGGTTGATTTCCTGTGTTAATTCATGTTAATTTATTCATTCCCGCAGCGTTGTGATAATTGCAGTTTCTCTGTAACTCTTTTAGATTTCACTTACTTGCGATTTTACTCCAAACATTCACAACGCAAGCAGAGTTGCCAGAAAGATGAGAAAATTTGCAAGACTTTTGAATACGTGCCCCTATGTCCGTAAAGGATTGGCACAGCAGTAAATTAATAGGACTGCAATTCACCTACCAGTTTGCGTTATCAATATGACCCGCACGAGTGCAATCTGATAATGACTATAGTGTAGAAAAATGCAGATGAAGCCAAGAGCTGTGTAGCTCTAGAAACTGAAATATTGTCCTTGCATAAAATGGGGGCATCCAGCTCTACATCTCACCAGCATTGCTCAGTGTGAAGTTGCTATGATACCAAATAAACAAAAACAAAAATGTTCAACAAAGACGACTATAGTCTATTGTTTAAGCTTCACAAGGTTAAAGCTTTATGATGCATTGCAATTAACAAATGGAAAAGCAAGCAACACATTTGAACAATATTAGATTAGACTCTTATGTATATTATTAAATAAGAAATGTACTTTGCAATTCAGGATTTCCAACAATGTAACAAGTGGTTTTTTTGTTTAACCCTCTGCCCCTTGGGGTAAAAAAACAAAACAAAACAAAAAAAACAGATAAGAAATCTCTCTCCAGCCATTGAGAAAAAATAATGAAGTAAACTAAACCTTTTGGAATCACATTCACATTCTACAGGAGTTTTCAAATTAAAATGAAAAAAAAAAAAACAGATTCATAAACAATTCAGAAGGAAAGTCAAATCAAAGCCAATCAGGTTCTGAGAAAATATGTAATTGGTACTTTAGTTAATACTACAGATAAAGGACTCATGGATCATGAAACTCACTTTACATGCAGCTTAAAGTGATTGAGTAAAAAACGAAACCTAAAAACACATATTTTAAACCTGCCTTCAAACACAAAAAAACAATTTTGCATTTTTTTTTTTCTCTGCAGTGGTCAACACATTGCCCTTGGCTCAGTTTTGTATCGGTCCAACAGGGATCGCTACAGTATGTTGGACATTCATGCTTTAACAGCGCCTTTGGACTTACTGATTCCTAAGCAAGTGACCAACTTTAGTCAAGGTGAAGCGGAAAAGGATAGAAAATATATAGTCAGAAACACTTTGAGACATAGGACTCATAGGGCTTAATAAATCTATCCTGTCAAGACTGCATTTTATCAGACCCAGTCCTGCACACAGTAACTGCTTTCTAAGTGATGCACTGCATGTTCCATCTCCCTTTCCAAACACAAGACATCCTCATGCAAGTTTGAGTGGTCCTTTGCCACACCTTCCTATAGATGTTTATGGGTAAGGCTGGCTAATGCTATTTGTCAACTCATGCCATGCTGACTTTCCCATCTCAGCATCATGAACTTTAACTTTAGAGAAACAGTGTTTACTTGCCTCATGCCCTGTTATAATGAAATGAATGTGAAACGTATATTTTAATAACCTGCAAGAGAAACTTACAGCTCCACGCCAACCAATTAACCAAGCCCTCCACAATCTTGACTCCCAGAAAGAAAATTAAACACAAAAAAAACTAAATGTGTGGAAAGTCAAAAAGTAGGAATGGGCAAAAAAGCATTTCAAAACACTACTTGTTTGAATTTAAAATGTTACTGAATGAAACTTGCTATTGGCAACATGGTATAAAACTCTTCATGCCAGGTTGGTGGTGTAAAAGGTTACTGTTGGTGATCTATCTGAAAAGAGTTCTGGCGGTCTTTTTAGTCTTTGTGAGCATACATGTGCAAAAGACTGACCAATAGCATCACAATCATGTTGTTCCGTAAACTGAAAAGGGTATTGGAACACGCTGTACTAGCCTTTTCTAAGCCAGTTTACGGTATGTCCACAGAATTTGCAATGTTTGAACCATTTAATATACAGCATAAGCTGAAATAAAAGCTTATCTTGCAGGATTTGCACGTGGGTAACTGTTTTCTTGAATGCATTTCTACTTTTTAAATGCACTTTACATTTTGGTACATCACGTATAGGTCCTTATGCATAAAATTACTGGGTTGTATTTCACACACGATTTATAAAACTATGGCCTGGTTATTTTACCAACTAGATGTGATTTACCATCACAGTTTCTTACAGAGAGATTTTATTTAACCAGCTGTCAGAGGTATGCACCCTACTTAAGACGTCAGCGGCACACACCGTCTGTTTACACCGTCACGTTATGTCCAGTAAAAAGGGCTTAGGTCGGCCAGGGTGTCCTCGGCTCACCGCGCACCAGCGACCCCTGTAGACTGGCTGGGCGCCTACGGGCTTGCCTGCAAGCTACCCAGAGCTGCGTTGTCATCTGACGCTATAGCTCTGGGTTGGCTGCATATTGGCCCTGCAGATTGAAAAGAAGCGGTTGGCTGATGGCATATCCTTCAGAGGACAGTGTGTGTTCGTCTTCGCTGCTCCCGATTCAGCGCAGGCGTGGTAGCTCTGACCTGAGCCTAAAATACAATTGGACTTTTCAAATTGGGAGATAAACAGGGTAAAATCAATGGCTGATTACTCAATTTTTTAAAAAGAAAAAAAAGGTGCTGGATGCGAGCGAGAGGTTAGGTTAGCAGCAGCGTAGTTTTTTGAAAAACGTTATGACATTTTTCTATAGTTTATATGCACATTTCCTCCTAAAAAGGAACCAAAACCAACGGAAATATATTTTTTGTCACATTTCATGATGTTTTACTTTTGGTTGAGAAAAATAATCCTCTTATGTTACTATGTTTCTTTTCAAGTGCACAAGAAAGTACAGAAGGCACTGTAGCATCAACAAACGCTGGTAATTTTTCTCATAAATGTTAGAAATTTTCATTTATATGATAAATGGCACAGTAAGACTGCATCGCACAGTTACATTAAAATACAATTAATTGATAAATGGTGGGAAAAAATATGTTTTTATTTGTTACTATATTTCCTCAGTTTGCAAATACCTCCATAATTCACTTAAATACAATACATACAATCATAGTACATTGAAAATTTGTTTTGCATACAGTACACCTCACCATACAAAAAACTAAGAGATAAATACAGCTAGATTGAAAAATTCTGCCTGTCACACAGTAGACTCAGTTTCATAGTGAAATTGGATTAGAAAATGTAGTTACTGAACTTATACAACTTATTGAACAACTAGACCTACAAAAATACAATCCTGTTGCACACAAATATGTATTTTTCAATATAAATAGTAAACACACATAGGTGTTAGGGGACTTAAAATTGATTTTCCTTTAAAATGACTTGCGCTGCCCCCATCAGTAGTTGGAATGCTATGAAAAATATGTAAAGCTAAATACTATCTGCTTACAATCAATATAGGAGCAAAAAATAGGGTTTTTTTTTTAGTTACCTTCAAAATCTCACTAATATGGGTACAGCCTTATTTCTAGCAGCTCAGCTCTTCAGTTCATGCAAGTTCTCTACAAGGGTGAATAATTGTGCTCCTGTTAAGTGGATACCTGTTACGAATCAAATCAGAGTAATCCAGAGGGTCAAGTCGCAGCTCACATCTGCAGGGTCTTCTTACTCTTCAGGGAGGATCACCTTCTAAGATATCTACCTCCCTTCATGTACAAGCCCACACAAGCACACTGAACCCTGCCACTTTATCTACTTAGACAATGAATAGGCTACAAACCTGATTTATATGTTTTCCAACCAGTAAGTAGCCTATCCTGTTCAGATTTGCATTACAAAAAACAAAATACTTAACTGACCTAATCATTGGAAAATGAAAACATATACTTTTTTATTATTATTACTATTGGCTTAAAACATGTTCTAAACACTGAAAATATGCTAGTTAATTAGACCGATAAAACACATCTTATTCTCAGCCTGGTCTAAGGCACGTGGTAATTATGATGCCAGTAAGGGTCAATTAACGGCACCATACAACTTAATGAATCAGACAAGTAATATGTTAATTAGAACATTGGTCTCCAAGGGCATGTTATTCTAACGCCACAATGAGCGAAGTTTTTTGATGATAAATGGGTTTTATTAAATGTTTTAGCAACACTATCACTGGCACGATAAAAGAGACTGTAAGCTTTATGCATATGGACCATTGTGTTATATAATTTCTATTTCATCTGAATTGAATTGAACATTTGTACTGTATATACTTGTGGTTTGTGACCACAAGTAAAATTGTATCATACTGGACTACAGAATTTTGTGGGGCTAAGTTGGGAAGTAACAAGATTCACCCTGCAGTTCTGTATGCTGTCAGAATTACAGTGAGCCCTAGTTACAGCAGCTGTCATACAGTGTGTGGACAGTTAAGGAAGGAACAGGTGCAAAGCTGTCTTTTATGGCTTCTTCCTTTATATGGAATACTCTACCGGCTGGGAAGAAGCCTACTTGCATAGATGATCCACCAAGACATTGTTGTCCAATTTGAATTCAAAGGCTAAATCAGAAAACCTGCACCCCACCCCCCCACCCCCCCTTTCCACTCAGTGTAAAAAATGAAAAATGCACCTGTCCACATTCCTTTGTCTTCACATTCTTGAAGCAGGTGCACAGTAGCTATCCAGTTTATATGTGAATGCAAACACAAAGCTGCTACTTTAAAATGAGCCTCTTTAAATTTAAAAATTACTCTATTATAAAATGCAGTGTTGTACTTTTAAATTGAATCTAACACTTTGAAAATGTACACACTGTTAAGAACAGATACATTCTTAGTTTAACTGGGCAGCAGACTACTGTAAATGGTTTTAAAAATATCCACTGCTCTGCAAAGTGGAAGAATATGTGAAAAACTGATCAAGATTGGTAAAATGTTTCCTCACAAATGCACGGATTGTAAAAAAAGATCAGATCTATAAAACCTTATCCACATATCTACATAAAACATTGCATGTAAAAAAACAATCCTTGTTTTTCATCCTACAGATGTTGATAGTAGCAGAAGCATACACTAACTGTATGATCTCCCAGAATGTGGTAGTAGGTGGTAGGGAGCTTGTGCCTTTGCAGTAAAATGGTCTTTTGAGGAATATAAACAGCCTGTGGAATGGATGTCTGATTTGTGATGAAGTAAACTGCACAGAAGGTGAAACTATGGAAGTATAACACACAAATAATAACATGTTAGGATAACCCTGGACATGGCATGGCATTGTTGATGGTATTATCAAAATAAATACATTAAATAAATACATTTTGTTTATTGCTGTCTAGGCAGTACTGTACGGTTAATGAATTTTTCACTTTTGGTTTCTTTTCAATTCTGTGAATTGGTCACTTTGTCATAAGGCAGACCTTGCTGGCATTAAACTTGGTGTGCTTGAGTGGGTTTAGCTGGTGAATACATCCCTCTGTTTTCTACTCTAGTGGAAAATGACCTTAGCACTGTCAGGAGTATGTACTTGTACGAATCAATAGGATATTGTTAAAATAATGAAAGTGAACCACAGAATCTCTCCTTTTCAAAATGCTCTTTCTCTACTGTGTAGTCAGTGGCAGCCCATTATCAGGAGAATTAGATAAGGAGCTTAGGGCCACCTGTCTGTAGATAACCGTGGCGCCCTTGAGAAACAACACAGAGATTACTTGTGTCACAACCTCCGTTATGAATAGGCTTCAAAGTAATCTCCGAACACAGTGTGGTTTCTCAAAACATACAGCTTTAGTGGTGCAGCCTTTGCCACTAAATTAAGATAGTTAGTGGTTGCTCTGAACAAGTTCTATGACTAAGAAAACTTTCACTCTGCCACTTAAATCTAAATGTTAATTGATTTGAGCCTTTTAAATTTGTTTAAACTGAGAAGTCATGGCCCAATCTACTTTAAAATGAGTGGTGAACAATAATTTAGAGACTGTCACCTCATGTATCACCAATTCCAGTAAGAAGCTGTCTATGATGAAAACCAAGTACAAAATCCACCCCAACACAATATTCCTTACTACAATTCTTTCAATGTAGAAGCTGAGCCTGGCAGTTACTTCATGTGAAAACTTTGCAAGGTCAAAGTAAGTCAAACAAAATTTAGGCTCCAGCAGTGAACAAAAAGTAAACCGGCCCCTGGTTTCTGCTGACCTTTTGTTTTTTAGATTCAGTTTACAATAATCTCTGGCATCTTTCATGGCACCTTGCCTCATGGCAGTCATGCTTGATGGATAGTTTGAGCGTGCCTTTACAAAGCATAACCGAGGTCTCTAATGTCTGTGCCTGATGATAATGAGACTGAATTGTCTGCCACCCCCCTCCTTAGTTTTTAAATACAACCAACCTGCTGCATTGTTATGTGTACAAGTTCAAAGTGTGTTCAATGGAACTACAACAACGGTGATCCAATCTACCATAAACACAGTATGTGTCTGGGATCATGTTGGTACACAATACTAAACACACGCTGTGAGGATGAATGTCTTAGACCTGGTATGGGCTGTTCTCCAAATTATTATATTCAATGTGGATATCTCTGCAATATTTTGGCCTATATCAGATGTAACTCAATTGACTGAGATAAAGAAGCTTGTCCTCCCTTTTACTGGGGTTTGTTGCAGCAGGCTTTTACCACAGTAAAATCATAAATGGACACTCAAATAGCAAGATCTTTACAACATACATGGTGTTGCATAACCCCCCAAAAAACAAAACTTCCTCATTTTAATAATAATTCTCCTGTGCTTTTTTAAAAATAAATAAATATAGATTGAGTTTTTGAATGGTGCACAGACCACTGATAAGCAAAAAAGTCAAAAAAATGAGACACAGACACACTGCACGCATGGAATTAATATATTTGATTCAAGGTAGTTGTTACTCAAAGTACCAGTAAATGCAGCATTTTGCCATACTATGCATGGACAGTGAACTGTAATTCTACTACTTTCCTGAAAAAAACTGACATACCTTAGGGGGGCTGTCACGTAACTATGTGATTGATCGGCATTCTTCAGCTTTATTAGGAACAGTTACACAAAAGAAGCAAAGTGAAGTGTCCATGTGTCAAAATTACCTTTTAGTTCCTAAATTACCTTTTTTTCATACTATTGTTAAGGCAGCAAAAAATAAAAAGAGGCACAGTGAGGATTTTCAAAAGTTTGTTAATGTTAATCAAGAAATCCTTGTGTAGCATTGATTTTGGCATTTTCAAGTGGTTCAATGCCTATTTTGTTATAAAATTATCTTCCTAATGTGATTTCCGAAATAATGTTGATTTACGAAAAAATGTTAAGGAGCATGGCTTCTTGCAAATATTTATTTTGTTTGCGTGGGAATTAATTGCCATAATTTATTAGGAGTTAATTTGCACTTGGAAAAGGAGGGTTTTAATTAACGTAAGACTATTATTTTAATTTTACAGACCTCGGCTATGACACCAGCGATACAGATACTATGTAGATAATTCAATATTTGTAGTTATAAAAATACTGTAGACTTTTATATACTTGTGGTTATGAATGAGATTTGTTTACTTATAATCTTAAGCCCGGAACACGATGCCCGATGACATCGCAGGAAGGGATGCATGGATGCATAAAGTACAGTGGCAATGGGGCGAATCAACAGGTGAAAAGATAAGACTATGATAGTAACAAATATCTACAATTTTGTAATCTCTATTAAACACATACACACATATATACATACACACGCTGTTCCGTTGGTTTGTAGATAATATCCGTGACGATATTTTCTGAAAACAAGACCTGACAGCCCCACATTGTACTTTTTAACTGTTAGATGAAATATTTACAGAATACTTAAAAACTGCTGCTATAATCATGATTCATTTATTTTTAATAGCGTTATCATTAAATTATACCAAATCACGTTTTTTATTTACAATGAAGGTAACCTATACTGTGTCGCCCAAATGCCTACAAAGTCAGCAAAAACGTGTTTTCCCGATTGCAAATAAAAACGTGATTTGGTATAGTTTAATTATATCAGACGTATTTGTAATGTTGTCAGACTCCCCCCACACTGTATGTACAACGTACACTTTCACACATTTGCATATAAAATGTTCTTATAATACTGAAAGTGTTCGGTGGCTAATCGTGTTCATCATATTTATGGCAGAGGCCAAACAGTAACAGAGGAAATGCATGAATAGAGGAATTCACTGAACAATTAATTATAAACAAACTGTGTTTTGGGTTAGGTAGTTCTATTGTAATTTTAAACACTTAATACATATATAATGAAATGTCACTTATATGGTATTGTCACAAAGACGGCCGGAGTGGGTGGTGTCAGACCAGAAGCAGGAAAATAAACAAAGACAGAGGTGGAGTTTGGTGGAGCTGAGCGAATGGTCTTGCTCAGCATTTAATGAATTAACAGACAGACAGAAAATAAACGGTTGGAACAATACAAAAACAAACACAGGACACGCCACACGGCTTGAGTCTTAATCTACTCACGGTTGCAGTCTCATTTATGTCCTGAAAAGAGAAAACGCTACAATACATACACTAGTACATAAGAACATAAGAACATAAGAAAGTTTACAAACGAGAGGAGGCCATTCGGCCCATCTTGCTCGTTTGGTTGTTAGTAGCTTATTGATCCCAAAATCTCATCAAGCAGCTTCTTGAAGGATCCCAGGGTGTCAGCTTCAACAACATTACTGGGGAGTTGATTCCAGACCCTCACAATTCTCTGTGTAAAAAAGTGTCTCCTATTTTCTGTTCTGAATGCCCCTTTTTCTAAACTCCATTTGTGACCCCTGGTCCTTGTTTCTTTTTTCAGGCTGAAAAAGTCCCTTGTGTCAACACTGTCAATACCTTTTAGAATTTTGAATGCTTGAATTAGGTCGCCACGTAGTCTTCTTTGTTCAAGACTGAACAGATCCAATTCTTTTAGCCTGTCTGCATATGACATGCCTTTTAAGCCCGGAATAATTCTGGTCGCTCTTCTTTGCACTCTTTCTAGAGCAGCAATATCTTTTTTATAGCGAGGTGACCAGAACTGCACACAATATTCAAGATGAGGTCTTACAAGTGCATTGTACAGTTTTAACATTACTTCCCTTGATTTAAATTCAACACTTTTCACAATGTATCCGAGTATCTTGTTAGCCTTTTTTATAGCTTCCCCACATTGCCTAGATGAAGACATTTCTGAGTCAACAAAAACTCCTAGGTCTTTTTCATAGATTCCTTCTCCAATTTCAATATCTCCCATATGATATTTATAATGTACATTTTTATTTCCTGTGTGCAGTACCTTACACTTTTCTCTATTAAATGTCATTTGCCATGTATCTGCCCAGTTCTGAATCTTGTCTAGATCATTTTGAATGACCTTTGCTGCTGCAACAGTGTTTGCCACTCCTCCTACTTTTGTGTCGTCTGCAAATTTAACAAGTTTGCTTACTATACCAGAATCTAAATCATTAATGTAGATTAGGAATAGCAGAGGACCTAATACTGATCCCTGTGGTACACCGCTGGTTACCACACTCCATTCTGAGGTTTTTCCTCTAATCAGTACTTTCTGTTTTCTACATGTTAACCACTCCCTAATCCATGTACATGTGTTTCCTTGAATCCCAACTGCGTTCAGTTTGAGAATTAAGCTCAAAGATATCATCATATGATAAAGATATCATCATAAGAAAATAAATTCCAATATACATTGCTGTCTTACGGTATTTTTTTTTCTTTTTAACCAAAAAAAGATTGCAAAATGCACATTAAAAGAGTTGTATATAGTAACTGTGGCAAAATATCCGTCCTCAAAGAGGGTACATTTTGGGTAAATTTATTTATTTTTTTATCTGTGCCGACCGATTTTTACCTACACGCCAGATAATCCTAAATCACTTTATATGTGCATACTGCATGACAAAATGCACAATTTTAAATGAAGTTTAAAAATTATACACAAAATATTCCCATTATTTTTTATTTTCCTTTGGCTTGCGCGATAGCCGCCTCCCTATACACTAGTACTTCCCATAACAGCAAATTATGTTCCCATTCATTTTCTTGATCTCGTTAACAAGTCGTTGAGACAGGAAGTGACGTATGTGACCTGCGACATTTAAGCTTTTTAACGAGAAATGCGTTCATTAATGACCTAATTGACTCAATTTCAAAGCATTAATGGACTGATTTAATTAACACATTTTGTTTGAAAATCGCTTGCTACTAAAGCTCTTGTTACTTTACCATGAGTTTGATATAATAACACTGTTTTTTGAAAATCATGCCCATAGTCTTTTAACCTGGTGCTACATCTCTTCTGTTACTAATTAACAAGAAAGGGTACCGCACAAAAACCACCATTCAACAGCAAGTCGCCAGTTTGCTTTGATTTACTGTCATCTGTTTTCAGTTTGAAGGGACAAGGCAAATATGTCTCTATGTTGGCAGCACAAGCAGCTGTTCAAGCATTTCAGAAGGACCCTGCCACACTGAATTTTCAGGCTACACCGTCATTATGTTATTACTAACTGCCCCAATGCAGAGTGCAGCAACAGTTGTCTCTGAAATAAAAATAAAGCATGCTCTCTGTGTATCTTACCAAACCACCTCTCCTCTTCACAAAACCACATCTTGGTAGATGCCTGTTTCCACAGCTTTGCACCATGTGTGCACCCCAGGCCACTTCGTAACATAATCAAACTGCTGAGAGGATGGTCTATCCTGAGGCCTTATTTATTAACAGTGTTGTGAAGCATCACAGAATCTGCAGAGAGAGACCTTTACCTCTTCACTATCATCAATTAACGTCGCATTAAGGTAACAATCTACAATGTCTGCTTTTGACGGCTGCATAACCAATACACCTTAAGAACTGCTTACTTGCTTGATATATACCCTTCCATTAGCTTTGCCACAGAAATAATGACGCAGAAAAAGGGTACCATATCTGAAGAAGTTTCAATGGAATATATATAATTTTATTATATCATCCATACAATATTTATTGTATTTATAGCATTCAAAACAGTATCTAATAGAAGCCACATATAATACAAACATAATAAATGGCTTTACCCTGTTTGTTTCAGCACATGCCATGAAAACAGAGACTGTTAAAACACATAAACAGCTAATGGAAACAGTACTGAAGAAGGAACGAATGCCTTTTAAAACAATGCACGTTAAGGACTACAAAAACAAAAAAACTAGCGGTACCATAACCTAATAAACCTAATACCTAATAAATACACAGAAATATGCTTATAATATAGTTTATAGTATCAAGGCGCAAATGCTTACCTATCTACTTTTTGGTGATTATAGCTATGACACTGGCTGATTTAGTCTACATTGCATATGTCTCAGACAGGCAAAGAAAAATGTAAAACAGTTCCTTACCTCATACTCAATACACCTCAACACAGACTTAAAGTTAAATTAAAAACAAAAACACAATATTTGAATATTCAATAAGAACCTCTTAGAATGATTGCAAACTTCATAAAAATATAAGGGATCAGTAAATAAAAAATTGTAAGAAAATGTAATGCCTGCTACAGAGCAATTTAAAACAATTTAGTTCCTTTCATTTCGAACGTGCTCTTAATCTGTGTGCTGCTCCCTCTTGTTTTGCATATGAACTAGGTCAAACACAAGCAGCCAGGTCTCCCACACAGCTTGCAGGTCTGAAGGATGTATTATGCCTTTGTGTACAAGCTGATGTCTGTAGGAACCTTTTGATGACCACGCTCACTTCTACTTTGCCCAATATTGTCCATTCACTTCACTGAGCAGCAGCCTGTTTGATTTCCTGGCAGGTCCAGGAAGCTCGCTGGTAAAACCTGCTTTTTAAATAAAAACCCTAATAAGGAGGGTCATTCTAAAAGCTTTTTGGAGATTGTTCAGTAAAAAGCCATGCTCCAAAGAATCAAAACACCAAGGCATGAAGACACAAAACCGTTTCTGTACATTGTTTCTAACCTTTGTGGCATCTCGGAAAATGCAAAAGGACCCCCATTCACTTATAGTATTTAGCCTAGTTTACTCCATTGCTGCAACACTGCTTATGTGTGGTTGTATTCTGCTGTATTCAGGCTTAAGTAAATGTTCTTGTGTGGCAGCACATCTACTGTATTATTCAGTGGAATGCCTGTAATGTACCACATTCTAAAAACACTAATTGGCCATATTTATATTCAACACATAAGTCTCTTAAAACTGTTCAATCCACGTTTTGTATTCAGATATGCAAGACATTGTTTCATTTAACTTATTTATGTATTAAAAATAAATGTTGTTACTAGGATTACATATTGTTTCTGTTAAAGAAACAGTAGCTTGTTAAAAATGCAGGTACAGTAGGTATTAGTGATAAAAGAAGAAAATAGAATTAAAACAAGTATATTTGGAGACCGATATTCTCGTGTATCTTGCCCAGTGTTTCTGAAAACTGCATTACCATGTAAAATCGACTAAAAAGGCATTACTATTAAAAGTAAAGCTTAAATGTCAATATGTACAGTACCTTCATGAGGCAGGAGCCAGGAACTACTAGAATAAAGACAAAGTGCTTGTGACTTAGTAATAGAACAGGTTTCCTCTTGACTACTCAGAGAACCGCCCTCAACCTCCAAGGCCGGAAAGCGGGGGACTTGCCCCAAGGGGAAACTAAGGAAGGATAGGAGAACAAACCAAGGCTGACGCTCCAAGGCCGTAAGGAGATCCTCGCGAGCTGTAAGAGCCACCTTCGATAAGTTGAGTCAAATGACTAGCTCGAAAGTTCGGAGCAAGCTTTACTCTCCAAAAGGCGAGACTGGCACGGGTGCAAATGAAATGGACTGAGCAGAAGAAAACAAAATACAGTTAAAGTTAATTGGCCGGGGGTCCCCTCTGGCCAGCGGGAACCTTCCTCTAAGGTCGGGAAGTAAGCTTCATTTGCCCCCAGAAGAGGACTCCGGGCTCCCCGCTACTATGCCACCAATGCAAAGAAGAGAGAAAATTGTTAGTTGGAAATGAAAGTTAGTGATTAATTATATATTATATTAGCCTTAAATATATATATATATATATATATATATATATATATATATATATATATATATATATATATATATATATATATATATATATATATATTAATATAATAATCTAACTGCTCAGCAGAGTGGAACCTGGCGGAGTAATGGCCTCCAATCCGGGCATGCTATCTATACTTTGTTGAGCAGAAATAATATCAGGGAGAGCAGAGCTCTTTCCACTAAAAAGGAAGACCAATGCGCCATTTTTTAAATTAAAGACTGGTTGATTTTAGCTTTACCTGCTGATGTTGCTGCGGAATGCTGATGTTTCTATACGGAATGAATAGGGGGAATACAGTTGGGGAGGAAGACCAGCTTTAGAAATGAGTGAGGAAAGATGAGCAGAAAACCAGCTTATTGTTATAATAGAATTGTTAATAAAGAGAGGATTGGATGGGTTAGAGGGGTTGCAACAGGAAAGATGGGAAAATGAGATAAAGACGAATAAGGGAAAAGAGTTTCCACAGCTGAATGAATTGCCCCTGTCCTAGTTGATCTGTTTCAGAGATGCGAAGGAAAATAAGATAGTGAGTTGGGAATGTGAGAGAAGTTGAAGGAACGGAGGCCCATAGATGGAAAACTTGAGGGGTAGGGGACACCTAGCTCAGAACAGTGAAGAAAACCAAAGAGTGCAGAGGGATTCCATGACTAGATTGTCAAAAGGAGAAAAACAACCTTGGCAGAAAATTGAGATGAGGCGATAGACAATATCTGAATTCATTGGGAGTCGGGAGGGAGAGGTTGGATGAAAACTTTTTGCCATTCCCTTAAATAGAAGGTGAACTGCAGGGGCAGAAGAAAGAGGAGGACAGGAAATGCATGCTAGGCGATAATGGTTGAATAATTTTGATAGTTCCCAGGGAGAGATGCAGCTTGGCGTTTGCATAAATAAGAAAAGAAAGAATGAAATCCTGGTTGAAGAGAGAAGGGGAGATGTGATGTCACTTGCAGAAGGCTGTGAAAGTGGACTTGCTGTTTGAATAAGAAGAGCGAGGGCATCACCATATAATCTTCAGCTGAAAACAGAAGATTGCAAATAGATGTATTTAGTTGGAAATCTGATCGCTGAGTGGAGGAATGGGTAGAGGGAAAGGTTGAGCTGAAGGAACCAGTTGTCTGAAATGAGCAATCTGTAAACTAGAAAAAAAGCAACACAGTGTTATTGTTATTACCTGGAAGGTGTTATGCTTTCAAAATAAAATTATTCACAACTGAAATCCAGACTAGCTGGCAAAGAAGTTACTACTTTTTTAGTAGATTGATTAATCAATCAATGGGTCTGTTATGAATGATGAATGCATTTATATAAGAGGGCATGATAAACATGAAAACATCGCCATATAAACTGCATATATGTAAAAAGCGGCATCCTCTGGAACTGCAGAATAAAGAATTGAAATTATTGCACAACTGTCTGCCGCCAGAATATCTGATGGGTCTTCCATGGGAAACTTTGCTTGTTGAAAAAGCAGGCGGAGCTGAAGAATGACTAGGTGAAACTGCAGGCGCATGATTCTTGAAGAAAGGAGTGTTGTTGGGAGCAGAGGAAGAATAATTTGAGGCTGATGAGGAGGCTGAAGAGGAGGCTGCTTTTGGACACAGAGAGGTAGAATGGCCAGTGGAAGCACAAACCACAAGCCTTAGCACGGATACCACTGAAGAATCTATTAAACAGATCATGATCAGGTTGAGACCAGCCAATCAGAGTACTGTCCAATGCTAACATAGAAGCTGCTTTGGCTGAAAAGGCTTCATGGTACTGATAAAAAAAAAACAGTACTGTCATATCTGACAGAGAGATCAGCAATGTTAATAAATAAGAGTCCAATTCCTGTCGTCGGTGAGTGTAAACTTCACAAAGGACATTGAGAAATCACAGAAAAAGAAAGTAGGAATTCTCCAAGAGTAAGATTTTTACTCAGCCGTGGATCCCGTAATTTAAAAGTATTGGACAAATCTCCACAGTGGACTACCGTGTGAGCCAGAAATTCTGCAGTTGTGGTAAGTATTGAAACTAAATTAACGTCTTTACCGTCGATGATATGCAACTCAGTTGAGGAGAGAGGGAGTGGCAGTGAACTGCTGAAGCAGAAGAGGCACTAGAGGCATTTGCTAGAGTGAAGTCTGGCAGCTCGAGAGAAGGTGTGGGCGTGGCTGAAGCAGCGGGAGAGGCAAGTGCTGCTGCTGGTGTCCCCAATGAGGCTGAAATGGCTGCTGGTTCCAAGCGAGTGATTCTGTTATCAAGCGCATCAAGGCGAGCAGGTACTGTAGAAATGGAGGTGGAAAGAGGATGAATGAGTTGCTTGATGTCGTTAAAAATCTGAAAATGTAAATCGGAGGAAGGATCAGATGAAATTGAGAGCTGAGGGGTTGTGGCTGAATCAGAAGTGAATGGAGCCTGTACTGCAGGGCCAGATCGTGAACTGACAAGTTTGGATCTCTGCTGTGAATTTTGAAGGGGAAAAACAGGGTTGGCTGATATGGAATTGCAGTATGAAATAAATAAAGCAGCCCGATTGCTTCCTACTTCAATGGGCAATCCTTTTTTAAACAGAGCTTTAAGGAATTTCCAATCATTGTAAAAAAGTTGCGCTGGAGAATCATCCTGGGGTCTAATGTGTTTAGAACGACGAAGATGAATGGCAGCTGGCAAAGCTGGATGAACAGAGGTTGAAGCAGCAGCACTGTCAGATGGAGGAGACAGTTTTTTTGGTGGATTACTTGTAGAAGGAAAACCGCCTGAATCAGATGAAAACAAAATCTGCCACAGATCAGTAGTCATTTTATCCTGATTGAAATAAAGGTTTGTTTTAACGTTGGTTCTGTAAGACTGTGTGGTAACCGCAAACTGAAAAGCAAGACGAGATTTAGGAAGCTGACTACGGTTTAAATAGGGTGACTGACAGGTAATTAAAGGTTGACTGACAGATAATTTAGCAGGATGACACAGGGGAGGAGTCCCATCTCCAGCCCTACGAAATACACAAGGTTCTACTAATAAAGTGTGCAAAACAGTGCTGAATTAATAATTAATAATTAATATATATTAAACAAAATAGTTGTTACTTACAGTATTTACTTTAATGTCATGATGTTCTAATGACTCAGAAACAACACTTTTCACATGACCAATAATGAATAAAAATATAAAGAAAACTAGACAACCCACCAAATCAAGTCAACAAAAGCTTTGGATTACAATGACTGAACTCTTAGGAATTCCTGATTTCCATTCTGTTTATTTGCATTTACACTGTAATTAGAAACACCTCAATGAATGACCTAATCTACACTTCAAAGAAAGAAAAGAATGGTCATTCAGCAAAGTAAACAAAACAACCCTCAATTAAAATGCAAGTAATACTACTATGCGTCATATTCTGTCTGTGGCCCTACCTTACATTTTCAATTACTAATAAATATAACCCATTGTCACATAGACAATTGCTATTGACACAATATTTTCTTTTCTGTGCATGTAACCTATTTCCCAAGTGTTTCAAATCAACAAACACTATATATCTCTTGTCATTTTTTTATAACAGCATAGAAACTGCTCTTCATACTGGAATATAGTATTAAGTTACTGTCCAGTTTATTTGAAAAAATATACCTTGTTGTACTTCACACTTAATATTAATGTGCTATATTTTTCTATTATACCTCCTGTGGAAGGCTGGCTATATCAGTGTCATGAAATATTATTTTCTAAAAGGCTGTGTGAAAAATGTGAAAATATGGCCCTGTCCACAATATGCCTTGAAACCATATTAGCTGCCTTTAACCTGGCTTTAAAGTGCTAAATACGGTTTGCTTCCACACTACGCAGCGTTTAATACCGTACTCGAGACCACCTCAGGGGGTAGTCTCGAGTCTGGATCTAAATAGATCTCATCAGGTAGTGCGGTTTATCAGAAGTGTGGATGCTGTAATACCATTCTACATTTTTTTTTGTATCCTGCAATATCCCCAAATTCTTTGTGGTGTGTTTGGTGAAATACTCAGAACAGGCACCTGAAGGACTTGCTATCAGTGTACACACACTAGGTATTCATTTTTATGCTTAAAAAAAAAATCTAGCAGGACATCTCTGTTAAACTAGTGGGGAAAATTTAAATTAGGCGACTGCAAAAATGAAATGCGAGTTAAAAGTAGGATCGGGGATGAACAATTCACGTAATTTGTCAGCTCTGTTTGGCAAGATATGAAAGTTAAAACAAAGATTGTTTTGTAATGAACAGCTTTTTTCTGAGTTTAATTATGAAACAGAATCAGCTCAATTTGTTTAAAGAGACTTCACCTGATTAAAAATAAAACCTGTGTGTGTGTGTGTGTGTGTGTGTGTGTGTGTGTGTGCATACGTTTTATTTATTGGGGCATAACACATTATTTTAAAATAAAATACGATGCATGGTGGGCCACTACTGTATTAATTTTCACTGTTCATTGTGCTGCTAGGAACTGCAGCCTTTTTGTAACTATTTTAATAGTGTGTGGACATATTAAGCCCATGTAAACATGAAACAGTACATCAGTGTGGAAGCTTTGAGCTGTAAGGCAGTGCGTGATATCAAAACATATAAGAAACACTAGATTACCATAATCAAAATTTTAACTAAGCTACTGAGCTGCACATAGACATCCCTGCTTACTGGTCTGGACTGTTGCCAGATGCTGTAAATTAAGAACCTCCTAAATTAGGTTTTGTAATAATCTGCTGAAAGTGTGACAAAATTGAATTCCGTTTATGGGACATTAATAACTAGGCCACTTGACCCAAGCTTCATCCTAGCAGCCTGTCTTTGGTTTCATTGACTTCCTCCCAGTGGGCCAGTCTCTATGAAGATAAAGTGTGCGCTTGGTCTCCAAAGGCAGAGCTACTTGCACAGCTCCTTTAGTCACAGGTCTGCCTAGTGTCTCCAGCTACTGTAGCAAATTCCTTCAGCAGCTCCAGCCAACTTGGCAGAGGAGCTCAAACCTGTGTTCAGCGCCGAGGAAATTTCCTTCATCTGCAAGTAAATCTTTTTCTAAATGGAAATCTTCCTGCCTCTATTTAAGCATGCTCTTCTTGTCTCCTGTGTGTTTGTGCAACTGAACTTCAAGCTGATTTTTATAATGGATTTTGTCTTCCTCTATTTATTTTTTAAAAAATAACCACCCTCTGTGTATACCTGAATGATCTTTAATAAATGCACTCCCCATGTCAGGGAAAGGAAACAGATTTTCCAAAGGGAATTCAGCAGGGCTACTTGGGATCAGTGGCCCTTGTCCTCTTCTTCTTTGATAAGTACTGTCCACAGAAGAGACAGGACCCCTATTTTACACGAGAACAATGGAAACCTCCAAAGTATGTCCTGTTTTTTTTTTTTTTTTTTTTTCCTGGGTTAAAATGTGAATCTTTGAAATTAAGTTTATATTCATCATTACATAATGACATACTGGTTTAAGTTAATGTATTGGTATACAGTAGCTGTGTGTAGCACAATGTAGTCTTCTTTGAGTGGACGCATGTTTCAAAAGAGAAATTGTTAGGATTTCAAAACACATCAAAAGTGAAAAGAACATCAATGACAGGGGAAATATGGAAAAAACAGAACTAAAATTGCAACAACATTTTTTTTTAAAAACATCAGGGTCACCATTTTCCTTTTTTTGTTGTAATTCATAACAATGTTAATGTGTATTTTCTATCTTTTTTTTTTCCTTGTAGTATTGCTAGAAATACCCCCAGGTACTCTGATGATATTTTGAATACTGTATAGTTACACTCTGAAAAGATTCATTAAAATACTATAACCAGGAAAGACTGCATGTATTCTATGTACATGTTTGATAACTTGTTGAACTTTGAAAACTTTGAAAACAAAACTTCACAAAGTTCAAGTGTATGTATTTTTAACCAGTTGAAGCCTTCTGCTTTTGATCAAAGAAAACCCTCAGTTAAGACTGTCAGTCAGAAAGGGTAACACTATTTCACGTGCCTCCATCAGACGGAATTCTCAGTATGCGACTGGATAATGTTATTGGCTGATCGATACCAGAGAAATCCTTCCTTACACAAACTGTCTGCAGCAGGTCAGGATTATGAAATTGTCCTAATCTCTGACAGACAATGTCCTTAGTACAGTTTACGCAGTAAAATGGTTTTATTATTATTGCTAGTCACTTAAAAAACATGACTTATCTGCTCTCTGTCACATAACACCTTCAGGGTAGACTGTGTGCAGTAACATAATATTGTTTGCCTGGTCTCCATACGAGGAAATCGAATCTAGAGCGGGTCTCGATGTCTTCCCACCAGCAGGCAGAGGGTACCTGATACTAAAACAGACTTTAATATGATTCATTTTTTTTAATTATACTGTACTGTTCCATTGTTTCCTTTGGTAGCCAGACACCATTTGCCTGGAACACCTACACACTTTCGAAAAGGTCCTCTTCAGATTTAATGAGAAGCCGCTTTTAATCTTGGATGTAGGATCCTTTCGCTACTGTTGGCTACTTCCTCCACAAAGACTGCCTCAGCCTTTCAGTAATGCTGGGTCATCGGTTCAAGACTTTTCTGTTTGATACTATAGTTTACTTTATTATAATTATCAGCTGGTATAATATGCAGCATTTTAGTTTTATGCTATGTTTTTGTGATTTCTAATATTAAATCAATGTCAATGTTATTTACATTTTTGCCAGTTACCTTTATCACAGTTTTTTTTTTTTTTTTAAATATTATTATTTGGTACTTCTTTAAATGGATAACTCTCATTATAAATGTAGTCTCAGCCACATACTCTTAAGAATGATCTTTCTTAATGGTGTTTGAACTCGATCAGTAGTTTGATAGTAGGTGAACCTCAAATAAAAATATAAATTATAGAACCTTTGCAATTAAGCTGAGTCATCTACCATATTTAAAAGGTACAATTAAAAAGGGTATAATTGTTTTAACTAATTTGCATAGCAGTTTTCAAAGTGTCCTTTTTTGGTCATGACCTCCTAGTGTCTGATTGGTCAGTGGAATGTCCCCCTCACTGAAATCCCTTCATTGATTGGAACACCCCCACAGATCCTCAGGATAATAACTGCTATGGGGATAGTCTCCTTTTTAACCAGTGTACAATTACTACCAAAATTAAACAACCAAAAAAAAAAAAAACACTTGATTAAATTGAAGTGCTGCGTGACATTTAGTGAATAGGCCTACTGATTGCATGTGCGTGGTTCCTTCAATTCTGCATCCCACAACAAAAGGAGCATAAAATGTGACATTACCGAGAATCAGAGTTGGCTTGCTTCTTAACAAGCAGTGAACTTTACAGAATAATACAAATGCTTTCAAGAAAGAGCAAACAGCAGGATAGCTAGTTTTCTCCAATCGTTTTGGCCTGATTACCTACTGCCTGAGCTGCAGTTTGCATAATTAAACTTCCCAGATCATTTATTATGATTTTTTTTTTATCCTTTTCTAATTAACTTTCCTTCTGCTCCAGTAAAATGTTCTGTACAATCTATTCCTGCTCTGTGGGGTATTTTCTTTTGGTAATTTTAACAACATAGCAATTATAGATTATTTCCTTCTATTGCAATTTATCCATCTTACTTAGAAATCTACCTGTGGCTAATAATGGAGCGAAAATAATTTTGACTCCAATAAAAGTATCATTAAAAAAAGCCAACTGATGCAAGACTGAAAAGTTGGCTCTTGTGGAAGTATGTAGATGCAGTGATTTACAGATAATCTTTAACACTAAACTTCTTGTTTTTGTCAAACTCAATAAAAAGACTAGATAATGCTGGATTGCTTTAGGTGTGTGTGGAATGACACCATATTTGCTAACTATAGTAGCTACAGTAAAAATAAAAAAGCTGAATATTTTGCCAAACAGGAGACAAGCAGACATTAGGTCTGTCACTTAAACTGCCCTGCCTGAAAGAACACACCCACAATAAATTTACCAAGCACACAAAGTTGCAGTTTAAACAGAACTGCAGTGTGAAAACTTAGAATGGTCATTGGTAAATGCAACTAAAACCACACGACAGTCTGCAAATCCATGTGGCCACTCTGTGTCAAAAACCTTCCATGTCTGGAGGGCAGCACAGAAAACAGCCCCTACTAAAGAGCGCTGTTGTCAGAGGAGGTTGCTAATTTGGCTCATTGAACCAGCAAGCTCGGGATCATTACCCAGGACATGCCATTGAACAATTGTTTACATACAGTTTCTTACTTAGTCTAATATAATAATGGGCCAGCATATGCATTAAACCCTTCATAAGTTTTATTTGAAATGGTTAATATGATACTGTTTGTATTTGCTGATTTAGTCTGGCTCATGACTTTTAGTCCGTACTCCTAGATATAAAAATGTATGTCTCTGCTTTTGTTGAACATGGTTATAGAAGATCCATAATTTTGGTACAATGTAATAATCCAGTCCGGGATCTTAATGAGCAATCACTGGAACTTTGCAGGAGTTAAGATCAACAGGACCCAGTTCACACACCAAAGATAACCAAGCTCACAATTGTACGTTTGTCCCAGGGGTGAAAGGCTAATGTTCTCACCACTTCTTAATTACATTCACTAAATAACGGTAAAACCCCTAACTCATACAGGAGCTTTCTGCTTGAACAGACACTGTTTAATTACACAAATTTAATATCTTCATACCGTTTGTATTGCAAACGTGTTTGTCTCGTAATGCATGAGACTGAGTTCAATCTTGTGTCCAGAAACAGAAATAATGTGCCTGCCTTCAACTCCAGCATCACTTTACATGGAATGTGAAAAAGCCTTGGCTGTCCTCGGTGAAGTTTGGAAACGTACAGCTTAAAACTTTTTATAGGACAATTTTCAAAATCTGTGAATACGTTTGTATATCATTGGGACTGTCTTAAGACCACCTTGGTGATTTTTGGTCTGTAATGCTGATGTCTGAGTGACATATTCATTGCCAGTGCCCTCGGTAAGTACAATAAAGTTATTTTTATAGAGATTAGCTGTATTTTCGTTTCCACGTCTACGAAAGAAAAACTGTATTTGAACCATACTTTAAGAGCAAGTTAGTAGATGTTTTTTCACTCAGTTCTAGACGTATACAGTCTCTGCAGGTCTGTTCTTGGAATCAGTTTTTTATGATTCACATCATTTAAGCCACGACAAGCTGCATGTTTAGTATGTAGATTTAGGTGTTTGTTTGCCTGACAGAATTCCGAATCTTTAGCTGTATCAATATTTTTATTCCAGGGGTGTTGCTGAAGGTAACGGTTAATCCAGTGCTCGAGTCATTGCCCCCCCCCCCCCCCCCCCCCCCCAAAAAAAAAAAACAAACAAGTGGTGGAACACACTATTAATTCAACAACAGTTAAAATGTAATGTATTAATGAGCGTTCAATGTTTACAAAAACAGCAATACACATACGTATACATTGCACTCTAAAGGTTTATTTAAAATTGTGTATTTTTCTGATAGCCCCAAACCTGAGTGTTACACTGTATATAACGTCACTCTGCAAAGCATATCTGACATGGGTCATTTAGAGTAAGATACTGATTTAACATCTAATCCACAGGATGGAGCACAAGGAGGCTAAATGACTTGTTCAGGGTCACACAGTGAGTCAGCCAGAGGTGGGATTTGAACTGGGGACCTTATTGTTACAAGCCCACTAATTCATCTGGCATCTTATGCATGACTTATAGCATAAGACTAGTGGTGTTGTGGTCAATGAAAAAAAGTCAGTAATGCCCCTGTGGTGGAGTTGAACAACTAGATTGAATAGATACATTGTTACTGGACCTCTGTCAACCAGAGCCCCTCCACATAGTTATTTCCCTTCTCAGGTGCTGGTCATGTCTGAACACTCACAGACCCGACAAAGCACTTCATGTGAACAGTTCTGTGAGCCTCCTTTCAGGGGCTAGGAGGAATGTTACTAGCACCACCCTGCAGGTCCAGTGTGCCTTTCAACAGAACATTAACAAAACATAAACAACCAATCACAGAACACTCACACACAAACAGAACACGCAGCTATTAGTCTCCTGCACAGTAACACAACACAGATGCTCACCATTAAAATATCCTGTATTTAACCCGAGATTTGCATATCACAGGAGAGTAGAAATGAGTAAACTCTGTATCCTATATGAGAAGTAGGCAAACGCTATATTGCCCAAATTAAAAATGAGTAAACGCCGCATATAAACCTGCATATATCCCCGAATACACCACTGCATAAGACGATAAAGAAGCTTATCATAAAACATAATTCTATTAACACACTTAAATTAATATACAAGAAAAGCATGTAATTTTTTTAAATACTGAATTTTTACCATCAGTTTCTTAAGGTGGAATTTCGTGAGGCAGACAGACTCGGACACATTCAGCTTGTTCGAAGTGGAAATGGTACAGGTTTACAAATTTATTTCCATTTCTTTTCTCGCATCATGGCTGACAGAGATTTGGGGATCCTGTTTGTGCATTGTGATGATTTTTTTTTTTTTTTTTTTTTTTTTTTTTCCAGTCAGAATAATAATCTATAACATTAATATTGTGGATCAAATATATAAACACATCTTGCTATACAGTACAGACTATCGTAAATCGAGGCTACGTTTATTGCATTTTGGCAGTACTGCATATTCAGTTGTAACTTATCTATTATAATACAGGGAATTAGTAGTACAGCTATGGCCAAAAGTTTTGCATCTCCCTATATAATAAATCATTTTGATTCAGAGTCGAATGAAGCCTGCTGAATAATGCTACGTTAACATATGGAATTACATACCGCTTTGTATTTTTCCATACTTAATGAAAAACTGACAATGACATTTCGAAATCCAACATGAAATGCTGTACTGTACTATAATTATGGCTTCTGGTATACTTTTGCGATATCGTTATGTAGTTTATTTAATTACATGATGTTAAATAAAATATCGAAATTAAAATCTATTATTTGTTTTGTTTAATTATGGCTCAATCAACAAAAATAAATATGCAGGTGAAACAACTGTACCTGTGGCGCTCTGCCATGTTTCACCCTGTGGAACTACTTCTCAAGCAGACCGGGCTGTTGGACGAACGGTTTCGCCAAATTGGTCTGGTCGGTCTCATGAAATTACACTTTTAGGATCACATAATCTGAACATTGACCTATTGCCAGAGTGCTCGCTCTGCGCCCCGCCTCCAGACAGACTATCTATCAGCTGTCATATACGAATTTGTATTTTCATAGATAGTCCACCAATACTGCGTTGCTCCGATTTCTTTTTGTAATCCCTGTATATTTTTATGTCTAGTTATTAAAGTGGGTCCAGGAGAAAAAAAGAAATGGACGGTACTGGGCCCCCCAAACAGTTGCATTCCGTTTATTGCCTGACTGCGGCCCAGTGTATTACTTCCATTTCAATTAAGAATATATCGTAAATATTTTTGAAAACTTGACTTGCTTTTTGACATTTTTCGCATAAAAAGGTGCACGCCATTTTAATTTGTGCTGGGTGGGGGTGGGGGGGTCACTGGTCTCAAATGCACCAGCAGTACACAAACCCGTTGCAGTGAAAGGGCCCGTTCTTGTTGCTAGGGAGTGACATCCCTGTGCCTGTTGCTACACTGCTACCTGCTACAACTGAACACCTCGTCAGCTAAATAAAAAAAAAAATTAAATTAAAAAAAAAAAAACGTTTCAGTAATCAGCGAGTCAACATTGCCCTGAACATGGATAACTTTGTTGTAAGCAAAAGAAAATACAAACGTGAAAATGAAACGACACATCAGCCATCTGTAAAAAAGAAAACTGCAGTTTTTTAAATCGTAACTCTTTCAGTCTAACTTTTCGAAAGATTTTCTAATGTCACCCTCTACAAATAATAGTATATAATATATATATATATATATATATATATATATATATATATATATATATATATATATATATATATATATATATATATATATATAAGGAAATAACAGCTGGAAAGGTCACATTTAGTTTTATGGGTGCAATCAATAACCACTCTGTCAAACCCACAGGCCAGTTGACCTTTAATCACTTACAGCTCTAACCTTGTCCATTTCTGTTTGATAAGGGAAGCGCAAATGCTTTTGTAGATATAAGACAAAAAATCAGCAGTGAATGCTTCTGAATTCAAAGATGTGGCTGTAAATTTTGAATAATCTCCTTTGTTATTGGCTTGATAAAATCATAACCATTAAATTACTCCTCTGGAAATTTATGAAGCACATCTGTCTCGGAGCCGCTGAAATAGAGGACTAGTATTAACTAAGAATAAACAAATAAATCCAAGCATGGCTACTACTGCTACCCATACTGAGCCAAACAATTTATAATGTTTTGGCACATACTGTAGATATAAAACAGGCTTCATTTTATTCGGCTGCTGCTATACTGAAAGCTTCACTTCTTTTTACACTTTGTTAAAAAGGGAAGCCTTGCCTGGCCAACAAAACGGCTAAAAGTAACATTAGGGACGAGTAAATATTTCCCCCCTGTGCCTCTCAAAAGTCTACACTCCCATCAAGAAACAGTCGCTGAAGTTTCATTGCAGGGATGCAGTAGCTGGTCCTATTGTATATTCTATATGATCTCAGGCACAGAAAACGCCCTCCCGCCACGGATGCCATAGAAAGGAACCCCAGTGAGTCCACCGCAAACCCCCCCCCCCACCTCCCTTTCTTCCCCATCGACCACTACAGCCTCTCGTTGCCCCGAATGGGCTTTGAACTGATGGCCATCTGGCACAAAAAGTTCCTCTCAAACCAATTTTGCTCAGATGCGACGCAGAGTTTAGGGAGAAGTGACCAAACAGAGCCTAACAAAAAGGTTAGTGTGTCTGGGCACAATCAGCACATGAGTAACTCTCTTTGTAATGTCCTTTAAACCACTTCACAGAGGGCCTGAAGACGTCCAGAAAAGAAGGCAGGCTTAGATGGCCGAAAGAAAGAGGACTCCAAGGGGCTGGTAGGCTCTTGTCTAAATTGGAAACAAATGTTCTTTAATACAGCCATGAACATTTACAAAGAGCCTCGATAGCCATGCAGTCGGTAGCGACGGCAGACTATTCTTAGTATCTGACCACACACGGCTGTTAAAATTGAATTAAAAAAAAATTGACTGCTGCATGATGTTTCCTACATATTTTCCGTTCAAAGTAATATAATCACAAATGTTTCTACCATTTGATAATGAGAAATTTTTTGAGTACCTTCAGAGTTGTGCCGTAACGAGTAGGGACCAGGCCCTCTTACTTCTTTTAAGGGTTTCCTCACTTCTGTCTTATTCTCACCAGGGATGCTAGAAATCTAATCTATTTGCTGTTGGAGGATTTTCTATCTTACCAGATATTTCTGTATTATGATCTCAGTACTGACTGACGGTTGTTCTACGGTAGCTAGATAAAACATAGACAATCCATTCAACAGCATGTGATAATAACAGCGTTCCTGTAACTGTTACGTTTGTATGATTTCATACCAGTTTCTCAGTGATATTAATTTGTATGAAAAATATTCACTCAGTCATGCTGAAAACAAAAAAGTTATTCAACTTTCAACACTATATAAATTATTCTTCCTTATCATATATTCATCATTTGCAGATATTAAGTTGATAAATTACAATAAAATGACTTTTCTAATGTAAGAAGCTTTTAATCTATTTAAACTCTTGGTCGCAGCATCTTTGTTAATCAGATCACCACAGGGAAAAAGATTAAGGAAAAGTATTGTTATTTTACATCTCATTGAGCAAGCCAATTTTATAAGCATTTTTTATTTTATTGCATTATAGTGTGAATCAATGCAGAAACATAGCTAATAGGAACTGCCAGTCTTCTACAGTACAATGCAGTCTCTTTATGCACTTGACAATCCACATTTATTTTAAATTATTTAAAGAGCAAAACTCATTTTCAATTGTGTTAATATAGGAGACTTTTATTTTTTGCCAGTTCATTTTTTGATTCTACAAAAACTGGTGCAAACATGGCACTGTAGTTAACTGTTAATGAATCTAATTGTGAAAGTGCTAAACCATTTTGTGATCACATGTCTAAAAATACTATGATCCACAAGTCAAGATCAAAAGCTTTATAGGAAGCCCAGAAACCTGAGGCCATCAAGTTACCCATGTCAAACTTCAAGGACAAATAATTCAGATAGTTTACTTGTGCACAGCAAAGAGAAATGGTCTGACATTCAGACTAATGTGGAACAGTTAGTTCAATTGTGCATAGTCAGTAGTTGAGAACTGGCCTTCCATGAAGTAATTGCTTTATGCTTTTATTTCAACATAAGTACATTGAAATAGTGTGTCTGTCATATCCAAAATGTCTGTAGAAAATGGTAGAATTCAGTTATTAATACCAGTTACTTTTCTACAGTCTATTAAAACTGTGTTGATTTTTTTTTTCTAACACTAGAATAAATGACATGTATTGTTATTACAATATTGCTTCATGTTTGATGCTTAATGTATGCAGTGGCCACTAATTTGTTTGGTTCATCTCACGTTACCCTACAATAAGCAATAAATTGTAAATAAGCATGTGGAGCCAGGAAAAAAGAAAGGGTAATAACATATTAAAAAGTTAATGAATTGAAAAACAAATGCAGTTGCTGCTGAAGGATGATATTTAATTACATCATTTAATTTTTTTAATGATCCCCTGTGAAATTTTAAGGATCTGGATGCTATTGAATTGTTGTTAGAGTTGTGCTGGGTTTACAAGGTACTATTTCCTACACAGTCTGTGGTAGCGTAGATAGAAATACTTGAATAGTATATTTCTGATAACTATGACATGTTTTTTTTTTCTACTTTTAATGCACATTTCTGCTTATATCACTTTTTTGTTTCTGGTGGTGACATTTCTCATAAATCAAAATGCCTTGTCTTCGTTCTTTCAACCTTGGGGGGGGGGGGTGACACTGTAATGCCCTTGATCATTTCAAAAGATCGCTTGTTTGTCATTCTTGCAGTTTTATGCACATGATGCAAATGTCTGAATATGTACTCCTACTGAAAAGTAACAGTAATAACTAAGTGGGCTTCATATCAACTGTAATAGACTGATCTCTCTGTCTTTTTAATCCTATGATTACATTTTAATTAAGGGACAGTCATCCTTATACCAAAAAAAAGTTTGCATTAAATAACTGCCCGCAGTTTTTTTGCATACCGGCAGTATTTTTATCTCTTTAAAGAAACAGTTCTTTAAAAAAGAGAATAAAACCAATAAACCCCCCTTTAAAACAAGAGGCCAAAGATTGGCTGGGCCTGGAGAATGAACTGCCTCCTAATCTCTCCTGGAAGTTCACATTGATACTTCTTGTGCTACCCCTGCTTTGTGGAGAGCTATACAGTATCCAGTATCCAGTATGTCAATTACTAAGCTTTCATGAACAGTAAAATTCATTAGAAAAAAAAAAAAAAACATCAAACAAAAAACAATCAATAACACCAAATCAAATCTATCATACAAAGTCCCCTATTTCCAGTGATGCAGGTAGGCATACTGGGTAGTTTGCCTCTTATACCTGTAAGTGAGTGTCTGGAATAAGGTGGCCTCAATTTAGCCCCCAGCGTGCACAACTGGCAGCCTCTTTTTTTGGAGGGATAACGTACAGAATAACAGAGAGTTTTCAGGTTATAGCTCATAAAGTTAGGAATTATGGGAAGTTATGTTGTCTACTGGCACTGTGGAAGCCTGTAGTGATTGTCCCAATTTTTTTTTGTTTTTTAGAACTGAATTCACCAGCACCAAAACACCAAAAAAAATAACATGATGGTACTGTGCAAACTTTCAGCACTAAATTTACAACTAGATGAAGTCATGTTACATTCAAGCGTTGAATTTGCAGAAGATAATAGAGGACAAACAATAATTAAGTTCTACATCATCTTAAGGGTAACACACATAATCTGGCATATCAAATTCTGGCACAGTGTGAACATCGAAGTTTTTTTTTTTGTTGTTGTTCATACTCTCAGGGGTGTGCAGTTTTTTTTTTTTTTTTTTTTTTTTGTCCAAGGGACAAAATGCTAGAAATATCTACTTGTCCTTCTTAAAAATCTACCTGCCCCCAATTCAGTTTTCAGAAACTTGCATGACTCTCTAGAAATATACCCAGAGTGTTTTTCTAGCAACAGAAAGAGCATAGGAATAATTAATAATTTAAAAATATTTGTCCAACAGACAAAGTATAACGGCAAAACGTGTTGCCCATCATGTAAATCTTGTTGTGCCGGTCGTCAAGCAATCTGAATTGCACCTTTTTAAGTCTGATTCATTCAGCTCATATAAAATGCTCACATGAAAACTGGGTTTTCCTGTTAAAAGTGTCTTTCTTGCTTCTAATCAGAAGCAGCTGTGGTGTGGAACCTGGTTAATTTCTCTTTACACGTACTAATAGCATAAATGGTTCTCCAGTAACTGAACCACACAAATAGCTTAATCGAAGCTGTCATTTATTAAGTAGGTGCAAAATTGTGTTGACTTGTGGTATATTCTTTTGGTAATTTCCAGACTTCAGTTATTTTATTGGGGGATTCAGCATGTCAAGGGACCCCAAAATCAAAGCTAAAAAATGAAATTAGAAAGCTCAGCTAAGCTCAACTAAAAAAGTAAAAACCTACTTTTGAGTTTGCTCAATCCTGAGTACGTATTCAGTGTTGAATTGACTGTGTCCAGAACATTTTATAATGTGTTTAGTGCATTTGGAGCATTTAAAAAAGTGATACTGCAGTAACTTTTTTTTTTTTTTTTCACTGATTTTAAAAACAATGTTCAAGAAGTGCTTTATAAATAAAACTCCATCCCATGCTATATCATCCATTAAAGCACATCTGGTTAATTTAATCTTGTTAAATTAATCAACAAATATTTCATTTAGTGCATGTACTGCCACTCCCTATACATGCCTTTCTGGGGTTTAAAAGCACACACATCATGGAAAATATTACTTGACTCTTGTTTTTTTTTTTTTTTTTTTTTTTTTTTTTTGTAAAGGAAAGAAATACCTGTTGTTTAAAAAAAAAAAAAAAAAAAACAACAACAACAACTCTGATATAGTTTGTTTCTCATTTTGTAACATTAACATGAAATTTTATAAGATGGGAGAAAACCTTATCATTTAAGGACTGGACTAAACATGTGTAATATGGCAAAATATTTGCTTATCAACATGAGAACAGCTATTTTCAGACTGGCTGTAAACCCTGGGTAATTCCACTGCATTATCAATGTGCTCTTGATTAAAACATGTAGGTCCTCCAGAAAAAAAGTTAGATTCCCACCCTGCCCTTCATATTCTACTTCCATCTTCAGGTGCGATTTTGTGAGACCTACTGATAATCATCTTTGTGAAAAGGCCATTTACGTGGGACCCTTTAGGAACGTTTCGAGTTCCAGCTACAAATAAGCAGATATAAGGAGGTATATATTTGCCACCTGAAGTAAATAGAATCTGAAATAAAAGTGACAAATTGAAACCGAGCATAAATGGCAAATTATCATTTTGAGCACCTTGTTTCGCTTTTATTAACCAACCAACCGCTGTCCCATGTTAAGAAGTCTTTCCCAACTGGCATCTTATTTTGAACAAGAATTGATGATGCAAGTTAACTTACTGTATGTAATGTCATGACTATTCTTTAATGCCAAGTCTCCAGTGGCATATTAATATATAATATATATATATATATATATATATATATATATATATATAACACTTCCTGGATAAATAAAGGTAAAAAATTACACATTTGTAATATAAATGTAATTTAAATACTGCTAGAAACTGAATGAGATCAAAACTATTTCAGATTGATGGAGGAATCTGTTAGGCATATACAAAAAATAGACATAGCCATTAATATTGAAGCAATTTAGGCATGGTCAAAGCTTTCAAAAGCTTAATTTTATACAAAAAACAATCATTTTGGCTGTTTTATGCAAAAATAATAATTTTTCGCTACTGCTTTGGTTTTGCATGGGTTCAACAAGTGAAAGTGGGAGCTACAAAGAGATGGTGTTTATATTTGGGAAAGTGTAATTGTTACAGGTCAGGTTTGGGGCAGTCTGGCAGGGCAAAGCCTGGCATTATTCACCCATCCCATGCTGTACAATAACAACAGACAATCCTGGTCTGACTTCACAGTGTGTTAATTAACCACCACAGAGTCAATTTTTTTTTCAAGAAAACAGCCAAGTCTGAACTACTTGTTCATATGACCTATTATTTAATGTAACAGAAAACCCAGTCTACTGAGATTTGGCGTTTTTGATGTTCTCACAGTTTTGATTTGGTCCAGGTTAAAATAAATGGAGACAGACAGACAAACTTACAGAATATTTTTCAAAGTCCTGTAATGGTATTGGTGTTTTGAATAGCACTGGCATTCAGTTAATCAGTTAACACTAGTATACTAACAGACCAATAGCGATAGCGCCTCAGATTATATTACCTGACCGTCTCACATGGCACTCTTTCAGTGATTTATACTTCAAAGTAATTATAGAAATGTTAGTAACCGTGTAATTACAGAATGTATGCTTATACCATCATATTACAATATAGTGGAAAACAGTTCCCAATGCAATGAATAAAAGTCAAAATTTGAAACATTATTTGACAGACACAGTTCCAGTTCTATCTTAAATATTACTGGGGATTTGCTAAAGTACATTACTGTAATGTACTGTATCGACAGCAGGACTTTGGATTGTGGTGCTACTGCAACATTTTTCCTTATACTATTAAATTCTCTGCCACTTTTTAAATGTTTACAACTCACCCACGTCTGCACTCCTTAAAACAGCATAAGACTCTTTTAATTGGTTTGTTTGTTTATTTGTTTTACTTGTATGTGTGTTTGCAATTTCGGAATACATCCCCTTAATTGAATCCTGTGTTTGTTTTCTGCGCCCCGTGACGCTCATTAAAAAAAGATGTGCCGTTTCAGTGAGACTTTCATAGTGCATTAAGTTTAAAATCAACCAGATAAACAATGTACAGTAAACGGGTATCAATTTACAATAATCATCCATTCATATGAATAAGGGTTGGAATAAGACTTGAATAACAGTGAAATGCATTACAAATGAATGCCCACCTTATTAGAATAGGATCTAATTGCAACTCTGCACTTTGTCCAGGTTAATAAACTATTAGCTGCTTGACATATAAAGGCTCTGTAGAAGCAACAGAATATTACAGCCACAGACCTAACCGATGGAAAGAAAAAAAAAAAACAGCAGCAGAATTCATACAGGAAGCTACAGAGCAGCTCATCCCACTTTCCTTGGCCAAAAAGTTCATAGAGCTGCTATGTTTAGCTGTTAAATAGTACACTTTCTATTGAGAATGGTGGTGATTCATACAGCTGTCTGCTGTTCATGCTTCCTCCAAACTCTTAACAGCCAACATGAGACATCATGAATGCTATAATAGCAGTGTTCTGTACCCTCTCTCTCACTCCCTCGCTCTCTTGATTCTCCCTGTTATTTATTTCACCTTTCATTTATTTCAGCAACCATCAGTTTGCAGCTTCTCCTTGAGTATACCCTTAGCTAGGCTTGTTATGCATGTTAGTTTTAACACAAGATGGAAGCTGAACATTCTGGCCTCACCAGAATGGCATTCCTACCTGTCAACAACAACATATTCTACAACTCCGGGTTTCAAAGTGCCCCATGCTGCTACACAGTCATGTAATATACTGCACAAGGAAAAAAAATATTGATAAACATAAACGTTTATTTTGTGTATATAAACACACATACAAATACATGGTGGCACATATCCAGGTTTGGTACATGCATGGCCATAGACAGTGTTTGTTTACAAAGTAATTCAAAGAAAATGCATGCATTTTCCAGCTTCAATAAGTATGTAATTAACGAAGGATCGTACCTAAACACCTCAAGTTTTCTTTGCAGATCATACTGTTCTGTTTAAAAACACTTTACCAACTGTATCCTGGAAACACAGTACTTATGCAGTAATAGCGGGATTTGATTGTTTTTTAAAATGTTATTTAGTCTCATTGTTTAGTCTTATTATAAAATCAAAGCAAAAAATGGCGGTGGGGATTAAAATTAACTACTTCGCTGATTCAATTCCTATATAATGCAAACAGCCACTTTGTTAATACGATGTACTTTGCAGGTTTTTTATTTATTTATTTTTTTTAAAATTCTCCAAACTTCTTTTTTTCCCTTTGATCACACCTACAGCTAAACAAGGGTAGAGGAATATGCATGGTGCTTTGAGTCTGCGACAGTTCACTGTGCACTCCATCACTGTCAGGACAAGAAGCCCATACGATGGCACTGTTTTTGATAAATATCTGTCTCACTAGATGAACAGTATAATACGAGGCTCTAGTGGCTGTAAAGTAGTAAAGCACAAGTACAAATGCAAGTCTAACAACAGTGGCTGATACATTCTGAATGTTTTTTTTAAACAGAATTTAGAATCTGATGTATCCACCTGCGATGACGCCTTGCTATCTTGTACCGTGCATAGGTCTCGGTTGAAAACTGTTTCTTACCTGCTGGACAACTGCATTCAGGCGGCGCTTCGCGTGCAATCCTGATTTTTGCCAAATGTTCGTATGATCTCTGTAGAATAATAATATACTGTAATTGGATTTAAATCAGTCAGGTTTTTTTTTTTTTTTTTTTTTTTTTCTGCACCAGAAGTGGAAACAGAGTTTAAAAAAATAAACACATGTGTTATTCCTGCGTCTATGAAATCTAACAGTTGTTGTAAGCCTATTTTTATATAACAAACAGTTACATGTAATTATATTACCACGAACGAATAAACATTCATTAGTAAAAACAGGCAACCACAACAGTGTACATATTCCATACACATGTTTAACCTTGGAAATAATGATTTCGTACCTGCGCCAGAAGTTCATCCACTCTTTCTTGCACCATAGAATTGAGCTGATCCACTGAAAAGGCTGGCGCTCGATGGTGGTCGTACAACTCTCCTTGTCCAGTTTCTAACGCGTAAACCCTATCTTGGAACTCTGAGGTTCTTACACTGAGAAGTATACAGTATGCTACACACAGAAGAGAAAACATACATGACAGGACATTGGGGAAAGTCCTGCTGCAGCAGCGCTGTGCATTTGAACCAGCTTTACTCTCCATATCTTCACTACGTCTTGGGTCGTCTTTTTTAGCTGCTGCCGTCATGTTATATTTCAATAATATAGCACCAAATTTGAAATACTTAACATAAAACACCGTTGTTTTTTTTTTTCAACAGGCCAACTGATAAATATTAGATTTTGCCAGACACGACATTTACGCGTTGGAAATATAAATTAACAAAACTATGTTTAAGAAAAAAAAAAAGATCCAATTCCAAATGTAAAACGCCGCGTGGAATGACCCACGCGAGTTTCCAGTTATCAGAGTAAATGTTATTTAAAACCTGTCACCGGGGACCTGGTCTGCAGAACCCTGCTGATCGAACTTGTTGCACCGTTCTCTGACAAGCCTCCCCCACCTGATTCCAAAATAACAAGCACCGAACAGAATGCTGTGCAAATGAAAGACCTGGAGCTATTACTATTAGGTGAATAGAACACAAACACAGCAGTGCCAATCTTGTACAGTAACTGTACTGATGAACACTGTCCCCACAACCCACAGTAAATACTGCAGCACGCCTTCAAGTCCCCTCTGGTCACTGTCTCATTAACATAATTTATTATAGTCTGCACCTCGTGCACTTCTGGTTCTCTGTCTATTACCATAAAATAAATCCATATGCATGAGAGGCGTGTCGTCAGGGTGCCTGTGAACAGAGTTGGAGAGCGGCTTTTTTAACGTTGTACAAGCAATTAAAAAAAAAAAATAAAATAAAAAATTGGAAGGGAGCTGAAGTGAGTTAGAGCGTTGTCTCTAATACTAATAATATATTGTGGCAATGCAATATCATAGCTACATTATTATTATTATTATTATTATTATTATTATTATTGAAAGGTTTGGTCCTTGACGTGTGCTTCTGGCACCACAGTTTAGTTAGCAGTAATCTCCCTTTCTTTTAAGTTATTTCGTAACTACTGTATTTGATGAATGACTGATGAATTGGTAAATCAGGTTTGCCATTATGAACTGGTGGTTGCTTCTGAATGCATGCTGGTGCTTCATTTGCACTGCGAACCTACTTTTACAGACATAGCTTGGACAAAAAGGTGAGTAATTGGAGGTCAAGCTAATTTTAACCAAGGAGACATGACAGTGGGAAAAATGTGTTCTAATATTATATAAAATTGGCCTTTTCATACAAAATCTGAAATATTAAATAAAAAAGCTTTCTAAGAAAAAAAAAAAAAGCCTCCAGAAGTATTGTATTTATTCATAAAACATTCAATGAAAATTAAGTTGTTTTTCTCTCTTATCACCCTTTCACTTAATCTTATGCTGTTAAGCAGTTAGATGGACTGTCTTTTAATGACAGAAGAAGCCTTTCTTCTCTAGGCTCACAACCCTATTACAGGAAAGTGGAAAATGAACATGCTTACCGTGATTAACTTTTATAAGGGGAATATGAAAGACTATAGTGCTTCCATTCCAAGACAGTGTCAGGCAGTGGCCAGCAAAAAAAACATTAAAGCAAACATACAGTATTTAAAACAACTGTATGATCTATTAATTTTAAGAATTGTTTATATTTTTTTATGAATTTAGTGAATCATAAAGGAAATGCTTTGAACTGTATACAGATAAAATGGTTGCTTCTCACTGTTGTTCATCCGGTCTGTTATAAAAGCAAAATTAGTATCCATGGTCACCACAGTGTATTTGTCAGTCTGTAACAATGCCACAACATTCTTCAGGATTATTCCCATCTCACTATCTTTAAAACAGTTCAAAGAAAAAGAAGGACGCACTTTTTTTTTTACCCAGAGAATAGTCTTAAATGTAAAGTTGTAGCAGCAAAACCACACCGGTGTTAGTCAAGGAACAATTCAACTAATGGTATCTCAGCAATGGGGGAATGGCCTAGTCTTCTTCCTAACATGTTTTAAAGCTTTATAACATTTTTGTTCACTTTAGGCAAGTTTTAAAAGGAATGCATTGATAAAAATCAACCATATTTTTAGGCACACACTATACAGTGATACATGAGGGCTTATTCTGATGCAACCATAAAGGCAGATTGTAAGAGAGCAATAATATTAGTTTATAGAATAAAACCAAATATATTTTATTGTAAACAAGGTCTAACCATGTGTTAACTGAATTAGCGAATTATTGAATTGTTAAAAAAAAATAAATAAATACAGGGAGCACTGTATGGGGATTCATGATGTCTTTCTCAACTGTCAACTCCTTCTTAGTACCTTTCACTTAGGCTTTATTTCTATAGTCCATTCTCACTCCTAGGACCCCAGCCTGTACTGCATCATGCACAACTTCGATCACTCACTCACAAGAGCTACAATAGAATTGAAAACTAAATAGTGTATCTAGTTCATACTGTCTCCAGCACAGTTCTGGTCTTCTGATCATTGTTGCAGGAGAGAGCATGATGCACTCAGATGTTTGTTTGTTTTTTCTCCTGGTGAATGCTCCCAAGTAAAAGTTGAGAAAAATATCAAATAGCAGGGATACTGTACCACAGCAATATTGACCACAAAAGAACAGCAAAAGTAAAGCTTTTTGAAATTGTACACTAAGATCATTAACCTAGATAATAACTGCCCTGAAGGTAAATATGCTTGTGAGTACATATACCTTGATGGGTCAAACTGCCTCTTCTCATTCCCAATATTTCTGTTTACTTTCTTATGTCTAAAAGCAATATTCACCAAAGTGTTTATAATAGAGGTTACATTGATGATGATGTATCTGATGCCTGGCTACTGTGATGTAATTCTTCTGGGAAACTTTGAGGTAATGATATTTCAACACGTTTGATATATCTGACCCACTTCTATGGGGATTTGGAATTGTTATATCATTAAAGCAATATTTATTTTTTAAATGTAGTGTATGAGGAGGCCTCCTCATTTATTACAATTTGGAATGTTTACCTCCTTGTAAACCGCACTCCATTTCATAAACTACAGAAATAAAAAGCTGTAGTATTTCGTGACATATCTCATGGCAACGGAGCAATCTGATTGGTTGTAACGGTTGTATTGGTATATTATGAAGTATAACCAGCTCAGTATAGAAATGAACTATGCTGCAAGCAAAAGAAAATGTCAGCAATCCTTAGGCACCAGCATTTCACTTCACTGCCAATAAAAAGTATTTGCTAGTGTACAGGTTTCTATAGACACCATCAAATACACTGTGTATCAGGAATTGACACCAACCGGATTAATGTAGTTATGTCATACTGGCAGTTGACAAGAGGCAGTGCTCAAGCTCAATTCTTAGTATCGTACATAATAAAAGATGAGAACCAGTTACTGTGGACCTGTGTTTAAATACATAGAGGTTAGACCTGAGAATAATCTATTAATAATACTCTGTATTAAAGGGCCCGGTTTAATTACACTTTTAGCTGGTTGAAGTTACACATTCAGGCAATGCGTAAAGTGCCGAGAGAGAAGACCATTTTTGTTATTGCCTTGTCAATGATGTCCTAACCAAATCAAAATAAAAACAGCTCTCCACATTCTGTTTAATGCGTGAATATACATTTTCCTAATATGACTTTTCCACTGCAAAATGTTAATTGAATTAGGCCTATACATGCATTATTGTACTGGTACAGTAAGATTAGCTTTGTAACAGTGAATTTAATTAAGGATCAGAACCCTGATTTTTGGACATCACCCTCAGGTATTTAACTGTGTTAGGGAGACAAGGTCAGCTACCAAGGAAATGCCTGCTAATATATATATATATATATATACAGACGTGCTCAAATTTGTTGGTACCCCTCCATAAAAAACGAAGAATGCACAATTTTCTCTGAAATAACTTCAAACTGACAAAAGTAATTGGCATCCACCATTGTTTATTCCATATTTAATAGAAATCAGACTTTGCTTTTGATTTTTTATTCAACATAATATTGTAAATAATAAAACAAATAAAAATGGCATGGACAAAAATGATGGGGCCGCTAACCTAATATTTTGTTGCACAACCTTTAGAGGCAATCACTGCAATCAAACATTTTCTGTAGCTCTCAATGAGACTTCTGCACCTGTTAACAGGTAGTTTGGCCCACTCTTCCTGAGCAAACTGCTCCAGCTGTCTCAAGTTTGATGGGTGCCTTCTCCAGACTGCACGTTTCAGCTCTTTCCATAGATGTTCGATAGGATTCAGATCAGGACTCATAGAAGGCCAATTCAGAATAGTCCAATGTTTTGTTCTTATCCATTCTTGGGTGCTTTTAGCTGTGTGTTTTGGGTCATTATCCTGTTGGAGGACCCATGATCTGCGATTAAGACAGAGCTTTCTGACACTGGGCGGTACGTTTCGCTCCAGAATGCCTCGATAGTCTTGAAATTTCATTGTGCCCTGCATAGATCCAAAGCACCCTATGCCAGGCGCAGCAAAGCAGCCCCAAAACATAACCGAGCCTCCTCCATGTTTCACTGTAGGTATGGTGTTCTTTTCTTTGAAAGCTTCATTTTTTCGTCTGTGAACATAGAGCTGATTTGCCAAAAAGCTCCAGTTTTGACTTATCTGTCCAAAGGACATTCTCCCAGAAGGATTGTGGCTTGTCAATATGCATTTTAGCAAATTCCAGTCTGCCTTTTTTATGTTTTTCTTTCAAAAGTGGAGTCCTCCTGGGTCTTCTTCCATGGAGCCCACTTTCGCTCAAAAAGCGACGGATGGTGCGATCAGAAACTGACGTACCTTCACCTTGGAGTTCAGCTTATATCTCTTTGGCAGTTATCCTTGGTACTTTTTCTACCATTCGCACTATCCTTCTGTTCAATCTGTGGTCGATTTTCCTCTTGCGGCTGCGCCCAGGGAGGTTGCCTACAGTTCCACGGACCTTAAACTTCTTAATAATATTTGCAACTGTTGTCACAGGAACATCAAGCTGCTTGGAGATGGTCTTGTAGCCTTTACCTTTACCATGCTTGTCTATTATTTTCTTTCTGATCTCCTCAGACAACTCTCTCCTTTGCTTTCTCTGGTCCATGTTCAGTGTGGTGCACACAATGATACCAAACAGCACAGTGACTACTTTTCTCCATTTAAATAGGCTGAATGATGGATTACAAGATTGGAGACATGTGTGATACTAATTAAAGAAACTAATTAGTTTGAAATATCACTATAATCCAATTACTTGTTATCTTTTCTAAGGGGTACCAACAAATGTGTCCAGGCCATTTTAGAATATCTTTGTAGAATAAACAATAATTAATCTCTTTTCACAGCTTCTTTGCTTTATTCTATGACATACCAAAGGCATGCAAGTAACATGATAAAATAGCTTTTAATTTCATCACTTTTCAGGAGGAATGAAGCATTATTTCAATGAGCTGTAAGGGTACCGACAAATTTGAGCATGTCTGTATATATATGAGTGTGTGTGTGTGTGTGTGTGTGTGTGTGTGTGTGTGTGTGTGTGTGTGTGTGTGTGCGTGTGTAGTTGGATGTCTTTGTTAGACTTGTTGTATTCAGTTATATTATTTTATTCTGTGTTGTTGCCGATGTGTTGTGTTGCCGCTGTTCCATCTCTGACTCAGGAATCGATGGCTGCTCACTCTGCTCACACGCTGGATCCGCTGGATCTCTGCTTTCCGCGCTTGCATTTAATGGAAAGCTCTTTGTCTTGTTTGGTTTTTAATGATGCTTTATTCAAATTGTAAAAGGTACACAAAATAACCAGCTTTCATACAGGAGCCCATAGGATCCCTGGGTCTGACTCCAGGCCCCGAGCTCAGTACAACTTTTCATTCACATTTCCCGGGGTTAAATAGCCCTTGTTCCGCACCTAGTCCCTGAAGCAGGCAACCTAGGGAAAGTAAGGCATCCTTATCACAACTCTATGACTGGTCAAAATCATACAAAGCTTGGCTGTCCTCAGTCTAGCTCACGCTAGATGGTTGTCAAGTGTACCACAGTGTGACTAATGCTTTTGCGTTTTTACATTCAATGTTAGTGTACATAATTATAACAAACTAAAATTCAGTAGTATCTGATTATAAAATCATACAGTACATAAAAACTATCATTCAATTGTGTTCAAGGATTACAGGTAATACTGCATATATTGCCTTTTAATGCAGTGTTTTACTGGTTATTGTCAATAATGTGCAAATCCTGCAATATAGTAGTAATAAAACACCTAATTTGCTATATATATATATATATATATATATATATATATATATATATATATATATATATATATATATATATAGACGCACACACACACACACAGTATAATCAGGGGTTAATTGCTTTCTTTCTGTTTCGCTTTTTTAAAGCTGGACATTCTACCTGAATGTTCTGCAGCCACTTACTATGTGGTAGGCCTACCTACTGTTTGAAAGTGTCATGGAGTGGGGCTTTTATAATACTAGTCAATTTTCATATCTACTATCTATCTAGCACGCTTTCACTGCTTATGGCATGCTGTCTCAGATGCTCTCAGAGCAAGATTGAAAACCTTGCATTGCTGTATACTTCATCTTAGAAGACATCAACTGAAAACCAGTCTGGTTATCGTCTTTCCTGTCTTTCTAAAAAGGCACTAAAGAATTTTTAGGCATGTTTTTTAATTATTATCTATGCAGCTGCTCAGGCAATGTAGCAAATCATTTTAAAAAGAAAGCTATGATACAGGAATCTTGTTGGTACCACAGAGGAGTTAGTGTACTTGTGGTATCTGTTCTTGATGGTATTTCTAGTTGAAGTTGCCATCTACCATGCCGTGGGTTATTTCTATACCCTTTGAAACATTTGGAAGGCACTGTATGATAACTTGAGGGGAAAAAAAAAAGTTTCTAATATATACTCAACCCTGAAGTTTCCATCAGAATACTGGTAAGGCATTAGTTTGTCTACGTGACAAATAAATAAATGTATACATTTAGTGTCACTTTATGACTCATGTTTAATTCAAGATTCTAGCATAGGCACATCTTTCATTAGAAAAAGTGTCAACAACTGGTGTTGATTCTTCTTAAAACTGATAACCTTCCTTATAAACCCTTAATATAATACACATATTACGCCACACCTCCTTCTTAGTTTCTTAAATTTAACCTCAGAGTTTGTAATTTAAACGTGTGATATTGATGTATGTCCTAGGAAAGTGTATTAACCTCTCGCTTCCTTGTGCAGCCTGGTTTCCCTTGTGTCCCACATCTGCCTGTTTCCATGCACTGTCAAGCTATTGATCACCTTGGACCCCAGTGGATGCTGGTGTCTTTTGACTATGGCGGTCCATCACATTCTATTTTACATGTTTAAATAACTAGCTGGTGATTTTATTATACCCTCTGTTTTTTTCAGGAGCTGTTCTACTTGCAATACAAACAGAAGCATGATTTTTAAAACGTGTTCACTGGCTCGTATTTCTATAATGACACTTTGGTTGATTTAGTATTGGTTACATCATCTTACGGCAAGCGTCGTGAACAGCTCCCGAACAGGTACAAATTTAACAAATGCAATATAATACAAATGGAGTCATTGTAATAAGAGGGAAGAATGGTTGAAAACATCATACAAAAAGACCACGGAACAGACACAAAAAAAAACAAACAACAGAAAATGAAGCTGTTTACTCTTTATTTTCAGACTAAAACACCCCTAACCTTTTCGTATTCATTTTTAAACATTTAATCTAACAGGTATCTCTACAGTTTGTTAATATAGTTTACTGCTGTGCGGATGTGTTGTAAAACAGCACCACCTTGTGGTCACATTCATAAATAGTCACAAATATCGGTGTACTCTGGAGACCTACTATGAATAACAGCACAAGAAAGCCCAAATGTGGCCTGCACTGTTTCCAAGCTGTTTCATACAGTGGACGAGATGAAAAATTCAAAAGGAAGAACCAGATACGTAACTATTGCATTTATTATCCTTGTATCTGTGTACAGAGCAGAGAAGTCATAACTAAAGTCAGTGGTAGAGGCTTTTATTCTTTGCTTTAACAAGTATTTCAGCACTTTCTTTCTTTCTTTAACTATATTATTAAATATGAATCTACCCTTTCTATCTCTTCAGTAGTGACATTAAGCGACACATTTTAACAGGGAGGTGAGGTATTTTTGTGTTACCATATCCTTGGTAAATCGTACAAATATCTTACAAATAGGTACCTGAGTGGTTGACTCATGGAAACATCACTTTACCCACCAACAGCACAGGAAGTGGACAGGGAAAGAAAATCAACTTTCACGCAATTGTTACTGCCAATTTTTCAAGCAATTTGTTAAGCAAGATACTGTAGTGTCCACTGTGCATTAGGCATCCCAGAAAAAAAAAAAAAAAAAAAAATTAGCATCATGACAGTGTTTCCTCATAACATGATTTTGTTTTTATAATAAGTTATGTCCCTACTAGAACATATTAGCAAGAACTACATCATTTCACTGAGAGTGTAGCTCTTACACGTTTCAATTACAAAGCATTCTAAACCTTTAAACAGCAGCAGGTTCTATATAAACAAATGAAATAAGTTATCAGTTTTTTTTTACATTTATTTGTTTTTTTTTTTACATTTATGATTTATAATAACAGGTTTATAAGTGAACACTGCATTAATCTGAAGTCAACAATATTCAATAACAGTTATACCACAATAATATAAAACATGTGGTTGATGATAAATAGTTCACCAGCAGGTGGCTCCATAGGCAATTGTGTTCTTGCACAAAGGAGAAGAGCATTTATCTCTCAGGCAAGCAGGTTATCAGCATGTTGCTTTAGAAAGGAAGGCTTTTCATTCATTCACAAACAAGAGTACAAACAAGTTTAAAATGTAAAACCTTGGTTTGAAATCTATTTAGGTGATTTATTTATTTATTTATTTATTTATTTTTTGGTTTTAAATATACAAGGGATAACACCGGCATATCAGGAAATAGTTTATTTTAAAACATTAAACATAAAACTAAACATGTTGTTGACAGATGTGAATATTTTAAATTCAAAGATTAAAATCTTCCTTGGCGGTCACAAACAAAAATGGGTTTGATGGGTGCAAGTATTAATCCCACACCACACATACAGCTCAATCTGTGTAGTAACATGTAGACAAGAGGGTCGGGCTCAAGCATGGGGCACAGTTATCTCCAAGTACAGTCCATGCAATCTTTAGATATTATATGACAAGTTTTTTGGTCTACTTTTTTAAGGTCCTGGATTTTAATTTGTTATGTTCTCCTTATGCTCAGACTACACTGCATCCCATTGAAACACAAATGGCAGGAATTTGCTTGCAATATTATATACTATATATTGTTGTTTTACTTAACACTATATATATTTGGGCACAATTACTTTTGCAAGATGCAGATTGACAGGAACTGTGCTGCCTGCTTTGTAGTAAGACAGCTTCTCCTAAATGGTGTGAAGGCCGTTATCTAGGGAACCAGGCAAGTAGACAGTGGGTTATGTATTCTACAATTCATACAGTGTCTGTGTTATGGTTTTTTGATACTAAAGCAGCTCATTTTAAAATGATTATCTCTCCTGGGTTCATCTCACTGTGCACCTTCAGCATTGACATACACCCTCTAGCAAACGTCTCACTTGTTGAGATCACCAAGCCTTGGCATCTCTGTTGGTCACTGTCACCCAGTCTACTAGAATTAGAACTGTCCTGGAAAGACTATAAGTAGGTCTAAACAGTAAAGTACTGTCTCCCATTATACTGTGTGCATTACTGTTGATTAACAATGCATTTTACTCCCTTGCCTCTGTACAGATACATATATTTGAGTTACACCTCTTGCAACTGTCAGGCCCACCTTAACAGAAAGTCTAAAGAAATTGTCACTTTCAGTGTATACATCAGCTACCGATGAGTTCAAGATTTCTACTGAGAAAGCCAATTATAAAAATCAAAGTCTATAAAGATACATGATGATTTGCTCCCCCCCAACCCTGACCCCCTCCATACTTTGCCTCAAGATGAACAATAGTATGCTTGGCAACAATTATATCAGCTAATTGAGAACTGAAACCTGAATAGTACACTTCCAGTAATGAATAGACATGCACTTGCATCCACTCTGTAATTCTGTTTAGGAGAGCCTAGACAAGCTCCATTTCATTTCCTTTGCTGATACATCTTACCCACTCGAAAAGCAAAAAAGGTTATCATCAAAATTCTAATTAAAGAGGATGATTGACTGAGGTGGGACATCAAAGACCAGAAGTATCTATGATAAGTCAAACTCATATTAATTAGTCTGAGTGGAGGAAAAAATCAAGAGATGTCAAGCTGAGGCAGCTGCAAGGAGAAAAAAGCAAATGGAAAAAAAAAAAGATGTTCTTTGAAGTTAAGAGCTGAGATAGTGATGCAGGTAATTGTGTCTGACTGGTGCAAGTAATGAAGAGCTGTAGATCTGTGCTTGGGATCTGTGGAAGATTTGAGTAAGTAATGGGCTCACCCCCTACTGTCAGCTCACTGAACGAGGAGCCTCTTAATTGACCGACTCTGACTCCCGAGAGGTCTTTGTTATTATTTATTAATGATTCATTTCTGAATTATTTACATTGTGAAAAACTGTATCCGACAGCTTTTTGGACATAAAGTTAATTGAGCATGAGTAGATGCTTCAGAATTGGTACAAATGTCATCACCAAGAAATCATTTTCTTTCTTTCTTTTTTTAATCAAGTTGGAGTGTTATGTATTGCTACCAATTATTATTCAAAATTAGAAGTCCCCCATCAGTAACTGGTTACAATGTTTATTGGAATAGAATATTTTTCATAGTTGTTTATCTTGTTTGACTTGCTCTGTAACTGCGGTATAGATTGCACTGTGTAACAAAAAAATTATTTTTTTTTGTTCCTGGGTAGTAAGTGTTATTTCCTAATTGCTTATGCCTCAAAAGTATAGAAAATGGCTATTATTCCCCACAAACTTTGCTTTTGTGACCAGGACAGTGATATTTCAAAATATCACTATTTCCAATGGGAAAACAGGCAAATGTGTGTCTTTTCGTTCACATAAAGTCAGAAAAAAACAACATATGAATCCAAATTAACATGTATTTATACTAAAGTAATACAAAGATGACTACAAAAGATTTAGAAGTGAGTAGTTTTTCGAGATTTACAATTATACAGTATTTACAGTTAATTTGGATTCATATGTTGTTTTTTTTCTGACTTTATGTGAACGAAAAGACACACATTTGCCCATTTTCCCGTTGGAAATAGTGATATTTTGAAATATCACTGTCCTGGTTGCAAAAGCAAAGTTTGTGGGGAATAATAGCCATTTTCTATACTTTTGAGGCATAAAAAATTAGGAAATAACACTTACTACCCAGGAACAAAAATTGTGTTACATAGTGTTGTACAGTTGGCCTGTGGAGCTTTAAGTCAACTCACCACAGATAATTCTATGGTCTGTTACTGGTTCTTCGGGCTTCTTCAGAGTATTATAATGGTACCCCATTCATTTTATCAAACTTATATTATATATATATATATATATATATTATATATATAATATATATATATATATATATATATATAATGAGTATATATCGTATTTATAAATATATATATATGATATATATATATATAATATGCCGATTAGAAAGTCTACACCTCCCTTGCAAAATGTTTCACCTTTTTGTGTTTAATTAAAATGCATTAAAATAGTTTTTTTTTTTCATTTATCTACACATCCTACCCCACAACTTTCAAGTGAAAAAAATATTCTAGAACTTTTGTAGAAAATTAATTAAAAATGAAAAACTGATATAGCTTGGTTGAATAACTGCCCACCCCCCTTGTAATAGCAATCCTAAATTAGCTCCTGTGTAACCAATCACATTCAAAATCACACACCAAGTTATGTGGCCTCCACCTATGCTAAATTGTAGTGATTCACATGATTTTCCTGTAGGTTCCTTCTGCTAGGTAATGCATTTCAAAGCAAAGACTCAACCATGAGTATAACAAAATATCAAAGGCCTTGAATATCCCTTGGAGCAAGTCTAAGACGATTATTAAGAAGTGGAAGGTGTATGGTACCACCAAGACCCTGACTAGATCAGGCCATCCCTCCAAACTGGATGACCGAGCAAGAAGGAGATTGATCAGAGAGGCTACCAAGAGGCCAATGGCAACTTTGTAGAGCTACAAGCTTTTATGGCCAAGACTGGTCAAAGTGTATCATTGAGCTAGTTAGATGTCCTAAGCTAAAGGCAACACTGTGCCCCTGCTGAAATTAAGAAATACATATAAAAGAAATAACATTAAAAACGTGTGATATTTCTTACATCTACGAGGGCCAGTATATTGCAGGGGGCAGGTTAATAGTTACACTCTTGCTACACCTATCAGCTGTTTTTAGAGAGAATACATGTTTGAGAACTCTATAGAGGTCACAGTGATATGTTTAACTTCTAAAAAGTCGCCAGCATGTGATGACTGAAACAAAAGAAAAATGCTATAAAAAGTAACCGGAAAAAATTAGTTAGGATAACTGAAATATTTAATACCTGTACCAAGCTGCTCTTTAATGTTATTATAAACTGTTTTAGGTTAGAATTTGAAGTGGACCTTAGCTGCTTGGAATTTTACACTTTGTTTATTGGTTATTACAAATTAACAAGTTAGACGAGAGAGAGAGAGAGAGAGAGAGAGAGAGAGAGAGAGAGAGAGAGAGAGAGAGAGAGAGAGAGAGAGAGAGAGAGAGAGAGAGTATCACACTTGGTTTCTTTAAAGGAACATTATGGAAGAGAGGACAGTGAGTTTATCAACATGGGCTAGAAAGGGTTGCCATGCTTTATTAAATTTTCCAGTACATCCCCTTAGTGTGAACTTAATGTTTTCCAATGTAAGGGAATGGATAAGATCCCTGAGCCAATGAACATAAGAGGGTGGCGCAGCTTGCTTCCATCCAAACAGACTCAGGCGTCTAGCCAGAAGAGTTGCAAAGGCCACGGTGTAATTGTAGCCTAGATATAGGAACATTGTTAAGTACCACACTGAAAAGTGCAATGAGTTGGAGTAGGGTCAATTGGCACTTGTAAGGCTGGAGAGAAGGTCTCAAAGACAGAGGTCCAGAATGAATCCAACTTGGGACAAGACCAAAACATATGGATGAGAGAAACAGGAGCTAGTTTGCATCTGTCACAGGTTGGATCCATTTCAGGGTAGAGTCTGGCCATTTTGATCTTTGATAAGTGGAAGCTGTGCAAAACTTTAAATTGAATGAGCCCATGTCAAGCGCAAACTGAAGAGGAATTCACACAGGCAAGAATGAATTGCCAAATGTCATCTGTGAGGTTGAATCCTAAATTCTGTTCTCACAGGGTTTTCAGTGTAGATAGTGAAGGGCAATGCATAGACAATTTAATGTTATACATTTTAGATATAACACCCCTACAATAAGGGCTGAATTCTAGTATAGAATCAATAGTGGATATGGGAGGTAGTACACAAATTTCCAAATTTGCAAGTAACAAAACAAGTATGGTTGTGATAGGTTAAATGTGAGGGAAAGCTGGTTAAATGATGCAAAAGTATTATCAATGTACAAATCCTTAACTGACTCAATACCAACTCTCTACTATATATTAAAAGTAGAGTCTATCACTAAGGGTGAGAACAGATGGTTTACATCGGTGGTGGCCAATACGTGGATCCACAGGTGGATCGCAAAACATTTTTAGTGGATCTCGGGACAAATTAGAACAAGCACTAGCATATAAGCATACAACAGTTTGTGTTACGGCTGATGGGGAGAGCCTTCTGTGTCGTCCAGTAGCACAAATGAAAATATCCTGACACTTTCTGCATATGAGACTATAAAATGGTTTTGGGGGCATACATTTTAATTTAGGCGCACGTGTGCGACTAAAAATTCCTAAAGGTTGACTATAAAAAATAAATGTGACTTTTATTCATATATAAAAAAATAAATAAAAAACAAAATCTCACAGTCAGATCTAAGCTCTCATAGCTAAATCTTAATGTACTCTGGGAATATAGTTTATTAATGTCCACTGCCCACTGTTAATCACACATTAAAAACTACAAATGCCATACTCATCCAATTTCACTAATATAAAAATGTGATGGCTAGACAGTTTCCAGACAGTTTGAAAACTTATCAAACCAAGATGAAGAAAATAACAATGAACAAAATTCAGATATGTTGGCACCTTTACAAGAAATTAGCAATGAAGGTATGTCAGAAGATGAAAGTGAACAGGGAACTTCGACAAGGGCTATGTTAGTTACAGTGCTTTCACAGTTGTAAGTAGCAAAAGAACATACAAGTTCAAACAACAGTGACTAAAAGAATTTCCCTGGCTTAAGTTTGACAATATTAAAAATAAAACTGGGGGAACTGATGGCAGGCAAGACTGCATTTTTAATAGGGAGCCAGAAGTTCAAACGTGAAAATATATTAAAACATTGCTTCAAAAGGCCCATAATGTGCAGAGAGGCATACATCCAAAAACGTCAGCCAGATCATCTCACTACCACACAGGCAAGTAGAACATTCTGAGGAATCATTTAAGTTGGAAAAAAAGTTGTCCATTATAATTGTGTTGATGCAAAAGTATTGAACTGCACAAGTGTTATGTAAGAAAGGAAGCAACAAAAAGATTTGTATAAATTTGAGCAATTTTTCAGTGCGCGCCTACATTTTTTAACTTAGGCGCACATGTGCCTACAATAAGCGTAGAGCCCTACCTACACCAGGTTTCAAGACTCAATGCTTTCATGACCAGGCCGATTGATTTGGTGTGCAATTCTAGGCTGGTAGCCTTCCTCTGTGTTTGGTCATGTCTTATGGCCACCACTAGTTTACATTGACAGGGGTAGACATAGACATAGACAGAGAGGAGATAGGATCAGAAATATATAAAAGAAGGTTGTCAGCATAGAGAGATACCTTCTGCTCTGACTCCCCCAAATTACTCCCCTTACATTCTGATTTCCACGCAGGGATATCAAAAGAGGTTCAATGGCAATTGTAAAAAGGAGGGGAGAGCAAGGACAACCTTGTTGTGTACCCCGGTGGAGAGAGAAATATTTATATTGCATGTTATAGGCCGATGGGGAAGTATTTAACAGCTTGACCCATGAAATAATATTGGGACCAAAGCCAAACTGATGTAGAGTAGCAAATCGGTAATCCCACTCGACATGGTCAAAAGTCTTTTCCTTTGAAACAATAACCTCAGTCAAGGAAAAAGAAGGAGTATATATGATATTGAAGAGACAACAAAGATTAAAATAAGAGTGTCTTCCCTGCACAAACCCTGTCTGGTGGGGAGAACTGATTCAAAAGGGTGGGCTAGGGTCTTAGCAAGAATTTAAAAGTCTGCATTAAGAAGCGATATCGGGCGGTATGAGTCACAGTAAAGAGGGTCCTTATTCTATTTCAATAACAGTGATATAGAGGCTTGACGCTGTGTACGGGGTAGGTACAAATAAGTAAAAGATTCAGAGATCATAGCACTCAACAAGGAAGATAAATAGGGGCTAAACCCATTTGGGCCAGGAGATTTACTACTCTGCATTGACCTAATAGCTTGAGTTATTTCATCTGGAGTGAAAGGCTCCTCTAAGTGGGCTTTAGATTCTGGGTCAACAGCCGGAACTGGAAGGCTCCCATAAAAAATTCAACTGAGGCAGGATCCGCAGGCAACTCAGACTTGTAAAGGGTAGAATAAAATGTCGATCATTAATCTCCTGCTGCTCAGTTGTAGGCAGGCCTGATTTCAAATTAATTTGTGGGATCAAATGTAACACAGCATACTGATGCAGCTGATGTGTTAAAACTTTGCTTGCCTGGTCACCATGTTCATACGTTGCATGTCGTGATCAGTTTGTAAAGTCAAACATTGTTTGTCGAGACCTGGAGTGGGAGAATTAGCATGACGCTGATCTACTTTTAAAATAAGGTCAGTTAAATCGGAGAGCCGTCCTGCTCGGAGCGCTGTAGGAGATTATTTGTCCACGTAATGGGGTGTCGAAAAGTGTACCAGTGACAACAATATAACGGCCATTTGGGTCTGCACTGCTTAGAATTTTTGGTAATGCTTCATATTGTGTGACATAAATTAATATTAAATAGATATGCAATTGCATATTAAATTAATGTTAAATTAATATTTAATAAATATGCAATAGCTGGTTTCTTGCTAAATGTTAACCAAATGTCGATTGAAAATGTAATTGCATATCACGTCCATTTATATTACGTTTTGTTACCCTTGAAAATATGTATTAATTTCCGATTGTTTACATGTTTTTAATTGAAAATACAGTTAATCTGACTTAAATGTTAATGGAAAGTAACAAGGAATAATTTAACATACATTTAATATCAACAGCATGTCTATTAAATATTAATTTAACATTATTTTAATATGCAATTGCATATCTATTTAAAATTAATTTATGCCACGCAATATGAAGCATTGCAGAATGTTTATGTTGCTTTTTAAAGCAAGTTTTAAGATTCTGAAGTACTTTACCTTAGGACAAATGGCTGCTCTACTTGGGACCTGTTTGGATATTATTATTATTATTATTATTATTATTATTATTATTATTATTATTATTATTATTATTATTATTATTATGCTGTGGTAAGCAAGGTATTTGTGACAATTGAATTTTTTTTTTTTTTTTTGATACGGTTTACTGTTTAAATTATTTTTATATTCAACTGCAATTAGTACAAAAGTAAACATAAATATAACACATTAAAAGGTCCTCTATCCACAATTGATAAATTACAACATTTGTATAGAATTTAGGGTGTATATCTGAAAGACAGACGTTTGGGCTGCCATATATTGTGTATGCATTCTTTGAGACAGTGGATTTATTCAATTAATCTTAACATATATAAATACCACCATCATAAATCATTAAAATGCTAACCTTCCTCATGTTTTCATTTTTTTACAGACAGAAATAAACTAAAGCACTTATACCAATATACCACACCTCTTTCAATTGCAGTGACTCTAAAGGAGAGACACCCTGTGGAGAATGGTAAAGGCCAAGGTGGCATTTCCAGCAGCAGCCCCTCCCTTTACATCTGGCAGATGGTCAAGCTGCTGGACACCAGTGGTCAACACTGCAGATGACCTATATCTGGGACAGGACAGTATGGCAGAGCAAGGAACTGTGTGGCACACAAAAACCAATATGAGAACTGAAGACAACACAAATAATAAACAAAGCATTACATGGATTATTTGCATGTGACTTTTTTCTATAAAATAAGCTACAGTTTCTAAACAAGAAAATAATTTAAGCAATTGGTAGTAAACAAATGACGCCTTTGAGATAATCTCTGCAGTGCTGCTTCTTTATAGTGAAACAAGGTTGTTATTTGAGTGTCTGTAATAACTGTGGCATTCATGGTTCTCTTACACCATAATTATTACAAAGACATATAATACTCTTAACAGTGACATGCAGACAATCAGACTGACAGACAGTCTACCCCCCATTATGACACAACTAAAACTAAACAATGTCCTTGGCAATTTTTGTGGTTCTCTAGATATACCGTATCCCAAATGACATACAGAAAGACAGTTAGCTGGAGCTATATAGAGATAAACGGCCTCCAGAAACCCTGAGATAAAGATTGCTTATTTTTGTTTAGTGCATAAAAGTATGAGTAGAATTAGATCATTAACAAACTATAAGATCTGAGTTACAAGGCTCCCCACTTTGACAGAGATTAATACAGTAGCTAAAGCAGATTTATATATCTTTACTCTCAAGCTCTTTTCTTTTTTTTTTTTTTTTGAGGTTGACTAATGCGGTTTCCGATTTACATCCCTAAAGTTTTTGTTCAATTCCCTTTAAACAATCCCCTTTTAAGTCCAATGTCAGCATAGTTCATGGCAATATAAACAATAAACTAGTGGTTTATCGCTCGAAACCAAAGGAACAGTCCTCAAAAGCAAACAGATGGAAATTCAATTACATTTCAACAAACATCAAACATCAACTAAACCGCATCAGTTCCTTGTGTTGTTGATATGATTTGTTAGATCCTAAAATGCAACAGAACTTGTTTTGTTTTGAAATCACATGGTACATTTACATTCTAGTTTTGCAGTTTATCATGTTTAAACTATACATTTAGTAAAATGAATCCTGTTTATTTATTTTTTTATTATTATTAAGTATGGCAGCAGATCATTACATGATGTCCCTGAACCTAAATAACTAGAAAAGCTTCCTTTTTTTGGTTTTGACACATTCAATTGTTTTATAGTGCAGTGAAATAAACATGTTGTCCATGATCACTTAAATGGAAACATACAGAATGCAAACAAAGCACATTTGTAATTTTAGACAGTTCGAAGACGACCACCAACCAATACTTTTATGCTGTTGCACAGCGTTTATAGCTCAGCTTACAGATGCCGAGTTTCTGATCACGGGGAAGTGGCAAGCCGAAATATTGCAGGGGAAATTCTACTCGAGTGAGAGCTCTTTCACACAGACTCAATCACAGCAACTGGAGAGGTTAGTATAGGTGTTTGTGAGGTCCAGTAATTAAAGAAATAGCCTTGTAACCAGGAGGTCCCCGGTTCAAATCCCAGATCAGCCACTGACTCACTGCATGACCCTGACCAAGTCACTTAACTTCCGTATGCTCTGTTTTTTTGGGTGAGATGTTGTTGTAAGTGACTCTGCATAGTTCACACACCCTAGTCTCATATCTTGTAAAGTGCTTTGTGATGGTGGGCCACTATGAAAGGCGCTATATAAAATAATTATTATTATACCTATCTTACCTACCTTAGTGAGAAGCAAAAGAGGAAGTGAGCTCCATGGAGTGACTGTTTGTTCCCTCAGGAGGCGGGACCGAAGACGTCACTTCCTGGAGGGGATTATTGGCAGCTCTGACATAAAATGTTCAGCAATTACCTGACCTGTGGCAGGCATATCCCAACAGTATTGATTGGTGGTTGTCTTCTCTTTCAGGGAACCAGGGTTACATATATTTTTATTATATCGTTTAAACAATTACATTTATAAACATAAATCAGTTTATTGCATAGAAAACCCCAATACATCAAGGATGATTGCTGTTCTACTTATAGGTTTGTAACTGTGCTTCAGGCTGTGCATGAGTACTGCAGGGCAGAGGGAATATATGTTGATTCCTTTCTGTGCTGTTATTGAGCTGAGTAGTTAAAAGGATGCCTCAACTCATAATGAATTACTTTTGAGAAATACCAGAAAGTACCATTAAAATTCACTAATCAGATGGTATGATAAACACTTATTCTGGCCATTTTGGCCTAATTCCTTTCTATGCTGTTATTTTGAGTTGAGTAGTTAAAATGATGCCTCAACTCATAACAAATTACTTTTGGGAAATACCGAAAAGTACCCTTAAAATTCACTAATCAGATGGTATGATAAACACTTATTTTGGCCATTTAAAAAAAGCCCACAAATTATATTTAAAAAAACACATAGACACAAAAGAAATTAAATAAAAAACAAAGGAACTCTGTATTATTTATAGCCTAGCAGGCTATTGCAATATAGTGTGCAATATTTTGTCTCCTAATTCCATCTGGTTCTCTTCTTATATTCCCAGCTGCCTCAAAGATATGCTTGAGGTTAGCTGCAATGCTGTGTGCTTGTGGAATTCTTACTAGCATTTGGGATGCCAGCACTGGTGCACTTCTTAAGTTCAGACTTAAGACAGCTTGTTTGAACATTTTAAGTATTTTCATTTTTTTTAGCCAAGAGCTTTTGGGGTGCTTTAACATGAACACAGCTATTTAAGTGTTATTTATTTATATACATTTCAACTGAAAACCTCTTGAAGTATATAGCTTTATGAAGAGGGCCCCAGGGGCAGCTTGAAGCTAGGCTACTGCTTTGAGTTTGTACCCGAATGTTTACATACCAGTGGTCAGGCTTGATGAGAAGATGTTAATACTGTCAGTGGAACCTGTACCTGCCTGTTTGGATTGGAGGATCAAAGTAGTGAACAATGTTCATAAACTGTAAGGCTCCAGAAATTAAGCATATGCAGAGAGTTGTTCTTACATATAGGTTTTAGAAATAAAGAGCATTGGTTTACTGTGAAATTCATTTTATGTTGTTCTATTTTTTATTGCATCCTTGAAACTTTAAATGTTTGAGCTCAGCCTGGTTCATTGCAATATTTTCTCTACTATAGACCACTAAAGCATGCTTCTAATTAGTGGCCACAATTGTGAATAATAATAATAATAATAATAATAATAATAATAATAATAATAATAATAATAATAATTATTATTATTATTATTATTATTATTATTATTATTATATTATTATTATTTTTTTTTTTTATATAGCGCCTTTCATAGTGGACCACCATCACAAAGCGCTTTACAAGAAGCGAGACTAGGGTGTGTGAACTATGCATCAGCTGCAGAGTCACTTACAAGAACGTCTCACCCGAAAGACGGAGCACAAGGAGGTTAAGTGACTATAAGAAGGGTAAGGGCATATGTGAAATGATAAGTTGAGTGAAATATTGAGAAAATCTTGCTATGAATTACAGTATGCTGAGCTCAAACTTTGTAAACATACAAAGATGCTATGAAAAACTGAAACAAAAAAAGATTTGGAAACCAATAACATGAAAGATACATAGGTGAGAGAATTGTATACTGTTGCACACACCATTTATTCTACTTTGACTTAATATTATGAAATATTACTTTATTTTATTATAATTCTCTATACCAGGGTTCTCCAACCCTGATCCTGGAGCGCTACAGGGTCTTCTGGTTTTCGTTTCAACCAAGCTCTCAGTTAATTAATTAGTCAAGATTAACAGGTGTTCCAGATCTTTAGCCATTGATGATGTTAAGACACTTATAAAACCTGCAGGATTGGGGCTCTCCAGGACCAGGACTGGAGACCCCTGTTCTATACCCTTACTGTAAAGTTACCATTGGGATATCATTACAATAGCAGTGCGTTATCCTTAAAAAGAAGGAGAACTATTAGCAGACCACAGCATGATCAGCAATGGCTAATGGCTAGATTCAGAGCAAGTATTGCACAGTGTTCCTGGTATGGTAAAACACCCTTGACATTGTACTATGATACTGCAATTATCAGTTTTTATTGGTTTATTCCACTGTGATATTGGTGCTGGTATGTCAAAATATGAAACAAATTACCACCAGTCTACCCATAGCTCTTGCCATTGTAACTGCCATTTTCCTACCAAAGTATCTAGAATAAAATAGAATTAGACAAGCACATACACTTTCAGATACCAACCTGCTAATGTTTTAATAAAGTGTGGACAGGTGTCAGTTTTGAGAGCAGTATATCAGTATCATTCCAGGCTGAAGTAACCTTCTCAGTGATTAAAGTAAGAAGATTACCATGATAACACAGAAAATGACATGCCCTGTCATTCTTCCTCTGTTTAATTGTGATGAATTGTGTGCTGGTTTTGTAATGGGGGGCTAGATGGAGAGCAAAAAAACATATTTCATCTGTAACCTCAGCTTCAGAGATAAAAGGCATGAGAGTGTTATCAATATTTTGCATTATTTTGGCTACTGTTACAGTTGGGGAAAAAAACAAACAAATTAAACGTAAAGTTTAACATGCATAATCCCTTCCATGCATTCATTCTAATTCACTTCAGTTGTTGGGGTTGTTTTAAATTAATTATGTGGTTTGACATGCGTTACAGTCAGTTTAACTTCACACAATAAAAAGATCATCAATTCTAAAGTGTAAGGCACCTGCGTTTATACCTGAATAAAACGACTAAGCAATCAGGATTTATTTATTTTAATTTAGTTTACAGATTCCCTAAGCTTCTGTGCTGCCGAGCAGGAAGATAACAGATGTGATAATCTGAGAAATCATGTTACAACCATTCAAAATATTTTCTTCTTTACTCATGGAAACAAATCCTTTTTTTCCCCTAGTGTTGTTGTTGCTATGGAGACTCACTCTGTACATTTATTGAAAAACGGGTTTCTAATTTGATAGTGATTAGAAGCCATGGCATGAATATTAGACGTTTGCCAAAGATTTTAAACATTACAACTGCATATTTTCTTGATTGGATGTTAAAGGTTAAACTTGAAACGCAGTAACATTTTCAGGTTTCTAGGTTCTTAGCTGGAAACTCGACTGAGTTGATCAGTGAGGCTTTATTACACAGTACAGTACAAAGAGACAAACGAGGTACGCTTGTGCAAGTACAGGACTTTACACATATTTCCATTGCTATTATTATTAATGCATTGGTTCTAATGCAGCACATTTTTTAAGGGTAAGAGTAGAGTTTGCCTCCGTGAAAGTAAACTAGTCGTGGTATGGTCAGAACACTGAGGCAAGCACGGGGATTTAGACTAAAGAATGTTGTAGCCACAAGCCCACTAGGCCCTGTCAAATAAAAAAAAGCGCTTTGATTTTTGTAACATAAAAGTGTGCTACTTAAAAAGAAAAAAAAAATGTTTTGTTTGGTTCTTTACTGTTCCTTATCACTGGGGTTGAATGCTCAAGGACATAGTGTTGATGATATTCAGCAATGCTAGTTAGTAAACACATAGCAAATGTGGAGAGCTACAGAGAGTTATAAAAAGAAAAAAAGCAATCTGATTCGTACAGTACATTTGAGCCAATAGCTTTGGGAGTCTTCCTAACCAAAAGATAGTTAATAATTGAACAAAGTGAGGATTAGTCTTCAGAGGTTCTGCAGCTATTTGACATGTTCCCGTTGAAAGTGAGTGAAAACTTTTGCGAAAACAACATTTGCTCCGAAACTAATTCTGTGATGTTCGTTAGCTGGCTGTATAATAGCAGAAGAAAACATTTTATTGGAGTGTGATGGGAACAGGATAGTGAGTGCCCAATAAGTTAGAGAATCTGTATTCCAGGCAGGTCAGTCTTCAAAAATCAAAATGTTTGGGTTTAGCAGATAGTTAAATACACAAACAAAAAATGTACAACATCTTTGTTAAATGCATGTGTCAGAATAGCAATAATGATAGAGAAACACAGCCTTTTAGATTGAAACACATGGCTTTGTTAGCCTAGATGCATGGCTGTTGTCTAGGAACCCTTTACTCCATGGTAGAAATCACCCATTCATTATCACATTAAACAAAACTGCAATACACCATACTAATAACTATTAGCAATGAGGGGAGTATCCCAATAATAATAATATATATATATATATATATATATATATATATATATATATATATATATATATATATATATACACACACACACACACACACAGTGGCTCTCAAATGTATTCACCCACCTTGGACTTTTCCACATTTTATTATGTTACAACATGGAATCAAAATGGATTTAATTAGGAGTTTTTGCCACCGATCAACACAAAAAAAGTCCAGAATGTCAAAGTGAAGAATAAAATCTACAAATTGTTTTAATTTAATTACAACTATAAAACCGAAAATAATTAATTGCATAAGTATTCACCCCATTGAGTCACTATTTGGTAGAGCCACCTTTGGCAGCAATTACAGGCATGAGTCTATTTGGATAAGTCTCTACCATCTTTGCACATCTGGACACTGCAATTTTTGTCCATTCTTTTTTGCAAAATTGCTCAAGCTCCGTCAAGTTGGATGGGGACCTTTAGTGAACAGCAAATTTCAACTCTTTCCACATATTCTCAATTGGATTGAGGTCTGGGCTTTGACTGGGGCAAACCAGGACATTGACCTTTTTGTTTTTAAGCCACTCCAGTGTGGCTTTGGCTGTATATTTAGGCTCATTGTCCTGCTGGAAGATGAATCTTCTCCCAAGTCCTAGGTCTCTTGCAGACTTCAGCAGGTTTTCCTCCAGGATTTCTCTGTACTTTGCTGCATCAATTTTGCCCTCTATCTTCATAAGCTTTCCAGGCCCTGACGCAGAGAAGCATCCCCATAGCATGATGCTGCCACCACCATGCGTCACGGTACAGATGGTGTTCAGGATGATGTGTGGTGTTAGGCTTGCGCCAAACATAGCGCTTAGCATTGAGGCCAAAAAGCTCTATTTTGGTCTCATCAGACCATAAACTCTTCTTCCACTTGGTCTCAGAGTCTCCCACATGCCTTCTGGAAAACTCTAGCAGATGTAATGTGAGTTTTTTTCAACAATGGCTTTCTTTTTGCCACTCTCCCATAAGGCCAGTTTTGTGAAGCACCCAGGCTATTGTTGATGTATGCACAGTGTCTCCCAGCTCATCCGTGGAAGACTGCAACTCCTTTAGAGTTCTTGGTGGCCACCCTGACTAGTGCTCTTCTTGCCCGGATACTCAGTTTTTGAGGACGGCCTATTTTAGACGAATCACAGTTGTGCCATATTCTCTCCATTTCTTAATAATGGACTTTATTGTGCTCCGGGGGACATTCAATGCCTTGGAAATGTTTTTATATCCTACCCCTGACTAGTGCTTTTGAAGGACCATATTCCAGATTTGCTTTGAATGTTCCTTCATCTTCATGATGTAGTGTTTGTTAGGAAATGTACTAACCAACTGTGGGACCTCCCAGAGACAGGTGTATTTAACCTGAAATCATGTGAAACACCTTAATTGCACACAGGTGGACTCCATTCAACTAATTATGTGACTTCTAAAGACAATTGTTTGCACCAGAGCTTATTTAGGTGTGTCATAGCAAAGGGGGTGAATACTTATGCAATCAGTTATTTTATATTTGTAATTAATTTAGAACAATTTCTAGATTTTATTTTTCACTTTGACGTTATGGACTTTTTTTGTGTTGATCAGTGGCAAAAACTCCTATATATATATGTTGCACTATAATATAGTATATAGTAGATTATTGTACACACACACAGGATCTCAATACACTTTCCAGACACTTCAACTTCAATCAAGCTACATTTGTAGCGAGGTCTGAAATATGAGTAATGTGATAGGAGGGATTACATTGCATGACATTCTTTAATAATACATTGATGATGAAAACAGCTGGCACTAACACAGCTCCATCAGCTAATGGTATACTTTATGTGCAAGACTTTTCAGAAATCTCAGATATTGCTTTCATTATGACAAATGTACACTGGTTGTCTACATTGTGCCACATGTGCTAATGATTTATGTCTATTGTGTTACACTACATCTAACATTTGTATAGTTATTGTGCTCTCTAAGGCTTTCAATAGTTGTAAATACTTAAGCAGACTGTTACCTTTTAAGCTTTCAAAATGGTACCTATATAAAAGTAAAACACAATTTGGAAAACAGCAATGTATTTATTTATTTTTAGTTAATTTTACTCACATCTTTATAAGTTGTATCCACTTTTTTTTACTTGAAATATCCAAATCCAATGTTGCCTCGACACTGGTAACTATAGCAGTTTTTCCTCTTACAAGCATCAGAAACATATCTTGTGACAATCCAGTTTTGAAGAAGAAGATTATGTCCCAACAGCTAAAACTACTAATTGCACAGACAGCTAAACATTGGAAGAATGTAGCAAAGAGATATAAATTAATTATATTTCAGTTAGTGTAAAAGTGAACATGGCTGTGGAACTGCTGGACCAGACACTTACACTAGGTGTCACTATGCAAAGGCCTAAACTTCTTAAGAGAAGAGAACAAAGAAAACATCATCCCTTACTGAAGTTATTAGCTGTGTCAAAGGTGTTTTCTTTCTTTTTTTTTTTAAAGAATGGATGTAGAAAGCCTTTAAACAGATAACCCAAACAATGGCCAATGCAAGTAAATATTATTGTGAGACTTTTGTTTGGTAAGTTCATAAGAGAAAGCTTGATTTAAACAGCAGGCATTTCTAAAGGATATACACTGAACAACCCACACACATTGTAAGCCACAAAGAACTATTGAAAACATCAGAATCTCAGTATTTTTTTTTTCTTTTTTGAAAAAAAGTTAAGGCTCCATTTTTCACACAATGGAAAGTTTGGGATGACTGCATTCATACATTTCTCATCTTTGATAAAGAAACTCAGCATGTACTTAAGTGTGGGGAAGCCAACATGCATCTACTGTAAAACATATTTTGCTTTCAATAAACTAAAAATAATGAAGCCTCCTCATTTGCTAGCACTTTATAATGGCAACCATCCTGACACCCTCTCTTCTACATTAAACAAAACCCAGTGCATCATTTCAGTTAATTTGCCGAATGGACATTGTGGCAGGCTGGCGAGTGGATAGAGGCCCAGAGACAGTCTGTAGTTCAAAAAAATAACTATTTTATTATAAATAAACACAAAAATGAAAGGGCACAAGGGCCAAAATAAAGGGATTTAAACACAAATAAAGCAAGACAAAAAGCAAAAAATAACAATTTCCAGGCTGGGCAATGCCTTCACTGCAAGCAAGCAAGCAAGCAAGCAAACAAACAAACAAACAAACAAACAAACAAACAAACAAACAAACAAACAAACAAACAAACAAACAACCTGCTTCCTCAGCTCCCTCCTCCCAAATGAGAAGCAGAGGCCTCCTTTTATGTCAGGTGGCTGGGCACTGATTGATCATTAATTAAACTAATCATCTAATCAACCCCAGCCACCTGAACACAATGAACCCAGGCAGGTAGGGGAATTTAACCCCATCCTTGCCAATTTCTAAAGGGCAGAGATGTGCTCTGCCACAGACATGTATTATATACTGTATATTGTTTGACAAGTAGTAAGATAGTGCTGTTACACTATACTTGTTAGAAAACTGTACTGTTACTTTTGTGCTCGAATGTTGTACATATTGTCTAAAGCCAGGTACATAGTTAAGAGATTTTGAAGCACATCATGTTGCTAACAACCAACTTGCACATGCTGAATATACTGAATGTTTTATATTTGGATTTTTAACAATGGTTTTACTAGGCCCCCTCTATACAAGAAGAAACACATGTTTGTAAATCCAATGAAGACATTCATGACTCCTCAAAAAAAGGATTGTCTAAGTTGTCTAATTTATTAAATTAAAAACCTGTATGAAACATGTTAGTTACATGGAATGTTAGTGGTTTATTACAATTTACAAATCTTTGTAATGCACAGTAAAATGTAATATTTTTAATATTTATTAAAACTATTCTCCAACAAAGGGAGTGAGAGTTCTTGTTCAAATTAAATTTTATTTAGTTGTTTGTTCTCGAAACTGTCTCATCTCCACCTCAGTTAATGGATGCTATGTGTGGTTATATTAGTAATAATATATATATATTAGTTATATGAGTAAAGCTGTCTGCGCCTGACGTATCACATTCATCTGACTGTTTATATTTCTAAGAATATCTGTATGTTTCTCTGTTTGCTAATTTTTCCCATCTTTGTGTGTTTCACTTATAGTCTGTGCGCTACTACCTCGTTTACAGCCTTCCGCTAATTCACTTCACTCGCATTACCAACTCCTGCAATCCAGCGCTATAAACATTCATACACCTGGCTTGCTGGGTTTCACCATCAGCTCACCAATAGGACTTCTTGTCTTACCAGAATGTGGTTTCACAGTGATAATGTTTTCTCTGTTATTTTATTTCATAAGGTTTTGCATTGCAATACATTCTGGTATCTTTATCCTTTCTCTTTTCTTTAAGAGATGCAGGACAACAAGTACCAGAATGCATTGCAATGAGAATTTAAAAGCCCAAATTGTCTCAGACTGTCCCGGTAGACATGGAACCATATGGTTACTCTCAGGCAAATTTGGAAATATGTCTATATCAGTTCATTACAAACAAATGAAAATTTTATTTTCCACAGAGACAAAACAATATTACCAATTGCAGCACTTACAGAAAACAAGAAACTAGTTAAAATGTGGTTAGGATCATAGATTTTGATATACAATTATGTTGTCAATATCATTACTTTCATGTGGGATGGTTGCATACTAAGACATTTGATGCAGATTAAACCTGATGCAACTAAGAATAAAAGCAAGCTATCGTTAAGCCAGTTTGAGAACACCACTTGTGAGTCAGCCGCCAGATGTATGGCATTCATTATTTTATTTTTGTATCAGAAACAAAATAAATGACAGATGTAAATAATTATTAGGCCCAGGCCTGGTGAAACCACTCCTGTCTGAGCTGGAAATTCTAAAATAGCCAATTTTCAAAAGCTAGACTTCTTACTTAGGTGTAGGTAGTAAAACAATTATTATTACAGAGTCTTTTTAGGAATGGGTATGCAATAACCCCATATTTTAAAGCCTTTACCTGCGAATAAGGCCCAATATCACAGAAGATTCATTTCAAACTGAGGTTCAGGATGGTACCTTGCATATTTGTGTTTCACATGCATACCATGGGACTATGTTCAGGTTCTAAACCATGGTGGACATACAGTAAATACTAAGGTTGTTTAAAGAAGTGATAGCCAAGGCTTTGCATTTTTTATGTATAAGTTCCATGTTGATAAAATAGTGAGAAACCGCTGCTCCACACACAAACTGAACACGTCAGTATTTAAACTACCTGCTACAGGAGCATTCAAACTTCCACAAACAATCATTCCATATTATACTCCCATATATGTTCATTTTAGATATTTCCTTAACCTAATTTAATGAATTGGTTAAATAACAATTTCCCATTCTCTAAACTTAAAACAATACAAACATTTCAGTTTCTTCAGCCCTGATGTCAAACAGTGAAAACCTAACTACAAACTGAAGCTTGAACTCCTTGCAAAGGACTTGATATTAAAAAGTAAATTACATTTCTTACTGCTTTAAAAAATAAATACAAAAATAAAACATATGTCTACCTTGTTCAACACAGTGGAGACCCAGGAAGCTACCATTGGGTCATTCAAAAGAACATAAGAACTTAACAAAGCTTACAAACGAGAGGAGGTCATTCTTGGCCCATCTTGCTCATTTGATTGTTAGTAGTTTATTGATCCCAGAATCTCATCAAGCAGCTTCTTGAAGGATCGCAGCGTGTCAGCTTCAACAACATTACAGGGGAGTTGGTTCCAGACCCTCACAATCCTCTGTGTAAAAAACTGCGTTCTGAATTTCCGTTTATCTAATCTCCATTTATGACCCCTGGTCTTTGTTTCTTTTTTCAGGTCAAAAAAGTCCCTTGGGTCAACACTGTCAATACCTTTTAGAATTTTGAATGCTTGAATCAGATCGCTGTGTAGTCTTCTTTGTTAAGATTGAATAGATTCAATTCTTTAAGCCTGTCTGCATATGACATGCCTTTTAAACCTGGAATAATTCTGGTCACTCTTCTTTGCACTCTTTCTAGATCAGCAATATCATTTTTGTAGTGAGGTGACCAGAACTGAACACAATACTCCAGATGAGGTCTTACTAATGTATTGTAAAATTTTAACATTACTTTCCTTGATTTAAATTGAACACTTTTCACTATATAGCCGTGCATCTTTTTGGTCTTTTTTATAGCTTTCCCACATTGTCTAGATGAAGACATTTCTGAGTCAACATAAACTCCAAGGTCTTTTTAATAGATTCCTTCTTCAATTTCAGTATCTCCCATATGATATTTATACAGCTATTGTAACAACAACAACAAAACAGAAACCTAAAGTGATCTGAAGTTTATGTGTGGATATCGATGTAAATGTTCCTTGAGACATCTTTATTGGACAAATCAAAAGTCTGCATTTAAAATACTGTAGTTTTTCTTGGCTTATTTACTTTTAGTGCAGAATTATGTAAATACAACACCATAGATTCAAAAGTGTATGCTGCTTCAAGGTAAATCACTAACCTTATTATAGCAATTTAATGATAGGATGCTTTCTGCAAAATTGACTGAAATATTTTCATTTTTAATTTAACTTAAAAAGGTAGAACAGACATTGCACTTTGTTATTCGTAAATCTGGTCTCAGCGTTCTCTCTTTGAGTCTGGTGAAGTCTTTAAAGAGGCGTATTTGCTATGTGGCTGCTCCTGCAAGTCTAAGTACAATATGGACTTCAGAAATCACCTTTACAATACAGGAATTATTAATCCTCATGCCGTGCCTTTAAACTGTGTGAGAATCCTCTATTCATTTCCAAGGATCCTTTCAAAGACAACACAAACAAACAAACAAATAAACAAACAAACATGTCCACAAACATTTGCCAGGAAGTTTGAAGTCAGACCAAAAGAAACAATTGGAACAGGCTGCAGGTCAGAATTAGTAAATAGAATCACTAGTGGTAATCCTTTCAGATCTGCTTTAGTTGTCGAAGATACAGCACTGATCTGACAGAGCATATAGAGGAAAAAGAGCCAGATTAAAGCAATATGGCTACATTTATATTGCAGCTTTAACAAATGAGGGTGAAGTACCAAGGAAGTCAGTTCAGAAAACAAGATAATCCTGTCCTTTTGGGAATTACAGGTTATTGTGGAAGGGCATCCAGGGATACGTCTAATATTGTCAAGTATAGGTCCAGAGGGTAGATTTATATATGTATTTAAATTGAATTTAAAGTGAAATAATCTTTATCCCTTTGAAAAACATTTCTGTATTATGAATTCTATCAGTGTTTAAGGCATTTACAAGACTATATGTATTTATTAGTCTTATTTAGATTTTATGCTTGAGGGGCTTATTTTAAAAACATTGTAAGCACATTTTGAACAAATTTACTCACTTGCTTTTTTTGTTTTTGTACTTTAACTCAAATTATGTTGTTTAAGCAAAACTTGAATTGTGTTTTTCCAGTGTTTTATAAGCAGCTATTACTAAGTTACTAAGCTTTGAGAAATAGAAGTACTGTATTTCCAGTTGTATACAAGCACATAAGGACATTGCATTCATATGTACATGAGGTAATGGTAATGTGATATTTTATAACATTTATATAACTGCAACATGTTTGCCACTGCTTGTACCATCCCTGCTCTGGATAAATAAAAAGGGCTCCATTCTTCACTGATGCTCTTCCAACATATGTCATACATACTAATGCTTTCAACACTTATTTTATTTGGAATAACACGCCAATACGTAAGCCTATTGAATATAATAGAGTGGGACTAGTATTGCTGAGATTAAAATAAATGGCTTTCATATGCATATTTTATCAGGCACACAAACACTGTCGTTTTCATTTAGCACTACTTCTGTAATTCATGTTGTTTCCTGCATGCAGCCTTTTCATCAGGCATACTATATTTCAAGTAGTATCCAATAGCCTATTGCTTTCAAAAAGCAAGACAGAGATATTACTCTCTTACATCCTTCACACTTTCTACTCACCCTCACAGGTCTGTTAATGAATGACCCCCATTGTGTCCAATTTGATGACTGGGCCTTTTTTTTACCATATGTGTGGCCCTTTGTTGCTCGTGGTTCTGATTATTATAATGTGATCCATTCATGCTGCCATCCCATACCAGGAGCTATTGATGTCACCCATCTCTCTTTCCTGAGCACTTTGTTTGCCAGTAACTGCTGAAGTTCTTAGCTTTGTGATTGGAACCACCCGCTGCAGTATTAGATGCACTTTAACTAACACAGTTAGGGCTTCTGATTGAGGGTTCCATAAAATCGAATAATATGTTTAAGCAATTTGTTGCTCATTATCACAAACCTCACTGACTAGCTAAAATGTTTTGGTTTTTTTTAACTTACTTACCCATAAAGATTTACCTTCAATTACCATGACAACATCACCCTACATACAGTACATCACCTTACTATATTGTTTATTAATCTGTTTGTTTTTGTTTTTTCGTCAGTCCATCTTTCCTGCCAATACACTATAAATTCACTGTGTTAGATCTATGCTACTATGTAGTCCTAATGTAACACAAAAAATGAGTGGGAAAATAATCTTCTAGCACTGAGGCAAAGTAAATGACCTTTACCCAAGTGAAAGTTAAATTACAATGAAGTCTGGAAACAGAAAAACAAAGGGTCTAAGTGGAATACAGCTTTTCCAATCGCAAGTAATAAGACAATGTTTTTGTCAAAGTGAGATAGCCAGTTTCAGACATGTAAACCTTTTTACAGACACACATATACACGAAAATATGATCAATTTAAGCCTTTTTAATAACATTTACAGAAACACTATCAGTTCCCAAGGGTTGTTTTATTGTTTTTTAAAAACATATGGGACTGTCAGAGTCTTTCCATTAAATTTGATTGTCTCCAATGCCAGACATGTCTTCAACATACAGTAGGTGAGATGAAAGCCTAGTTACTTGTATTCTAATGATAAAGTAAAAGGTGTTGGTACAAGGTGCATAACAGAGCGGCCTATTTAAACGTTAAGTGTTGAATTATGAGTGGTATCTTGGGGGCACACCTATAATATATTCATTATAATTACAATGCTTTATTTCATCTTTTTTCAGCATCCGGCTCTCTATTTGGTTTGCACAGGATAAAAGTATATCTCTTTTTAATTATGGCATTTAGTGCTTAAAATGTAATTGGTGTCTGCTATGCTTGAGCTTCTGTCACTGTTACAAGGGGGACTATTTGTTTAATTTGCCGGAGGTTTAGTGAAATGGAAAGTACCTTTTATTTAAGTAATTTGAGTTATTTCTTGTGGTTTGGGTGAGCAAAGATTGAAGAAAAAGATGAGTATTGTATCTGCCAAAGTTTAATTAAGCATGAAGCCAGATGTCTATAATTATTTCTGAATAGTTTTGATAATTTTGCTGTAAGGGGAGACTGCTCCTGCTTTATGCAAAGTAATTGCACTTGTTGCTTAAAATGCACAATCCAAAAACAGTGGTGTGTTTGCAAACATCCATTGACTGCGAAGCTGAGAAGGTTGTCTCCTTCCAATAAAGGTGGAATTCAAACTCTGGCAGGTGATGATATAGTATTGCTTGCATAGAATATGTGTTGTCAGTACATGAAAGATGTTGGATTACACCCAAGATCACATTGGACCACCAGGATATGCAAAGACTTGTAATTTTCAAACTGCTTCATATCCTCAATTACTGTGGATCCTGTAACATGTTACGACTGAAAGGGCGTTTCCCTTAACGGGGGAGGGGGGGGGCGACTGCAGGAAAGCTACTATGGAAATGCAGTATAAATGCAACTGCAGTAATTTAGTAGAACATTATTTGATACAGGAATATTAAATTGATGCATGAATCACATACAAAGGTAAATTATAAATAATTTAACATACAGTCACACAGGAATCATATAAAATCATATAAAGCCACAGCAGGTATATTATTAGATCCCACACTGTTACAGAAATTTGAATAAGCTTGTTCCATATTATAAATGAACAACAAATCATTAACAAAGCAATTAATGCAGAGATGTTAGTAACAAACTGAAAACTTCAGTTTAGAAATTAAAGGTAAATATTAATGATAACAGAAAAAAATATAGGATTTGAACTTTAAAGTATACCATACATCAAGTGCTATTCACAGAAATTCAAGCAGTGTTTTAAAGTTTTCTTGGTTTAGGATTAAAAGACATTTTGAAACATTAAATCATATTGGCAGTTGAAAAAAAAAAATCAACTGTTAGAGAGGGATAGAAGTTGATTTTAATTTTTTAAAGCACAGTCTATTCTAAAATAATGTTTATAAAAACAGTCCTAAAACAGTGTTAAACTTTTAGTGAATAGGGTCTCTCATGCAGAACCAGGGTAGAGAAAATGAAACCACCCCCTGTGCCAACATGTAGCTGAAACAGCTAAGTTTAAGATATTTTTTCTCACCCAAGTGGAAGATATTAAAGTTATGTTACAGGTCTCTACAGATTATATATATTATTTAACCCTCCCTACAGTTCTATAGTTAAGAATTATGGTAAGACAAGGTGTTGTGATATGCTAAAATATCATAACGGATGTTGAAGTTATGAGGCAAGACGCCCTCTAACACCACAACCAAATGACAACACCGCCAACACCACAATTCTCATTAAGGTTCCTTGATCCCCCATCTCATTGTCAACACAGACAAACCATAATTAGCTTCAAAGATTTTACCAGATCAAATTACTGCATAATGGGGGTTTATATATTAGATATATGTGTGTTGGACCGCAAACAGACAGACTGTGGCTCATATTGTACAACACAAGGAGAATTGAAAAATGCAAGCATGAACTTGTGCATCAGCAATGGAGTTAATTGTATCCAATCATTTTTCTGTAAGGAGGTTGACGTGATTTGGGGAGGCTGTGTTTAGTTGAGTCGACAGTTCTGGTTGAATCTAGTGTGTTTATAGCTCAGGTAAATACTAATAATACTAATAGTCTTTACATTGAGGCTGTCACTGAACAGTGTTAAGATGATAATATCATTAGCATTTGTGCTTAAAATTAAATTTTTAAACTAGGTTGTAAGATTTAAAACCACTGGTTGATAAAGAAAATAGACAATGGTTCTATATTCCCCAGTATTATCTGAAATTTTAAAATACGTTACAGTTAAACACAATTCTGTTTATTTCTTTAGCTGTTATTGTGGGGTTTTTTTTTTAGTCTTACATGATGAGAGTATATTGAACACTCATTGAATTCTTTAAAATCTTAAAACGAGTTGACGTAGTTGTTGTGTCTTTTATACCTGGTGCAAAATAATAACAACTCATACACACAACAAGATCCAGAAAACGGTTCCCTTCTTTATTAGAGGTTTTTCAAAACTAACAGGCTGATGGGTATAACTCATGTAACCATAACTCAACTCCCACTTAAAGAGACACCATCTTACTATTAATGTAATGTAGTAATATACTACAGTAGTTAATCCAAACCATTACTTTAAGTGTAGTACTGAAACCAGGACCATAGGACAAAGCTGGAAATTAAGTAGAGATAGGCTGAGAACAATTCTTAAAACAGAGGGTGGTGAATGTATTGAATGAGCTACCTAGGCATGCTGTTAAGGCAGAAACAATTGGATCCTTTAAGACCCGACTTAAAAGTTCTGAGATCAGTCAGCTTCTAGGAACCGGACGAGCTCAGATGGGCCGAATGGCCTCCTCTTATTCATAAATATTTAATTGTTGGTATGGCCTACTCGAGGTGGACCAGACCAACACCAGCCTTCCATGGATTGAACCATTCACAAGGTCTGGTACGTTCCTCATGCCAAGTATATATAACCTATACACATTTTTTTTTACTCTGTTGCAATAATGTATCATTGTCTTACAGCCAGCTAGTGTGTCTGATTAATTTAAACTTAATGCCAGATTTACAACGTTCTGTAGCTCCAGCATGTGAAACATGAATCATTCTCTTCAGTGATGAAGTGGTTCCTTTAAGGTCAAGGTCAAGGGAGTCTATACACATCTTTCTGTTCTTTTGAAATGTGATCCACACTATTTCATTAAGCAATGTTATGCCGGTTCCACTTAATTTGAGTTCCAGCTTTTTAAGTACTAATACAGGTCAAGATCATGACGCACCATGAGTTGAAAAGGGTTTTCCTTGCCTTTTGCTTTCTCACATGTCTACCTGTCTAAACATGCTTTTTCACAGGCCAAAACAGAACCAGGCAAACTGAATTCAATACAAGTTGTCATCCCATAGTTACAAATGTGTATCCTTCACAATAGTTTTTATTGAACATTTTTAGAGTACATTTTTTTTTTGACATCTTACACTTATATTATGTTCTTATATTTTACAGTGCATGTAATTCCGACATGATGTCTGGCTGCCTCAAAACACTTACATCAAATTGTGGGGTCTATTCTTGCTCTATAAATATTAGATTTATATAACCAGTGGAATTTTCAGACATTGTGACCCAGGCTTAAATCAAAAGGGTGGAGAATCTGATCACACAACCATCTCTTGTGAAGTTTCTTCTGAAAGTAGCACAGTATTCTGAACTTCCTAAAAACATAAGGGTATGTGCATTTCTTTTATTGGCAACACATTCCCTAAATGAACTCCAATGATCCCATCTGTTTGTTTTTGTCTTGTGGTGTTCCAGATCAAGGAAATTGATATTCATCATATCCAATAATACTGAAACAAGTGGCTTAAATCTAGTCTTCCCAAATTGGAAGCTAGAAACCTGGGGGGCTGCTAGATGGTTTCATTCGGGCCACAGAGCATACTGTACGTTGCCGCCCAATTGACTTTGACACCTGGGAAAGCAACGTTCCCAGTGTCATTTATTTTTACACGAATACTGCTGTAAAGTAATTTGGATTATTTGGAACGTAACACTTAACATCTTGGCGTCAGCTCTCTTACAACTTTAAAGTCCTCATGTGTAATACTGTACCATTATGCAATATTCATTGTGTGGCGGTCTTCCATCAGGGTGCCTAATGTCATGGGGCCAAGAAAGTTTGGGAACCTCTGGTTTACATGATTCACACACTGTTATAGAATTTAACTTTTATTGTGTATGAAACCCCTTTGAGTAGTATTTACTGAGCTGTAAAAACCCTTTTTTTTGTTTAAAAAACTTGTTTCTTATCAAGTACTTGCACCCTCAAAGATAACAAAAATCTTGTGCGCATCTTCAACTAATAGCTGACTGGTACATAAAAGTAAACTATGAATCACAGGGATTTTATACTAAATCATTCTTTCTATGTATATGCACAATTGTTTGTTAGGATGTTCTTTAAGCAGAGATGATATCCTTTACAAGTTATAATTATCCTGTGACATAAAAAAAAAAAAAAAAAAAAAAATATGATAAGAACCATCCTTGGAGCAGTCTGATTCTATTAAATTCAAACAATGATGCTGGTTACATTTACAACGAAAATAAATGTTGCACGCTATGATTGTCTCTGTTATTACTGAAAAAAATTTCCTTGACCCTGTTCCTTTTTTTTTTCACAAGGGTTTAAAACAAACTTCTAAGTGTTGCACCAGTCTGTGTCATTTTCTGGTAATTAAGGACAGGCTATTTTAATATTTCATATAGCATGCATCATAAGAACATACCAATAATTAAACGCTCATTACATTAAAAAAAGGTGTTTTTGTAAGATTTTAGAATGATATTACAGAAGTGTTTCAATTTTACTTCCCTATTCTTGGTCATCCAGGTTTACAACAGCTCATCTGTTTGTTTGTTTTTTCAAGGATGGTTAAATGTAATTATTTGTTAAATGTTTCAATTAAGATTCCCTCATAGCACAAAGGGGATTCTGTGCATTACTAAAGTTGTGACAACATGCTATCACTACTACTAAAACTAAAGTTAAAGTTAAATTAAAGTTAATAATTGCCTTTTTTTTTTGGATACTCTGCAATGACACTACACTGTAACATGAACACTTCACAAAAATAAAGTGTCTGATTCTTCAAATACATACATTTTCAAAGAAAGGCTCTGCCTATTATTATTATTATTATTATTATTATTATTATTATTATTATAGAAAAGTATTTTGTATAAAAATGTTCATTGGCTTGCTTTATTTATTTTAATGTAGTTTGATATGCATTTCTTAATATGAGATTTGCAAGAGGAGAGAAAGGAAGTGAATTTATGTCTCTGTATGGTGACAGTTCTTCAATTTCCCTCTGAATTTGAAGCATTTTCACTCATGGAATGATGTTAATCTTACAAAACTAGCACTGGTATACCACCTCCAGGCGTTCCACTCTTGGAATGTGTATTATCAAAATCTAGAAAACAAAACTACAATGACGTACGATGACACCAAGAAAAAGAAATTCTAGGTGCTAGAAGTCATTGTAAACATGACCATTGCTAATCCAGTCTCATGCCACCTTTCGCTCCTTATCACAAAGTAGGTATCATTATTTCAATGTCTTGGCAATGTGCAATAGAAAATGGCACATGTATTTTTTGGATAAGGGACTATTGCTTACAAAACTCAGTGATATAGAATTAAAGTACAATGTAGTCTGTGGTATATCAATAGACAAGGAATTGGACAGAAATGGCAAATAACCCCTAATAGAGAGCATTATTCCGGTTTTCTGCTAGTGAACACTGTGCTGTAATTTACTGTCATTATTTGATGACTAGATGACCATAAATGTCTATAGTCTGTTATCACGGTTAAGTTTGTCTTTGAAGAGCTGTCTAGTATCACAATCAAAAACAAATTCCTTACAGGGAGCCAGTTATTATATAATAGAGTAAGCTATAAATAATGGAAAGGTATATCATTTTTGTGGGTTTCAATACATGGTAGTCCTTTTCAATATAATTTACTTTAATCTGTAATGGATGTTAAATGCATGCCTTATCTAACTAATAGAGTGCACTCCATCATTTTAAATCCTCATGTGCATTCCTTTTTTATTGTATTTTTTTACATTTATTTTAGACTAATATGAATAATATGATAATATTTTATAAAGATAATTCCACAAAAACACAATTCTTCTTCTTCTTCTTCTTCTTCTTCTTAGTAGTAGTAGTATTTTACAATCATACCCAAGTGCTTGGTTCTACAGGTTGTTTCTTTTGGAGTCCATGATAAAAAAAAGGCAGTTTTTAAAATGTCCTATGTGCTTTCTAATCTCCGATTGCCCCTCCTGCTTTCTCTTTCTTTTCTCCTCTATCCATTACTGATGTCTCTAGCCTATTGTTGAAATCATCTACTGCCACGTGCCCCTTGGACCCCTGGCAAACAAATCTCAAATGACCTAACTACTGCTTTTGGTGCCACAGATCATAGCATTCTTCTTCACCACCATCAGAAGTATTCTGGAATCTCTGTCTCTCCTGACTGTCCTCTTACCTATCTATCCATGGTCCGGCTCTCAGCTTGCATCCAAGACATTGAGGCCTGGATGTCTGCCAATTTTCTTCAGCTCAACACTAACAAATCTGAACTTCTTCTAGTATGATCAAAAACTCAACTTAAGAATCTCAATATTGCTGCCTTGAACCTTGGAAACTGTCTGCTACTGCCTTCCCCCACTGCACGAAGCCTTGGTGTACTTCTGGATAGAAACCTCTACTTTGATGCCCAAATCTCCTTTGCAGTCAAATCCTCCTTCTACCACCTCCAAAACATATAAAAGGTCTGTGCCTACCTATACATCCTGGATGCAGAGATACTCTGTCATGCATTCATCTCCTCTCCACTCGACTACTGCAACTCCCTATATGGTGATCTTCCATCACTCCAATAAACCGATTGCAACTGGTTCAAAATGCTGCTGCTAATCCTTACCAGATGTAAAAAACATGACCACATTACCCCTTGTCTTGTCCAGCTGCACTGGCTACCTGTAAACTTCAGGATTACATTCAACATTCTCCTGCTTGATTACAATGCCCTTCATCACACAGGTCCAGAGTATCTCTTCAACCTGCTGACCCACTATGTCCCTGCACACCAGCTTAGGTCCTCTGACTCTGGCTTGCTTATTATTCTTTTGGCTTCATGGCCAAGAATCTATGGAACTATCTCCCAGTTGCTCGCTTTAAATCAGCACTCAAGACCAAATTGTTCTCTTTTGCTTTCAATGCTCTTTAAGCCTGATATCTGTTATTAGCTGTTGTCTAAATTGATATTTCAGGTTTTTCTACCATCTTATTCGTATGATTCTGTATGACAGACGCAGCCACAATGTTTAGAATTCACATCCTAGCCTTGTATTTAATGTAATAAGCCTGTATTTAATGTATTTGCATTGTTTTTTACTGTTTGTATTTAATGTACTATGCCCTGTATTTCACTGTATTTAATGTATTATGCATTGTTCCTTACTATCTTGTAAAGCACTCTGTGATGGTGGTCCACTATGAAAGGCACTATATAAAATAAATTTTATATGGAATAGAATGGCGGCTATGTTTATATGAAGGTGTTTTATCCAGAATACGACTCTACTCTAATTTATATTATTTGACTTCTGAATTCTCTTCAGTAGTGAACAAAATCTGTTTTTGATTTCAGATGAACATAATGCAAAAATACTGAAGAATGCAATAGGCTGTCAAATGTGTATCATATTTGGACACAAAATTGTACAGTACATGATTGTAGGATGTTGCACATGCCTGCCAGATGGCAGTTCGTGCACAGAGACTCGCTCAACAATAAACACCACAAATGTGTAAAAAAGATTATTATTAATAATAATAATAATAATAATAATAATAATAATAATAATAATAATAATATAATAATAATACAAGTTTACAATCCTAGGGGACTTTAAAAAACAAACCGGAGCGCAAGGTTTTTTTCTTGGAATGAGGCCCTTTGTCACAGACCACACAATATCAATAAAACATCAAAGCATAAAACCAAAAACAGGCCTTCTAAAAAAGGAAAGCAAGTGGCTACTCAAATTGGTCAAGACTGTTAGAATGACTAGACTTACTTTGGCATGTTCGCAAACAAAAGGTGATGCTTGTGCTCCTGGCTACAGTAATTAGCTGACTAACCAGTAGAAGCCCACAGTTGCCTTAAAATCAGCTTAACAAAAAGAAAGATAAAAGAGTCTCGGTTACCAGATGGGTTTGTTCTGATACTATATTGAAATACTGAACAAAAATGCAAAGGTGTTTTGTGTCAGTTCAGAGAAATGATTTGTCATCGTGTTTAGCCAGTACAAGGATGTTTCGCAACGGGGCAACACTGAATACAGCACCTCCGCAAGCAGGGTGACACATGTAATGCCCCTTGGCTTCAAAAGTATCTGTGAAAGAAAGAATACCAGGGATAAAGGCTCATTTTTACAAGATAGAATCAGTGTAAAGATAGACGGGTGGAAGGGGCATTAAGAGAACAGAAGCAGGGACAAGACAAGATAGTCACACGATGAGTCACGTTGACAGGTACAAGATTATTCAGATAGTATGGAAAGTAGAATTAATATTCATCACCTGGAAGATGTCTGTTTCTTTAAATGAACAGGTGACATTTAAAATGACAAAAAGCTCAATATACTGTAGAAGCATGTTTATTAATATTCTTTAAAAAAGATAATTGCTTTTTGAAGTATTGGTTAAGCCTAATGTGAATTTACAGTATCCAACGGTAAATATGTCAACAGGTCTTCATGTTAATGTTTATCATGGGATCCTTACTGAACATAATATTTAGAATTGTAGGATTATAACTTTAGCCAATCATACAATCTTCAGTAATATAAAAGAAAGCTTATGCAGGCAGACATTTCAACAAAATTGACAAAATCATCTTCGAATAGCTAACGTAAGCTTTGCTTTAAAGTATTACTGAACATTAAATGACTTTCGATTTAGCAGTGGATGGTTATGCTGGGTTATTCAATGGCTATCTGAATGCCACAGATTAAATCAGATATTAACCGTATAATTGAAATACATCGGAAAAAACACTATATTTACATCATGCCATGCTCTGTTTGCACTTTCTCTGTAATGTTGAGAGGATGTAGCTATCTTCACCATTCATTTAACATTTTTAGCAGGTGTGCGCACATGAAACTGATTTTTTTTAAAAGTCTTCCTTCTTTATTTCTGACCTGAACCTGACTGAAACCTTATATCTTTAGGAATACTATACTTGATTGGTAACATCTGTTTTGGTCTTGAGTGTATTTTTAAGTTTACAAACTGAACATGAGGCATACCTGTCTTCTCAATCTTTTTGTCATTTCCCAAACTGCAGTAGGACTGGCAAGGCTAATATTACACATTGGTAAAACAGGTTATTTTCATGAACATGAAGCGCAGCATAAAGGTTTATGCATCGGTCACAGGATGGCTTATGGGTGATGTCAGACCAGGAAATAAAGACACAGGCAAAGTATTGCGGGTTGAGTCACCAATGCACTCTTATTTATTAAATCAAAATAACAAACCAAAAACACAAAACAAGCACGTTGGCCAAAACAAATAATAATCACAGACAACTAAAACAATGTCATCTGGAATGTAACCAGCTAGATAGCAAATGTTTTACCTTACTTTGTGATTGATCTCTCTCACTCTCCTGTTAACCCTCTGTTCACCATCCAGAACACAGCTGCCATTTATATTGGCTGTCCTCAAAATGGTGAACAATTAGTCAATTTGAAGACAGCCACATTCCGCACAAGGTTTTTAACTCCATCCCGGCCAAACAAAACAACAATTTCTAATAATACATTGTTTTAAACACAACATACATTTAAATAACAGCAATAATAATTCACAATAATAAGAAAGATAAAACAAATCAACACAGGGGCAGGCATCCTAAATTTGTTTTTCAGTTAGCTGGATACATGGGGGCACATTTATCAAGGCACAGTATTTTCAAAATGCTTAAGACATTTTTACCAATTCTGTAACTTTAACAGTTTCGGTTTCTTTTCAAAAAATGGAGAAAGTGTAAAGATCTTGATACATACTAGCTTTAGGTTTCAACACAAAAAGTGATTTAATATGGTGTTGTAAAGATAGCCTATTGATATCTTGTTGGATACTCTTAGGGAAGATTCCAATGTACCATTCTATTTTTAAGGTACGTGTAGCAGGGTAGTGTGGCTGTCAAAGCTGGCCAGCAGCAGGAAAGCAGACCCAGAGAAGTTACAGTTTTAAGCCCTGTTGCACACATTTAACCCTTTGCGGTCCTATGTTGGACCAGGTCTGACATTACAATTTTCCCTTTCCGTTCTGACGTCAGACCCTGTCCGACACCATAAAAACGACATCAAGCACAGGTCTCGAGTTGTTTTTTCTCTGTAAAAAGCTGAGAAAACATGTCAATTGCCGAGTGAGACCGATAGGAGCTGAGAGAAGCTGAAAATAAAAGGGGCGGATCTGAGCAATACACATAGCCCCTGCATCACAGAGATAACACGGACACAAACAAAGAAGACAGTTGCTTCTGCATGCTGTACTCAAAGAATATCATGGACATTTGCAGAGCTTTTCAAGATGTAATAAAATAATGACTTGAAGAGGTATGTGATAACTACAGTGAACAAGGGGTGGGGCTTGGCTGGAGATGCAGTACTGAGTGTCCTGTTGATATGCAGTGCCTTTTAAACCTGTTTTACTGTGAAAACAAAATACTTTTAAACAGCGTGGGTGTAAATTGGACCTGACGCTCCTGACAGGCGCTGAATAAATGGACCACTAAGGGTTAATATACACAAACAAAAGGGATCAAAACAGGAACAAATAAACAAGGGCACATAGGCCAAAATAAAAGGTTCAAACAAAAGAATACACACTTGTAGGCTGGCCATTCGCCTTCACTACCATTACACAACCCAATTCAACAATCACCTAAACCCCCTCCACCTAACAGGCTTTTTCTCTCCCTTATATACATGTCGCCATCCCCCTATTAGTACTCAATTACCTAATTGGGAAATGGCCACATTTAGCCCAATCCCTGCCAAACTTAAATAAAAAAAATCATACCCCCACACTATTTACACCAGCAGGTCTTCCAGCCTGTCACAGTAAGAATAATAAAGGAAATATCTGACAATAGCTGAGTGTACTTCAATACCATTTTACATCACCGTGGAAATGTACTGTTGTATCAAGGTTGTCCTAGATATTACATTACCAGCACCTTACAAGTGTCTGCCATCTTAACGTATTTGAGTTGCACATTAATGTTTTAGCACCTAAGTGTATGATCCATTTATTAGCAAGCCACCTTGTAAAGTATTAGCTCCAGGAGACTCTAATGTGAGTATGATATCAAGGGAATACAGATTATTCAATAGAGCCAGTATAAGGGCCCAAAAGAGTCTGTGAAGCAGTATGAGCCATATTCAAAACTAAATTATTAAAGAGAGCTATTGAAAAGTAATCTGTTTGGAACATTTTTTGGAAAATGTTTAGTAATGCTTTTCAGTTTTTATAGCGATTCATGAAGCAAATGCATTGACTTGTTTTGCAGTAACGGAAACTTATTGTTTGTTCAAAGCAAAAACAGTCCAACATTGTTTAATATTAGGTGATTAAATGTATTAATGTGGATCAGTATCAGTATGAAAACAAGGCACATTACAGTGATTTGATTTGATCCCAAACCCCTATTCACAGCAAAATCTGAGAAAGAATTAACCTAATTGTTTTGTAGACTACAGAATTTAAGCCTAACTGACAATCCCTCACCACCTTGACATCTAATGAATATACTTAATCCACTCCTTACATTGGGGAATCTTGGTATGAAATATGAATATGCTCTTTTAAAGATGAGTTCAGAGTCCCTTCACAAGATTCACCTCTCTGGAACATTAATGGAACTTTCTTTATTCAGGCTTCCGAAGATAGCCCCAGATTAATTGATAAAGACTAGCAGATCCCAGACAGGAGTCAGCTCGTTACTTGCCCTTATCTTAGCAGTCAGCAGGATTGAAGTCTTAGCTAAATGTAATCCTTGCTATTGGATACAATATTGCCATCCCTTTGAAGGGCTTATGGTTCATGTAGGTCTGGTATAGATAATGGGAATGATATTTCACAAAATTGTTAAGGTAGTATAATAACGAGCAAGCGCAGTCCTGGGCAAATCTACACACTTGTTTTCTTACGTCGAATAATGTTTGTAATAATTCTCAATAGACTGCTATTTTTGTTTAAGATTATTAGAGCTGACTTTAGGAACGGATGTTCAGTTGTAACAGTCTTTTGTTTTCCATACTTGGTTCTATGTAGTCACTACAGTATAACGAGATGTCATGTGGAGCAGGAGTTTTCAACTGGGGGATGAGTACTACTGGGAGTACTTCTAAGGGTCATGGCGGTATGCATGACAACTGCAAAAACTAAAGCAAAATAATTGAATTTATTTTAACTATTATATTAATGCTAAACAACTGTGCATAAACATAGTTTCAAAATTATTTTCACACAGATGAGCTAGAACCACCAGACAGTTAAGTACAATTATTTCAATTTATTACACAGCATAAAATAATTAACACAGTTTACATACTATTACATAACAACCCAGTTACAGTAGAAATACTTATTTTAAGGTAATTGTGACAGGATAGCCGGGAGGACAGAGACTCTGAGACAATAAACTGCAGTGAAAGCACTGCTGCGCTGTTTAATCAACAAAAAGTAAATCAAAAAGTCAAACAACACTGCTCGCAGAGCCAAAAACAAAAGGATTAAACCAAAAACTGTTCTGGCTGGGCAGAGCCTTCATTGAACTTCGTACCAAACACACACAGTAACACTCACCCCAAATCACCTCTACTAAACAAAGCAATTTCCCCCCTTTTTTATAGCATGTGGCTGGAGCCTAATTATCAATTAGGCAATTAGCTCCAGTCACATTCTCACATGCATTTTGGCAGGGATAAGAAATTAACCCCATCCCTGCCAACCACCACCAAATCACCACAGCACAATATTTACAGACAGGGCCCTGCCCTGCCACAGTAATATATAAACAAAATTGTCTAATGATTTTTAAAATACATATATATTATTATTTTATATCTCATTAAATTATGTACTGTATATGTGTGTGTGTGTGGAGATTAGATAAAGGAGTATTTAGAACAGATAATAGGAAGCACTTTTTTACAAAAAATATTTTTTCTTGAATCAACTACCCAGTAACGTTGTTGTAGCTGACACCCTGGGAGCCTTCAAGAAACAGCTTTGAGAGTCTATGAACAATAAGCTATTAACAACCAAGTGAGCAAGATGGGACAAATGGCCTCCTCTCATTTGTAACCTTTCTTATGTTCTTATAATAAGACGTTGTTCGCCTCCACTAACAAGAGGGCAGCAGTAGTTTTAGTGGTTATTTGCAGACGATTATCAAATCACTCGTGATCTCTGCATCGTCTCTGTGGTTCACAACAGCAGACAGTCTCCCACAGTAACTTTTCAAAGCTGTGCTGGGCTGTGCAGGATCTGCACAGATTCCTGTGGGTGGAGTTGAGTGACGTCACGCAGCAGCACTCGAAGAATGTGCATCTCTGCGATTCTGTGCAGATGCTATAAGAACACGACCAATGATAGCAGCAATAGTAGTCAGCTGGCAGATCAACAGCCTCCCTGATGGATGTCCTCCTCTCCAAACAATAGGCTGCCTCCACTTCATCAGACTTCAAATGAGTATCACCCGCAGTCCCAGTCCTGCATACTCTACTTTCCTCCTGGTCACAGCTGGGGACCACATGCAAACCTCCCGCACCACTGCTGCTCACCCTCTTCTACTCTAGCTGAGGGAAAGACACAAAGCGAAAAGTGCATCCTTGTACCCGCTGTTTCTTGACCCCACCCAAACAATAACCACTTATTCCCTCACCCCACCCCACTATCCCAGGTCAAGCATTTAAAGTTGGTTCCACTGCTGGGGTTGGCCTATCCATGCTACTTGCACTGACATGATCCTGGTCACAGTACTTAAAATTTAGGCAGAGTGTGGTGGGCAATTATGGGGAATAAGTTCCACAACAATAATGATTAAAAAAGTACTTCCCTTTTACTACTTGCCAAACATTTGTGGTTGCCCGCGTCCATTGTGTAGATCCACTGCTGTGTTTACAACTGGATACTCCTTTGATCCCTTTCTCCCTAATGTTCTCTCTGCATCTCTCCTCCATGTTTATTTTCTGTGTTTCTACATCTCTCTTGTCTTTCTGCTTCCTATCTACTCCATTAATAAGCTGGGAAAAATGAAATTGTTTAACAGGCAATGTTGTAATTAACCTAGTGGTTAATGGTGTAAATCTGCTCCTTGGAAATCCAATGCAAGCTATCCCATTACCTGCCAATAACAAAATGCCCTTTGTAAACATAATCCAAACAGAAATTTATAATACCATACAGTGTTACAGACATACACATAACACGTAATAAACAACCAAAACAAATATAAAATCATAATAATAAGTGAACACACAACCGTTTCATAATAAAGTGTAATAATTAAATTAATCAAACAATTCAGTGCAATAAAATATTTAAACCCCTATTGATAGCATTTGTCACTGGTGACATTTGCAGGCATGATTTCAATTGAGTGGGTTTCCACTCTGATATTAGGGAGGGTGAGCAAGAATATAACGATTCTACCTATGGACAGCTCTGCTCAGAGTGCTTGGTGCTGCTCGTGAACTTTGCAGTTTTCAACTCGTCGTATAATTGAATAATAATCAGTGAAGCGCAATTTTTCTGAAGTATAAATGCTCCGGTAAACACAAATAATAATCACAATACTCCTACTTGGCGGTTTTTGTTTTATTAATTAGGTGCAGCTGAATTTTAGTACTAGCAATAATGGCTAGTCGGATTTGTTTTCGGTTTTTGGTAAAGTACTGTACATCCAGATTACCTTGTGTATCATTTCTCGAGGCAAAAACATATACAATTCTTACATTGAAAAACACAAAAGAGACTACAGAAAGTGAAAAGCGACTGGATCATTTTCATGTTGGCTGAATGAAAAGTTTGTCATTGATAGTTATTATAGTTTTTTTCTTGAGGTTAATAATGTTTTTGATGTTGTAAGCATTCGAAATGGCACACCTAACTATGCGGAGGTAGGAAGTAAATGGTGACGTGATAAACATTTACAGTGCAGACTGTTTTGGATTATTTTGAATAATTTTGCTGAAGAGATTCCTAAATACTGTCTTTTGATTCTGTGCATCCAAAGACTTGTAATTGAAAGTTTTAAAAATTATTGTTTGGTATTTTTTTCTAAACTAGCAGTTTGTCACTTACAAACGGTTGTGACATAAATTATATATTAAATAAACAAAAAGAAAATTAATTTGTAAATCAGATTATTGGGCCTTTTATTGCAGCTGTGGTACCACTCAGTAGAGCATTACATTGTAAAGAGTTACTTGAGCTGAAACCTCCCAACAGAAGGGGTACAGTTTTAAAAGAAAGTTGTCACTTAAGTCCAGCACCCAAGCTGGACTTCATTGCACTTGTACTCACTGAATAAATTGTATTTCACCACTTGCACTGCAGCATTCACTCTGGACTTGTGATCGTCTTTGTTTTCTGTGTGTTTAATACCATGTCTATTCTTTTGGGACTGAACACTGTGTTTATTTAACTACGCAATACACATCGTGTGTTGCCTGTCCTCCGTTATTTTGCTGTTGTCAAATGACGTTGGATTTAGAGCAGTACTGTGGTGCAGCCTTAATGGCTGTGAAATTGCAGGCACAGCAAAAGAAGGCAGGTTAAGCACTCTTCTGCATGTGTAATTATAGAAAAAAAAAGTTAATTAAATAAATGGGTACTGTGTCTTGAAATATTTCATATCTATATACAATAGATGCCAGGCAAAGCAAGTGGTATACTTGTTAACAGGCACGGCTGTAGATGCTGGGCTGGCAGGTAATAAGTTCTGAAAGTAGTTATCTGCTTTCTGGTCTGGGAAGATATAAAGGACAGGACTGCACTGGACTGCACTGCACTGCACTGCACTGCACTGCACTGCACTGCACTGCTCCTTGCCCCTGATTCATCCACCTCACAAGTGGAGAGACTGCTCTTTTTATACACCTGTGGCTGGGGCTTAATTGACTATTAATTAATCAATTAAGTCCCAGCCACAGTCTGCAGGTGTATTTGGTAGGGATATTATTAATCCTATCCCTGCCAAACTGCAAGAACAGCAATATAAATTCTCCTCAGTCCTTGTAACCTAAAATGCATTTAAATTGAGCCTTTATGGAACCTCCTGATGTGGTGTATACTATATTAAACAGTGTTTTATTAATCATTTGAAATACTAGATTCTTAAACTTTTCTACCTAAGCACCCAATGCAAAGAAAAATGAAGAACAAAAATTAAAAAATACTACTGAAAAAATAAACGTTCAAACCAGTGAAAAATAATTAATGGGAGCAGTGAGGTTCTTGGAAATTTGTTGCCAGTATGTTAATTCTTGGCTCAGTCTTTTGTAAGGCTACTCTAAGATCACACTCTGGCCTCAGTAGGTTCCTATACTTGCTCTTCAAGTATGCCAATGCTCAGAATCTAGATTCACACAGGTAGGTGGTTCCAAACTACAAAAGAGTATTTATAGTTTTTTAGCCAAGCATGAAAAGTTTTCCTGCTGCAGATGGGAAATCCAGAATTCATGGATTGTCTTTGCTACAATAAAGCATTTTGCTGCTGCTATTAGCTTGCATTGATATTAACACTTCCATCTCAGCTGGATTTAAACCCAAGTTTTAGGATGTAGTGGCCAGCAAGGGGAACCTTACCCACTGAAACTTGTGTTAATGTTTTCAGGGAAATAATTTTCCTGCAGGCTTGTCATATGCTCCAGTATGTCAACTTTTACATTTGTACAAGTACAGGGAACATGCCATATTCACCAGTACCAGTCTAGAATGCCAAAATTTTAGGTGTGCCATAAACCCTTGAATGTAGTCCTGGAGAAACAGAACATTGAACTCCCTGACTTGAAGACCAAAGTTATTCAGTTTTCTGAATGTCTTCTAACTATGCAAACCTTGACAGCCAGCTAGTATCAAGAAAGAATGCAGAAAAGTCAGACTTTTCTTTCTCCAAAAAAACTTGCACCTCCTACCTCAGTTCCCACAATTTATCCAGTACCCTCCCCCAGGACAACCATCTGACCTCTGTATGGAAAAGCAAATGTTCATGGGCAGCTCTTCTCCTTTGCTATCCACAGGCTAACTTGGAAAGATGCTTTTAAGGCAGCCCGATTTCCTTGGAATGCCTGAAATATCAAATTAATAAGTAATACAGCACAATTTATAACAACACAGCTCATGTCATTGTGTCTAGGCATTATTTATAAAAGAATACAGAACAAAAATGTTTCAGCGTTGATGAGCTATTAAAGTTATGCATAAGTTTTACATTTGATCAGAAAAAATCTATAAAGGTAAACAGCTTTTACCAAAACAAAGTATACATCTTTTTAACAATGAAATACAATTTATCAGTGGTCATTGGATTACTGAATGCAAAAAAGGCAAAACATAAATCTGATCAAAAATCTGTGCTTGTTCAAAGCATATGTAGCATAGTAACGAATTACAGTGATTTTAAATTTGTTTAGTGTGGAAACAGTGTGTAAAAGTTATAATTGAAAAAGCTTTAAAAAAAAAAAAAAACATTAACAGAAATAGAACAAGACTGCTTTTAGATGATTCTTTATTATATTTTGCTATGTTTTAACTTGGTATACTTTTATAAGGTAAACTATCTTTATTATCCAGGATTGTAGGTGTTGCACAGTGTGTATTTGGGGAATTTCTCTCATTTAAAAATGGTTGGTGAGTGAATGTGGTGGAATGAACATGAATCTCTTTTTAAAACAGAGCTACGGTATGTATCAAGCAAACAGTAGGCCGAAGGATTATAGCACTGGCAGCAGGCTGTCAATAATAATAATTAGTGGTAGTAGTAGTACCGGGGTAATTAGTGTTTTGCAGCTATACATCAGTGATACATGCTTATTTTAACCCTTTCAGGACCAAGCATTTTTCAGTGAGCTGATCCATATTAATGTTTGGGCAAATATTGATGTTTGGCCAAATTACAAGACATTGTTTAACTGAGTGAGTGCAATGACATAAGGACAAGATTATTCTCAGGGTCTTTATAAGCAATCATGGACACTACTCTCAATTAGAAATAAATATTAATAAATAAAATAACAGTTATTAATTAGTAGTTCATAACATTTTTTCACAAAAAACTGTTGGAAAAAATTTGATAAATCTAATTCTCTGTGGGATTTTAAATATTGTTAGATTTTCTTAAATATTATTCAGTTAAATAAGATATTTTTATAATCGAATTTAAACTTTTCCTCTGTCGAAACACTGCTTGCTGAAGTCGGTTGCTCAATGTTTGAAAAACTCAAGAGGTTTTCCGTCATGTTGTTCATGCTTCATTTCCAAATGTCGCCTCAGTTTGTTTGGCTTAAGGCTTTCATTTGATAAAACCTCCCCACAAAACACACGGCTCCTCTACATTCTGAACAGCTTTTACAAATCCAAAATTAAAAAAACTATCCATATATTTTTGTAAATAGCTGCTTTCGCAAACTATTGGATAACTGTAGTAGCTGCAAGAAGACATCAACAGATTGGTGCAGATGCAGGAAAACGTTAACAGAGTGGAATAGGTAAGCAGCTGCATTTATGTTCCCACGCCGCGACCCATAAGAAAGGTGCTCGTGACGCACTTTGGGTCGGGACCCATAGATTAAGAACCACTGCATTAAAATATGACCAACGTATCTTTCAGGGGTTGGCAACCTTGGTTCTTCCAATCCATGGACTGCAGGATTTTGTTCCAACCAGACCTTTAATCATTTAATTGACCTCCAACAAGATCAATTTAAATAGTTAAGGGTCTGGTTGGAACAAAGTCCTGCAGTGGAATGGATTGGAAGAGCCAAGGTTATCTACTCAAGGGATATCTTATCCCAAAAAGGTGAATGTAGAAATTTAGTGACTCACCTCACTCAACTCACCTATGACTTAAGTTCAAGAAAATACCATTTATTGAAAAAAACACAAAACAAAAACTAACACAGGACCCTCGGGTCTGAGGAGGATACCAGGGGTTTGCATCCTATCACAAACCCTAATACTAATTTTAAAACAGATTAGTCAGATCAGCTTTGTTATGACTTTTTGTTTTTATTTCCCTGCTTGTGCTAGGGGCTGGTGGCTGGTTTTAGTGAGGTATAGATGGGGGACACAGGTCTTCTTTACAGGTGGCTGGCCTGTTGCCAGATGAACGTTATGCAAGCCTCTTTTGAAAGCGAGGTGAGAACACACACAAAAAGAGATAATTCCCTCACCACATGAAAGAGACAAATGATCTGCAGTGTGCCAAGACCCAGCTACCTGGAGACAATGGGTGTCACACCTTGAGTTTTGAAGTTCAGGTTGATCCAGAGTGCTGATAGATTAGATTGGGGGCTAGCGGGTGGAGAGTATGAGCACTGTACTCAATGCTGCCAGTCTAAAACACAGCCTGTAATTAATCCACCCAACAACATTATTATAATGCAAACAGGAGAAAGAGTATCCCCTTAGGGTGTGTTTTGTGGCTTTAGGCTGGAATTCATCTAGATCGTGGTACAGCCTGAGAGGCAACATTGAAGTGACAGAAACTCAGAACAGTGTCTGTACAACAGTGGTTGTTTAACAGAAACTGTTGGACAAAGCAAGGGGTCCATTAGCTTGAAGCCTGAAAGGGACAATCAGACATTTGTATTTACTGTGGAGCAAAGAATAGTTGTTTTATCACCTCACAACATTTTTATTGTGCGTGCTTTACTTATATGCTTTTATAATGTGTTTTATCATTATAGTACACAATGGCAGCAGCGTCATTCTGGGTGCAGTATTTTACAAGCCTCAATATTTAGCCTCCTACTCCACAGTATATGAATCTTTTGAATTTGAACTTCCTATTGCCTTGCCATGTCAGACGTAGCAGTTATCCTGAAAATAGGTGCATCTGAATCAGGTTGTGCTAATTAAACATTGTTAATAAATATATTGTCAATACAATACTCGCAATGCAGTTATACACCACAGAAACAAAAGTGAGGTAAATTAAATGGGGAGTATAAATACAATCACATTGTTTTATATAATTTTAGTAAGATTATGTAACTGTAACTGAAGTTATTGTATTAACGTAAATATTCATTCAACTGAGAAAATGGAATGTGTAAGAGATGCAAAAGCTAGAGAGGAGTGTATACAAACAATGTTCTATTTTTTATTGTGATTTTGATCATTTTTGCTTTTTGAGCCATGGTAATTTGAAAGTCTTTATTTATTGGGTCTTTATAGAGACATTCTATACTAACATAAGTATAGTTTAAAAATAATAATAAAAAAAAAAAACACTGTAAAAATAATCAGTTCAACCACAAGCCAGCACTTTAGTGCACGCACAAAATCAAAGAGATTGCAGAGATTGTAAAGATGCTGCCATCATTTTCAATATGTATAACACCAACTGTGCATAACCCTTGTAGAACATGTGCCTATTGTATACCACCCAAGCAAAAACACTGCACACCTTGTATATAATATGCAGCCTGTATATAGCATGCATACATTTTCCTCCAATTTGCAAGAGTGCTACATCTGGAAATGACAGTTTCTTACATGCTGTGGTGTCATTTGTGATTTACATCCCTTACTACCATGCCTTGTTTATTAATTGAGAATTGACCTCTAATAATAGTGTACAAAGTGTATCATCTGGTCCCACCCGTGGACCTGTTAGACCCAGATGGAAAACCAAATCTGAGCAGTGTCAAAACAGACCGCAAATACAAAGTAAGCCTTTCATGCCTGGGTGTGTGCCAGCAGCTAGCAACTCCTGCATCAATGGGAGGTTGTCTTGTATTGCAAACTTGTCTCGTAATAAACCTTTCTCAGTCTCCAGTCTTGCCTCTGGAAGTGGTGCACATTGAAAACAAATTAGCTGCAAACTGAGCTGGCAGCACTGGAGGGTTGAGAGGATGACACCAGACTGGAGCTCAATTCAGTCCTTCTGTCTATATTCCTCAAATGGGGGTTCTGCTGCAGCATGGGTATCCACCCACAGGCCTGGTCAGAACTACAAACTGCCCTGTCAGCTCTCCTCAAACACTGATGGGCAGGAGTTTCCCTGGGGCACAAAGGGATTGAAAACACACGGCATCAGCTCTGGCCTGCAAAGCCCCTGTGCTGCTGGGTTTAAAGCTGGGGGCTGAATAATGCCATCTCCATCACATACACTCACACTACATCAACGAAGGCTATTCTGGCATTGATTCTATTGTGCCTACCAGGGAGATTAACAATATTTCGAGAAAGGCAATAGGATTTAGGGAAATGTGATCTTCTCTTGCTGTTTCTAGCATTGTTGCTTACTGCCATGTTTTTTTTTTTATATACCAGATTTTTTTAAGTACATGGCTTCAACATTACCTTGCCCTTTTATTGGTGTTTAGAATCATCCTGCATGGTTCTGAATTCTGGTGCTCCACTGTAAATTCAGATGTTATCTGTCTCTTTCAAGCTTTTGACATAAACAGAGTCCTAGTTCTGGACTGCAAGTGATAGTAGGTCCAAAAAATAGTGATTATGTGATCTTTCAATTTTATTGTCTTAATAGCATAGTATGAGCAGGTGGAGCCAACAGAGTTAAAAACTCAAAGCATAACATAACATAACAGAATGACCAAAGTAAAGACTGGGCAGCAATTTACAGTCCCCTTCAGGGATTTAGGTAGGGAAAAATATTAAATCTCAATATTGGCACTCACAACCATTGTTAATAATTTCAAGTTTGATTCAAATTGTTTTTCCTTTTTTTTTTTTTTTTACTAGTGGTACTGATAAACACATTCTAGCTCTTCTTTTTAAACATGTATATAAAACAACTAAAACTGTTGTTGTTATGGAAACAAATAAATGCATTAAGTGATAATGCCATTGCATCATCTGTTTTTGTTTCACTTTCAACAAAAACATGGCAGCACTTTCAAGACATCTTGTTTTGGTGGCCAATTTACAGAAAGCTGTTTGTTTTTGTAGAACTATTGTAAACAAAGTATTTTTTAATGGCTTTTATTAATTTTACAAGAAAGCTGTATAGCTAAATATGCACCTGCATGTGCTTGTGTTTATGCCAAGGTTACTCTCCCTATAAGTGCCTGAGCTGTTTGACCTGGCAGTAAGTGCACCACTTAGCCGTTCACTCACCTGAAACAAAGGTTAAGGGGCCATCTAAATACATGTACTCTTTCCCTAGTAGTAGTGTCACTCCATTGGGGATACTCACAGGGTCCACCAGCACAGAGAGGTTTAGGACCCAGACATCCAGTTGACAAAGTTTGCTTGCTTGTCAATGACTGTTTGTGATGCGTTGAACCTTGTTTGACTGTGGTCTGACCATGGTTAACCTTTCTAAATTAGCGTTGACCATGTTTGACTATGCAATACGATTTAAACATGATAAATAACTAACAGCCGTGGTATATACAGTACATTCTTACACACACAAGCAAAGATAGCTTGAAATGTCAGGTTTTTGCACCCTAAAGGATGCTGTGGTGTCTCCATGCCAACTGTCTTTCATCAGCATTAAAAATTCTTTTGAAGTATAGAAGCCTCCTTTACCCATTTCAAACCAAAAGACTTAGGACTCACAAATAGCATATTTCACTGCCCCTCACCTCACACAGAAATGTTTACAAATGTTAAATATTTCCATCTGTGGCTCTTAAGAGTCGTTCAATTCAATCATCAATTTGCTCTTAGCTCTTGTGTGTGTATTGTGGTTGGTAATTACCTTTAATTACAACTCAGTGAGGGACAATGTGGAACAAAGGGTTTAACCTTGAATGGACTTTATAAATCAATACAAAAAAAAACAAAACTGTTTAATATGTTCTCTATTAATTAGACTTATAACCACGGCTTCACATTGTCTCTTCTCAAATACAAGGTGCAAGAAGTGAAGCAATATTTGGGTCTTTGCTAAAATAGCATTCTACTGTACATTTCAAGCATACATTTTGTTCTGTAATAGGAATATTATATACATATAAACTGCATTTTAACTGTGGAAAGCTACTATCTGGCAAAAGCCCTCCATTACTCTTACTCTTGGTAAATGGTTACAAATAAAACATAGGTTTCTCATTTTTCTTATAAGTTTACTGCACTTAGTCGAATCCACTCTTACATGTAATTATTTACTGTATTCTCTATATTTTGCTCTTAATTTAATTTGATCTTTTGCTCCTGATTGTAATGTGATACTTTACAGTGTGGTATGTGATGTTAGTTGTCATGGGCTGTTGATTGTTTGTCCCTAACTTAAAGAGTAGGTTTAATAATCACAGGGGTCATAAAGCATTGCATTTTTTTAAGGCTCCCAAATACTCACAAATAACCTTATATTAAGTTGAACACAACTACCAAGGCAAATTAAGACATCCCAAGCAGATATATGAGGTATTGGTATACACTTTATCTTGATACAACCTTTGTTCTAACTTAAGCTAAGGCTGCTAGTGCTGGTGACACCTAGCCTTGTGCTGATTGTTATGGACTTATTTTAATGTGGATCCTATCCAGTAAGAAATTGGTGCTGTGGGAGTGTAAGGTTAAGGGGGATGTGGTTAAATCTATCCTTTTCAGCGATCACAGGTGTGGCCATTCCCCAATTAGGTAATTGGTGCTAATTGTGGAGTGGCCACCTGTATATAAGGAAGGGGAAATAATTTGTCTGGTGGAGGGAGTTTGGTGACCTGTGACCTGTGACCTGTGACCTGTGACCTGTGACCTGTGACCTGTTGTTTGTTTATATATGTTCAGTGAAGATGAATGCCCAACCTGACAGCAGTTTAAGCACTAGAGTGCACATTTAATAAACAAACCAACAAAGAAAAAGGCACAATGGTCAAAACAAAAGGTTTAAACAAAATACACAAACATACAAATAAATTGCTGTCAGGATGGGAATTCGCCTTTACTAAACAGATGTAAATAAACAGCAACATAGAGACGATAAAGATAAAACAGTGTGTCTCAGGTTTGAAGAGTATGATTGTAGAATTTAGGTTGAGCGGGAGAATTATAAGCTTGTCAAACTGGAGTGACTTTGGTCAATGACAGATTATATTCCATCTGTTGTGCCTGTGTAGATGTTTTAATATTGCACCCCCTGAAGCCATTCTCTGCCATATTTAGAAGACACTCCCAAAGCTAGAATGCCTGTATATCTTTAGAGTCATTTGGGGTTAAAAAAAAAAAAACAATATGGAGTTAAACAAAATAGTAGTTTTAAAAAGTCTGAAACTGGTACAATAAGAAGACTACAGTAAATATGGATTATTCTTTCTAATCAACAGCATCCTATCAAAATCTGGTAAAATAATATATTCCATGGAACTAACGAACATAGAGCAAAAGGAAATGCAAACATTGTTTAAAAAAAATAAATCAACCCTAGTAATAATGATAAGGCATTTAGTGCAGTTTATAACCAAGGCCCTGCATCATGACATGACATGGCATGATAAGGGCTGAGTATGGTTGTTAAAACTTTTGCATGCTCCATTGGGCCTTTCCTTTTAAAACATACATGTGTGATGCATCTGCTTTTTTGTTGGGTGGTATAATAGGCCTACTAGGAAAGCTGAGTAAACAGATTCCTCCAGACCAGTACTACTTAGTTTATGCAAATTATACTTCAGCTAATGGGCAAACAGAATGAAAGCCTATAGCTCTGCTTTTCAGTGCTTTTAAATAGAGGTTGTTTTGTCAGACATTTAGCAGAAACTATTAGCATAATTGTTTTTGACCACAGTTAGAGTATACTGTATATTGGCAGAATAGAGAGCTAGCATACTGTTTCCAGGTTGCAGACAAAACTAGTACAAACAAGAGTGTGACATAACACCAGGATAATTTAACTGTGGCATATCTAAGTGGAAATAATGTTTTTGGTATTAAAATTCAGTTTTGATATCCAGTAAGTGCATGTAAAAAACAAAAGGTGTTTCATAAATTTGTCTTGCTTTTTGCAAAGCAGTTATTTTTATGCAAATTGTTTTAACAAAGTCCAGCCTGTCTTTGTTTTTGTTTTGTTTTTTATATCAAATACACATGTAAACACTATGTATAATAAAAGAAGAATCAAAAGTAAGGTATCAAATCCAAATCAAAATCACATACTCTCTTTTACATATCCTAATGCACTAATTAACTTCAAAGCCACAGATAAGAGTTTAATTAAAAAGAAAAGCACTATAGAGGGAAAGATAAGCTCCTTCTTTTCTAATAATATCATTAGAACATTATACAGTGTGTGGGACTGAAACTAACCACATTAAACATTGTGACACAGCTGGCACATTTTCAAAGGTATCAATATTATATATTTTATGAAAGGATGTGGTTGTAACAGAGTCTCTAATACTACAATAACAGTCCCTGGAGCTAATTTGGGAATACACCATATATTATATATAATATATATATATATATATATATTATATATAGATATATATTATATATATATATAATCTATATATATTATACATATATCAAGATAGAGGTTTCTATAAATTCTTAGATCTTTTGAAGTTCAAGGGAATTTTACTTGTGTACATGTCAGAACATAATTACTCATAGTACGAACTTAACATGTTTGGATCAAAGGTAGTAAATCCTCAAAAACTCTGATGACTACTGGTAGTTAATATTGTTGAAGATAAACTTCTATGTAAGATTTGACATAAACTACGGTATGATATTGTATCTTGCTGTAAGCTGTAAGATACTGTATTAACTGGTTAAGCTACTTATTGTAAAGACTATTTGAGATATCTTATACCCGGGGTACTGTCATTGATTTCTTCAATTGATGTCCATGCAGTTATTTAAGTACAGTATGGTAGTGTGATGGTTACTATTCTTTATCATTCTTAATTTCCCATATAAGAAAGGGAAATTCAACTTTTTAATTTTCCCAATTTTCAAACATTGGTTTAAAGAGTAATTAGCAGGGTTCTGAAAAAATACAGTGTTACACGTCCCCACCTGTTGCTTGTTCATTTTTCAAGTAGTCTTATAAAACATCCTCAGAAAATTCTTTCAAGCCAAATATGTGTTGAAAGCACTGGATATGGATTCCACCATGCAGGATGGGTGATTTCTACAGAAAAAGCTGTGTGCAGAGATTAGTATTAAAGTGTGAGAGAAGCTTAATGCTTCAGGGTAGGTTTTTAATACTTCACTCTGTATTTTAACTGCATTTTTTTCATGATTACTGTGCTTTTGATATCTGGCTCTTTGTAGTGGGTGTATTTAATTAGTAACAAGCATTACAAAAAAAAAAAAAAAAAGGAAACTTATCAAGGAATTTGAATAGTGGTAATTTTCTATATTTCGAAAATAAGGACGAGGGAGACTCTGCATTTCATTATGATGTAATAAAACAAGAAGACTCCTTTTTACTTGAGGGATAAATATTAAATACAAAGGGTTAACTTGAGAGTAATTTTCCTTTGCCTGCCTCCCAAATCCCTTTTATTCTAATGATAACTCTATTTTCAAAGGCGCTGATCCTTTTGAGGGGAATTCCACATCACACAGCTGCACAACGTGCCCTGCAGTACCAGGCCTTCTACTCCCACCTGCTTTACGCTGAGCAACACACACACAGCCTCGCTGGGGGTAGACTAAGCTGATTTAAGTTCCAGCCCTCCTCTTTTCACAGGCAGCCTGGGCTTGTTTTCAAGCCGTAAACAAAATCCTTAGTGTTGTACTGGGAGGGATCGCTCTATTGCCCCTAGACCAGTTCCGTCACGCTCAATTTTAGGCCTGTACATTGAGGTTTTTTGATTGCTCCTCTGATAATATTTTAAAATAAAGAGTGGGTATGCTGGCTCCTGATATAAGGTGGGTGGCTCGTTTCCTTCATATACAAGGTATTTATTAGGGTTGGAAGAAGCAGTGAAATGATTGGTACAAGACAGTGTCAAGTAAATTCTGCTATCCGTTCATTTGCACATTTCAGTTCTGGAAAGTTTTTTTTTTTTTTTTTTTTTATTTTATTTGGTTTCTCCCTTGTTCTTGGTACTGATAAAGACAATTGACAACAGCTCCCCAGATTTAACCCTTTAGTTCCTATTGCTAAAAACTGTTTAAACAATTTATGAACTCTGTAAGGAGCCAAAATAAAGGTACCCAATTTAATGCACCCCCCCCCCCCCCCCCCCCCCCCAAAAAAAAAAAGAAACCCCTCTATTTTCTGGCAGCTGATGAGTTAATAGCACTGCCTTCAGTATAAGATGTGCACCTACTTCTTGACCACACAGTTTGCTCTTTAGTTGAATAGTATAATGTTTGTCAATGAACATTATGGTGCCAATTACAATAAGCTGTACAGTAAGTTGTTTTCACACTGAGAACGTCAGAGAATGTACTTACTGGTAACTAACATTTTGCTAAATGCAACATGTTGCTAAACAAGAAGGTGGAAGGATCTGATTTGGTTTCTGTTTTGTTTTTTTTGTTTCTTTTTATAGTCTCATCAAATTGTATGTAAGTATACATCTGAATGAACTACTTCTTTATGCAATGGAATCTCACCCAGCAATTTTTTTTTCAATATTCCTCTGATTATTGATTATTTTCATATTACTGATAATAATTTCTTACATTTCTTTATAATGAATATACCCCTACAATTTAATAAATACTAGTACATTATATAATAATGAGGTATTAGTGCAGGCCTTCTCTTAAGCTTTTGTCCCATGTAAGTTAACAGTGTCCTTAATGATGATATGTTCATTAGTGTCCAAATTGGAGTGTCCTCAAATCCAAAGAATACTCCTTTTAGCAATAGTAGTTCTAGTAATGAGAAGACAGACGCAACACAGTCCCCTTAGTTTGAGAACATTGTAGGCTGTGGAGAGCTTTAACCTGGTTTGAAGAAGTCAAATTATCACCATAAGTCCAATTAGTGTAGCTCCTTGTGATGATAACACTACTTGATGCAAAAGCCTAAACATGTATAAATGTATACTCTTAATAAACATAAACATATTAGAAAAGCAGATATTGGTTAAGGTTACAGTACTAAAGCACAAGGTTTTTGGGAGTTTGACTTTTAAAACGTCTCAGTAGCCAAAGGCTGTTTTTTCCAACGGCTTGATATCATGGCATTCTTCATGTGACCTCTGGAAATAGAATACATGAACATGCTGGAAGTGCAGCAATTTAACATTCTGTTCCTTGATAGCTTCATAGACATATATCATTCAAAACTCAAATACATGTTTGCCAAAACACTTGAGATGAATAAAGTTATTTATTGGAATTATTTTGCTAGCTCTATGTATTTTACATGTGGAATATACAAAAAACAAACAAAACTTTTAGGTAAACAGCATACCATTTCCCTCGTTTCCTCATTAATGTGTCAATCTAGACAGTCTGGTTAAAGACCATAATTTACCTCTTGTTTTCTGATTTGAAGATGCCATTGTGCTTTTAAAGTATGCGTTCATGAACAAAACTGGAATCAGTGTCATGGCCCGAAGGGGTATGTGGCCATTATCTTCATGTCCTGCAGGAAGAACATCATGACCTGGACAGGATCACTCAGTTACTGTTCTGCTGGAACGGCACTGGCTGTGCTGCATCTGGAAACTACAGCATCGTTGGGATAAGTGTATACAAATTGAAAGACAGTATGTTGAGAAATAATAAGCAGTTTCTGGTCACTCTAGCGTGTACAATGCACCCTCTCTAAGGCAGGTTTCACTTCAATAACTCCTGCATACATATTCATTAATATATAGCTCGGAATATAAATGTCTCACCCTCACATGCTTTTTGTTTTATCTGATGGTGCAAATCAGAATTACTCCTCATTCTCCTCAATATTGTATTCCCAATATATTTAATTAGGAACTATTTTTGTTTGACATCACCAGCTTCTAGAATAATATTTATAACAATGAAGGTATTATCATAACAATAACACAATAATATACCGGCACTTTACAAGCTCAACAAGTTCATATCCATTGTCGCATCCTGCTTCTCAAGACCCTAACATTATCTTCATCGGCAGAATTTCTTTATAGGTAACTGAGAGAAGACTAGATTGAAAATCCTGTTCGACTCTTTGTGTGTATATTTAATAAATACACTGCCTGGCAACTTTATTCGAACCTGTTTGGACAAATGGATTTTGTATCACTCTGGTGGCATATTCTTCTTGTATGCCCTGGGTCCCTTGATTACTCTGGAAAGATCAAGTCCATCCAAAAATGCTGCACTTCTACCCTGATGTAGATGGCAACTTTCAAGATGATGGTGCACCCATCCACCACACCAGAACTGTGTGAGTTTGTTAGGAAGAGCATGACGAGCCTTTAAAGAAAAACTGCATTTATAGTCTAAGTCACTGATGAATAAGATGACCTTCCTTGTCATCACCTCTAGTGAGAAACAATGTTTATATTATTAAGAAATAACACAATATAGATATTGGTAGTTATTGGTAGTTGGTATGGATGTTGTTATGGTAGATTATGGTAGATCACTAGTGTACCTTTTCACTGTTGACCAGTGTTAGAGCAAAAGGTGAAAGCCAGGAGAGGGTTTTGTACAGACACCAAAGATCTGTATTGAAAAAAGCTGCCACCATACAAAATGACTGTCAATGGGGAACTCTGTTTGCATCGTGAAACCCACTAGTGATATTAACGGAAGAGGCAACACATTGGAAGAGTGGTTTATATTTTAAATACATGCTGTACCTAAAAGGTGTTCAGTAACAAAGGTATAAAAGGTCTACACTTAGTCAATTCTCACAGTAGACATTTGTAATGATTCTGAGCTACAGTAGCAGGATGCAGCCCATTTAAGAGTATAAATACAGTTCAGCTCTGTCTGTTTGAAAAAATGATATGCAGTCAAGCAGTGAGCAAGTGCTGAAAGAGAGCACTCCAACCCTTACTTTAGGACCAGGTCAGAAGAGGACATTGTAAGTATGAAGTTCTGGACATGAAGTGCCAATCCCTGGGATAGATTATCAGCAAGACCCAGTATGGCTTGAATACTTACATAGTAAATAAGATGTTTGAAGCTCAATTAAGCCTGGCTTGGCCTATGAGAAATAAAACATGTTTGTGTTTATAACGCTGCTTCTTTGACTTGTCATATAAAAGGGATGGCAGAAGTCTACCAGAAACTACATTAGTAATAGAGTATTTCATGTTAGATTTCGAAAAATGTCACATTTTTCAGTATGTCAGCGTAACATTATTAATTGTATAGGGTGTGATGCAAAACATTTGGCCATAGCTGTAATGACCCCCATATAATGTACAAAATAAAAACACTGGTTTGTTTTTTAACTTTCTTTTTCTGTCATCTATATGCAGGTGTATGAAATGAGTGATCTGAGCTTAGCAAAGAAACAAACAAGGCCTTGCTGACGGCAAGTAGCCTACTACTAAAGTGTTAGAAAATATATCCTTCTACAGACAGTTATTTAGTAATAGTGAACTACTGAAATAATAAAAAAAGGCAGGAAGGATGCTTATCAGGGGCGATGTATAAAATACTGACTTGCCTGTCCTTGTATGAAATATGGGAGCGATCAAACAAGTAACTACCCTCCGCAGTACAAATTAAAATCATGTGCTGCTTTTTATGCGAAAGATTAGAAAAAGCAAGTCAACAAAGTTAAAAGAAATATTTACGATGTATTCATAAGTGACATGAAATTAATACACTGGACTGCAATCAGGCGATAAACGGGCCGCATGCAGCCCACAGGCCACAGGTTCCATGTTCCTGTACTAGAGAATGTGTTTGGAAATGTAATAGATACCTTTGTCTTGGTACACCTATTAATGGCATTTGTTACTTGCTGTTTCTCACCAAGTTGAACAACCCTGGAACATGGTGCCTTAAAAGACTACAAAAACTCCTAGTGGCTCTTCACAGCATCAAATCGCAACCTGATAATACATTTTAGCACAAAATAAAGGAAAGCAAAAGTATATTACCCAGACCTTTAAGAAGTTTCCATGTTATAGTAAATTCCTGTCTATTGTCACTTAATGTACATTAACTCAATTAGAGATGAGGCAGAAACAGAGTGTTAGGGCTAGATTTTAATGTTATACCCTGTGGCAGGCTGGTGAGTGGACAGAGGCCCAGAGACAGACTGCATTTCAAAAATAATGCTTTTATTAACAAGTAAACACAAAATAAAAGGGCACAAGGGCCAAAACAAAGGTATTTAAACACAAAAACACAAAACAAAACTTACAGAAAAGGTTTCCAGGCTGGGCTATGCCTTCACTGGACCAGAAAAATTCAAAAACACAAAACAGCAAACCAAAAACCAGCAAGCACAACTGTTAGTTTGCTTCCTCACCTCCCTCTTCTCCCAAATAGGAAGCTGAGGCCTCCTTTTATGTCAGGTGGCTGGGTGCTGATTGATCGTTAATTATTCCCATTAACCCCAGCCACCTGAGCACAATAAACCCAGGCATGTAGGGGAATTTAACCTCATCCCTGCCAATCTATAAAGAGCAGAGCTCTGCTCTGCCACATACCCCTTTTCCACTGGCACATTCGACCCATGAGGGCTCGGTATGGTACAGGTACGGGTGGTTCTCCACTGGCTATTTGTCGAGCCAAGTGAGAACCAAACCATGACACTCTGGCCTCATAAGACATCTAAATCCGGCTGCGAGCCAAGCCAAGCCAGGGGCAGGGTTAAGGATTTTCTTCATTATGTTGCGTCAGTCAGTACACTCCAGAAAGACAAACAACATGCCAGGCAGTGAGTGTGATGAGAGAAAAGTGTAGCCTTGGGAGGCTGAGGAAGTGCAGGCTTTAGTTTCTCTGTGGGCAGATAAAAGTGTTCAGGAAAATCTGGAGTGGTGCATCAGAAATGAGAAAGTTCTCCGCATGGAGTGCAGGACGCGCCCTATAGTCTGGACATCGCCGGTTAGAGTCCAGGCTATTCCTTTGCCGACCAAGGATGGAAGGATTAGGTCGGTCAGGGTGTCCTCGGTTCACTACGCACCAGCAACCCCTATAGTCTGGTTGGGCATTTGCTTGCTTGCCTGTAAGCTGCCCAGGGCTGCTTTGCCCTCGGACACTGTAGCTCTGGGTGGCTGCATGGTGAGTTTGCAGTGTGTAAAGAAGCAGGGGGCTGATGGCACACGGTTCGGAGGACAGTGTGCGTTCATTTTCACCCCTCCTGAGTCAGCACAGTGGTGGTAGCAGTGGGCTAAGCCTAAAAATAATTGGACATTACTAAAACAATAAACATAATTGGTGACTACTAAAAAAAAAAAAAAAGAAATGAGAAAGTTTATGCTCAGATTTCGGACTATTTGAAGCAAATGGACATAAACGACGGCTGTAGTACACTTAACTCACACACCCCAAAACATAACATTCTACCACATTTATCATCCTTGACCTTTATTATTTTAATATAAAAAAATGCAGAATTCTAAACTTATTTACAAAAATACAGTAAAACAAAATACAGCTGTACCATTGTGGCGGAGTGTCCCGCCCTGTAACAGGGCAAGCAGCCCTCTGCAGTGTTTATTTCAGAACGGGGCTTCCCCTCCGCCCCTGTACTGTGTTTTGTGTTTATTTATTATTTACTTTGTTTATAGATGACGGCGAACTGCCGTGTGTTTTGTTTGTTTATTATTTTGTATGACAGCGTAGCTGTGCTTTAGTTTTGTTATTGTTTTGCAGCGTGGATGGGAAGCCCCCTCCACATTCTAAAACTCGTGCAGAAGGTGGCCGTCTCCCGAATTAGTTAAGTGATTAATGTGTTGCTAATCGGGAGATGGTCACCTGTATAAATACCTGCAGCTCTCTGCACTCGGTGTGGGTGTTCGGAAGTGGAGAAGTGGAGAAGTGGAGAAGTGGAGAGAACGGTGGAGAACGGGAGAACGGGAGAACGATCAGTGAAGGCAGCTGCTCAGTCTGACCTTAGCGTTCATTTTTGCGTTCGAGATTTGTTTTATTTCAAACCTTTTATTTTGCTCTGTGAGCAAGTGTTTGTTTTTGTTTAAATATTGTGTTTATTTTTTCTTTAATAAACGGTGCAAGCGCCACTGCACTGTACCTTTGTTTTTGTTGTTCCTCCTTCTGGTCTGAGTCACTGCACGCCATTTCCTGTCCCACGCCCCTTTATGTTTATTAAGTGTTTTATGTTGTATGTAGTGTGTTAATGTTGGTGTTTATGTATAAAGTATGGGTTACGAGCACAAGTGTTTCAAATGTATATTTGTATTTAAGCACGAGGATTGCACAACACTTCGTGTGCAGGTAAAATGTAACACGTGGGCATGGGGAATTACACTTATTTAATTCACGTACTGTTGTACCGAGACTCCAACTGAATGATTGATTAGCAATCGAGTCTCGGTACAGCTGCATATAAATGAATAAAGTGTAATTCCCCGTGCTCACATATTACATTTTACCTGCATGTTAAGTGCTGTGCAATCCTCGTGCCTAAATACAAATATACATTTTAAACACTTGTGCTTGTAACCCATATTTATATCCCGTGTATTTTATACATAAACAGCAACATTAACACACTACATACAACATAAAACACTTAATAAACATAAAGGGGCGGGACACTCCGCCACATATATACATAGGGCTCTACGGCTCTTCTTTTTTAAGTACCCAAACAAAAAACAACTCTAGAAACAACAACTATCCTTAAATGGGATATCTTTGACAAATCATATTTTTAAAACCTTCTTTGTTTCCCCTCCAACAGAACTAATTGAATTTTATTAAGTCGATATAATCAGTAAAATGTATGGATTATAAAGAAATTCCTAAATATATTTACAAAATATAGCGATGCAAGATACAGCTTTCCTGTTGGTCTATTAAATTTTGAACATCATTTGTTAGCGCATCTTTTGGCAAACTGAGTTAATTAATATAATAATAATAATTTATAACAACTGTTGTTGCATGTGAGATAAGTAGCACGGCTCAGCTCTGCAGTGTAAAAACAACTCAGGCTCTCCTGAACTGCACCGTGATGGCTTGGTACAGCACCGGTGCGGCTCGGTTGGACTGTGGAAAAGAGGCATTAGACCACTGCAAATAAGGTTAATAATGTTAGACATATATATTTTAATACAAAATTTTCAACTACACTGTGATTTCTGACTACTAACTGACTTCAAGTGTTGAGTAGAATTTTCATATTTTGTATATACAAAACCCTACTTCCTTAGTGAGTAATATCAATGTGAATTTGAGCACTTTTTATTGAAATGATAAGATGGAGTTAATACTTTTGGCACCACTGTACAGTGTATGTTGCATTTTTATATATGTCCCACATACAATATTGTGGCAGGCTGGCGAGTGGATAGAGGCCCAGAGACAGACTGCAGTTCAAAAAAAAAATAACTATTTTATTATAAATAAACAAAAATAAAGTGCACAAGGGCAAAATAACAGATACTCAAACACAAATAAAGCAAAAACAAAACTCACAAAAATAAAGTTTCCAGGCTGGGCAATGCCTTCACTGGATTTAGAAAATTCAAAAACCACAAAACAAACACCAACCTGCTTCCTCAGCTCCCTCTCCCCAAATGAGAAGCAGAGGCCTCCTTTTATATCAGGTGGCTGGGCGCTGATTGATCGTTAATCAACCTAATCAACTAATCAACCCCAGCCACCTGAACATAATAAACCCAGGCAGGTAGGGGAAGTTAACCCCATCCCTGCCAATTTAAAAGGGCAGGGCAGAGCTTTGCTCTGCCACACACCTCCCCCCATGTACAACGTACACCGGCCGCAATCGGCCAACTCCCCCCTTCCCCCCCCCCCCCCCCCCCCCCCTCCCCCCAAGAGTCCAATTATGTCCCTTGGGTGGGCTGTTATGGTGGGTGGTGGTGGGCGGGGTTGATGTCGGAGCCCCCAAGCCTTCTTTGGTTGAGGGGGCCCCGAATGTCCAAGGTAGCATGGCGACGGCGGCCCGGCTCCCTCTGGTGGCGGAGGCGGAGGCGGCGGCCCGGCTCCCTCTGGTGGCGGAGGCGGCGGCCGGCGGCTCCCTCTGGTGGCGGAGGCGGAGGCGGAGGCGGCGGCCCGGCTCCCTCTGGTGGCGGAGGCGGCGGCCCGGCTCCCTCTGGTGGCGGAGGCGGAGGCGGCGGCCCGGCTCCCTCTGGTGGCGGAGGCGGAGGCGGCGGCCCGGCTCCCTCTGGTGGCGGAGGCGGCGGCCCGGCTCCCTCTGGGCGGCGGAGGCGGCGGCCCGGCTCCCTCTGGTGGCGGAGGCGGCGGCCCGGCTCCCTCTGGTGGCGGAGGCGGCGGCGGCCCGGCTCCCTCTGGTGGCGGAGGCGGCGGCCCGGCTCCCTCTGGTGGCGGAGGCGGCGGCCCGGCTCCCTCTGGTGGCGGAGGCCCGGCTCCCTCTGGTGGCGGAGGCGGCGGCTGGCCCGGCTCCCTCTGGTGGCGGAGGCGGCGACTGCGGCCCGGCTCCCTCTGGTGGCGGAGGCGGCGACTGCGGCCCGGCTCCCTCTGGTGGCGGAGGCGGCGACTGCGGCCCGGCTCCCTCTGGTGGCGGAGGCGGCGACGGCGGCCCGGCTCCCTCTGGTGGCGGAGGCGGCGACTGCGGCCCGGCTCCCTCTGGTGGCGGAGGCGGCGACGGCGGCCCGGCTCCCTCTGGTGGCGGAGGCGGCGACTGCGGCCCGGCTCCCTCTCGGGCTCTGAGAGCGGCGGCGGCGGCTCCTCCCTCTCGGGCTCTGAGAGCGGCGGCGGCTCCTCCCTCTCGGGCTCTGAGAGCGGCGGCGGCTCCTCCCTCTCGGGCTCTGAGAGCGGCGGCGGCTCCTCCCTCTCGGGCTCTGAGAGCGGCGGCGGCTCCTCCCTCTCGGGCTCTGAGAGCGGCGGCGGCTCCTCCCTCTCGGGCTCTGAGAGCGGCGGCGGCTCCTCCCTCTCGGGCTCTGAGAGCGGCGGCGGCGGCTCCTCCCTCTCGGGCTCTGAGAGCGGCGGCGGCTCTGCGGCGGCTCCTCCCTCTCGGGCTCTGAGAGCGGCGGCGGCGGCTCCTCCCTCTCTGGCTCTGGGAGCGACGGCGGCTCCTCCTCCCTCTCTGGCTCTGGGAGCGACGGCAGATCCTCCTCCCTCTCTGGCTCTGGGAGCGACGGAGGCTCCTCACCCCTCTCTGGCTCTGGGAGCGACGGCGGCTCCTCACTCCTCTCTGGCTCTGGGAGCGACGGCAGCTCCTCCTCCCTCTCTGGCTCTGGGAGCGACGGCAGCTCCTCACCCCTCTCTGGCTCTGGGAGCGACGGCAGCCCCTCACCCCTCTCTGGCTCTGGGAGCGACGGCAGCTCCTCCTCCCTCTCTGGCTCTGGGAGCGACGGCAGCTCCTCCTCCCTCTCTGGCTCTGGGAGCGACGGCAGATCCTCCTCACCCCTCTCTGGCTCTGGGAGCGACGGCAGATCCTCCTCCCTCTCTGGCTCTGGGAGCGACAGCAGCTCCTCCTCCCTCTCTGGCTCTGGGAGCGACGGCAGCTCCTCACTCCCTCTCTGGCTCTGGGAGCGACGGCAGCTCCTCCTCCCTCTCTGGCTCTGGGAGCGACGGCAGATCCTCCTCCCTCTCTGGCTCTGGGAGCGACGGCAGCAGCTCCTCCCTCTCTGGCTCTGGGAGCGACGGCAGCTCCTCACCCCTCTCTGGCTCTGGGAGCGACGGCAGCTCCTCACCCCTCTCTGGCTCTGGGAGCGACGGCAGCTCCTCACCCCTCTCTGGCTCTGGGAGCGACGGCAGATCCTCCTCACCCCTCTCTGGCTCTGGGGACGACGGCAGCTCCTCACCCCTCTCTGGCTCTGGGGACGACGGCAGCTCCTCACCCCTCTCTGGCTCTGGGGACGACGGCAGCTCCTCACCCCTCTCTGGCTCTGGGGACGACGGAGGCTCCTCACCCCTCTCTGGCTCTCGGGAAGGCGGCTCACCCCTCTCTGGCTCTCGGGAAGGCGGCTCACCCCTCTTTATTGGAGTGACCGGGGCATCTCCCATGTCTACCGCCAGGTAATTAACCACCATGAGAGCAACCTCTGGGAAGGACATTGGGTGGTGTTGTTCCTCCCACTGTTCCCACCTCTCCCCATCCCGACGCCACAGCGTGTTGATAACTATGGGGAGATCGTGGACGAGGTCTGCCTCAGGGTGCATCAACCAGTCCCAGATCTCCTGGGACGGTGGTGAAGGTGGTGGTGCTGGAGGTAGTGGGGTGGCCCCTGATGCCCGGGGTGAATACTGCACCTCTTCCTGGGCCTGGTTGTACGGGCATCCTGCCCAGTTGTGGCCGTCCTCCTCACACCGGCCACACCAGTTTGCCGGTGGCACATCTGGGCAGGACCGCCAACGATGGTCCTCCTTCCCGCACCAGGAACACCAAGGGAAGAGGCTGGCCGGGTCCTCCAGCGGTGGCTGCAGCAGCTTACATTTCTTCAGCTGCTGCTTGTCCTGCCTTTTCCACTGTCTGCTCTTCTTTCCCATTTTTTTTTTTTTCAAAAAAAAAAAATAAATACTGCTCTGAGCCTCTAGGTGGCGCTATCCCACTTCTGATACCAAATGTGGCAGGCTGGCGAGTGGATAGAGGCCCAGAGACAGACTGCAGTTCAAAAAAAAATAACTATTTTATTATAAATAAACAAAAATAAAGTGCACAAGGGCAAAATAACAGATACTCAAACACAAATAAAGCAAAAACAAAACTCACAAAAATAAAGTTTCCAGGCTGGGCAATGCCTTCACTGGATTTAGAAAATTCAAAAACCACAAAACAAACACCAACCTGCTTCCTCAGCTCCCTCTCCCCAAATGAGAAGCAGAGGCCTCCTTTTATATCAGGTGGCTGGGCGCTGATTGATCGTTAATCAACCTAATCAACTAATCAACCCCAGCCACCTGAACATAATAAACCCAGGCAGGTAGGGGAAGTTAACCCCATCCCTGCCAATTTAAAAGGGCAGAGCTTTGCTCTGCCACAAATATATTTTTGGTAAAGGGATTCAAAAGGCTTTACAATGTACTGTATGTATATTGACAGACAAATAAAACATGACTATAATAGAATAGCAGATTAATTTTGAAAGGAATGCCTTATTCTCCAGTGCTACCATATTTTTCTTTGGTGACTTTTCCTGATCGAAAACAACAGGTCACAAATCAAATCCTTCTGTGTGAACGGTAGTCTTCAGAGGTCTACAGCACACTACATACAGGCCTCTTTCCTCATGCACTTAAATGTTTTTGTCAGAAGCAATAACACATGCATTTGTCTGAAGTGCTCAGATCAGCTAGTCAGCACATGTTGAAATACTTTCTCTGGATTTTTTTTGTTTTTGTTTTAAGTAAGTCCAAAAGGATCTCAGCTTAACAAGATACTGTGCAAAATATATCTTGTTCTAATCAGTTCTTTCCAGGCTGCCCCCAGGGCCCTAGACATGCCTCCATCCAGAGACTACCCCTCCGGTTCTGGTGAAATCCCCAGCTCCTGCCATTGTGCCAGTACAGACTTTCATCAGTAAGTTACACTTAATCATTGTCAGTCATTAATTGGGAATTATTCTTCGTCTGTAAGTAATACTAAGTTTGTTTAGCAAAACAGTGACAGGGTGCTGGAGAATAGCATGCTTTTTTTAGCTAAGACTCAACACCCGACAGGCTTTCATTTCTTTAAGACTGATTAAAACCATTTAAAAGGGCAGTGTATACCGTAGATTAAGAGAAGCTTTTCAACATTCACTGGATTCATAGCTTGTGGTCTGGTGGTTTTACAAATGAATTAGAAGAAAAGGAGCTTTGTATTTAAATATATTGCTAATTCTCAAGACTTTAATGTGGTAAAACTAATTGATATAGGATTTAGCCAGTAACAACTATGCAAATGTTTATTATAAGTCACATTCCAATAAGAAACTACAGTATAGAAGCAACTGGGCTTATACTTTTACAGAGTGTAGTGTCTCAACCTCGACCATTGACATTTAAATATTGAAAATTCTCTATCAGCAGCTGCACATGCCTTTAAAGTTTCAAAGTATATATATATCAATATATATATATATATATATATATATAATATATATATATATAAACGGGGTAACCCATGACATACGCTACATCCAGAGCTCGGTCAAGTTTGTAGAAAAAAATACAAAAAATTGTAACAAGTAGGGAAGTTCAGATGCATGCGATTGCAGGCAGTGTGAGATGCATGCTTGCAAAGACGTGACCTTCTCCGTTTAGATGCGACGGTCGTATTGGGCAGGGTGTTCAGGGCTTAATTCTTGATTTTTTTTTAAAGCCTGTTTCTTGTGTGAAATTAAAAAAAAAAATTATCACAAAGTTGATTGGCTGCTCTTGTAATTACGCTGCATGCCTGTAAAATGACCAGCCACTACTTGCAAAATGCATAATTAATTTACATTTATTTAGAAGGCGTAGTATTTTATGTATTTAGATTGGTCCAAAGGAATATGTTAGGTATGCGTTTTTGACCCGGATGGCCTTCCATACTGCTGAAAAGAAGTGGATGGCTGACAGCACACGTTTCGGAGGATGCATGTGTTCGTTTTTGACTCTCCTGAGTCAGCACAGGGTTTGCAGCAGTGAGCAAGGCTTACGAATTGGGTATTTCAAATTGGGGAGAAAATGGGGTCAAATACAATTGGCAATTCCAAATTTAAAAAATAGTAATTTAAGGCAACCTGCTGTTTTAGTGTACTCTGTGTTGTGTTGTGTATTGTTATTTGTTTGATCCAGACCTCAATCACTTTGACTCAGACTCATGTACAACAGAGTTTATTTGCATCTCTTCTTCTGCAAATGAAATGAAGTATAGCAGACAGACATCAGCACATTGTTGCACTGCTGGAGCTTCTCTATTCCTATGCTATCAATATGATTCCCCCTGTTTCTTGCTTGTGACCCTACCTGTACATGTAACCTTTCCTCATCCTCAGAGGTGACTAGCTCAAAATTTGACCTTGCATGGCTAGTGTTCGGGCCTTGATCATCCATACAGGTAAGCTGATTGGCATTGTTTAATGGGAGAAACATACAAGGTGTCAGTAAGTTTTGGTTACTCTTCCCCCCCTCCTGTTTCAGGACACACAACGCACACTAGAAGATCAGATTGTTTATGACCTACCATGTGCTGTATTTTTTCCACTTGTCTCTCAGTTTCTCTTTTCCTCGAACACTAGGACAAGGTCTCCTGATCTCAGGGTAATCTCTTTTGCTTTCTGATTGTATACCATTTCTGACGGCACTTGGACCATTCACATTCTAATGTTGCTTGCTTGTAAGCCAACTCCAGCCTACTACGGAGACTTGACACATATTCCTCTGGCTCTGATTCTTCCTCCTCCAGGTATGGAAGCCCCAAATACACTTTAAGATGAGGATGTCTGCCATACATGAGGAAGTAGGGTGAAAAGCTGGTGGACTCATGACTGTTGCAGTTATATGTGTGGATCATGGCCTCGACATACACCTTCCAGTTCAACTTCTGGTGAGTTACCCAGGTGCCCAGCATGTTCATCAAGGTTCTTTTAAATCTTTCAGTGGAACCATTACCTTGTGGGTGGTAGGGAGTGGTTCTACTTTTAGCAACCGTACTTCCTTGTGCCAATAGGGACCACAATGAGCATTATACCAACAATTTTCAGCGCTCAAGGTCAAAATCTCAGAATGGCATGCTGTCAGTGGGGCGAATCTCTCCTCCCACTGTACCACTGGCAGCGGAAATGCTGTCTTGCCCCTAGACTGGCTCCTTCAGCCGGGGCAAGTCCAGCAGGGGAAAAGCTCTCCGGCAGCGAAACTGCTGCGGGGAAAGGTGGTCTCCTGACCTCTTCCCCCTTTTTCATAGCTGGCAGCTCCCTCTGGTGGGGGTCTGGCCACACTGACCCCTGCGGCCAAGCAGAGCTGACTGCAACCCCTGGCGAAGCAGTTCCCGCAACCCCAGGTGATGCAGAACGGCTGGCAACCCCAGGCGACGTGGAGCGGCTGGCAACCCCAGGCGATGTGGAATGGCTGGCAACCTCAGGCGATGTGGAGCAACAGGCAACCCAAGGCGATGTGGAGCAACAGGCAACCCCAGGCGATGCGGCAGGAAACCCCAGGCGATGCGGCACGGCAGGCAACCCCAGGTGATGTGGCGCGGCAGGCAACCCCAGGCGATTCGCCTTCACTTTCATTATTATCCATCTCTTCTAAAACTTCAAAAAGAATGAATCAACTTCTTTTGGGATGCTTTGGAACACTGCTCACCATTTCATTCGATTTCATAAATTTTACAAATTGAAAAATGATCAGAAAACGGTAAGAAACCTTGATCCTATCTGCGTAACACTGTGTTCTCGCTTGCAAATATGTGGCTTTTTTACATACGGACATCAATTACTATTCAATGGATTAGGCTACAAACAAAGTCAAGGTACGATTGGACAGCTTGTGACCTCCCCTACAATGTGATCAGGGAGATTTCACCATCAACAGATACATGTAAGGCCAGAGCAGCGAAACGCACAGCTAGTCGATCAGAGTTGTTTTTGAACCGTGAGGTACTAGACACATTGCGAAGGGAATATCTCAGCGGTGAAATGGTGAACTCGAAAAATTTCTTTGCTGTTTGATGGTAGGAAAACAATATTTGATATTGAGTCAGCTTGCTGTTTTGCTTTTGTAATAATATTACAGATGATTTTTGAAATATAATGTGTAATTGCAGTACCATGTTCCGCCCGCAGAACAGGGGGGAGTAAGAGGTTAACCTTGAACTGCTGTTGTGTGTGGTTGGTGTGGTATCTCAAGCTCTTTGTGTACAAGTTTGACTTTGCGGACTTCACTTGGTCACACATGGTGGAGAATGCTGGCATGCTGTTAACCGCTTAAAAAAAAACAAAAAAAACTCACACAACAAAATGGAGTCGATGATGCAAGCATGATTACAATGGTAACAAGCCAGCAATCGGCACAGCAGGATGCAAACAGGATGTACCAGGAGGCATTACAACTCCAACATGAAACTAATAAAATAATGTGGGAGGAGAAGAAGGCAGTAGCAAAGGAGATGAGAGACAGCATTCGTAAGGTGGCCGCCCAGTTGCTAACACAACCAACACAGGGCCAAGCAATCCATGCAAGTAATTTTTTTCAAAAAATGACTGCACACGATAATGTGGAAGCATACCTCATGACCTTTGAGAGGAATGTAGAATGGGAAAGATGGCCGAAGGAAAAGTGGACGGTCTAATTGCCTCTTTTCTGGCAGGAGAGGCCCAGAAAGCCTACCAAGACCTGGAATTGGTCAAAGCCCAGGATTATGACAAACTTAAAGCAGAGATCCTGACTCAACTGGGAGTAACTCCTACAGTGAGGGACCATTGTTTTCACAAGTGGACCTACATGACAGCCCAACCCCCTCGTACGCAGATGTTTGATCTAATCCACTTGGCCAGGAAATAGCTACAACCTGAACACCACACTGCAGCGGAGGTGGTGGAAAGCATTGTCCTGGGCCATTGGGGTTTGCCCAAAGAGGTCTGACGCTGGGTGGGGCAGAATGAGGTACTTTCTGCCAATGCACTGGTCGCCATTGTTGAGAGGTACTACACAGCCGGGGTCGAGGAAATCGCCAACCCCGACAAACATCTGTTACCCCGGCCTGGGCGAACCAGCAGACTGGGTAAGACTGTGCCACAAGTCTATATATATATATATATATATATATATATATATATATATATATATATATATATATATATATACAGTACTGTGCAAAAGTTTTAGGTGTGTGTGAAAAAATGCTGTAAAGTAAGAATGCTTTCAAAAATAGACATGTTAATAGATTATATTTATCAATTAACTAAATGCAAAGTGAGTGAACAGAAGAAAAATCTAAATCAAATCCATATTTGTTGTGACCACGCTTTGCGCAGTACACCTGCGCAAAGTCAGGGATTTTGTAGGCATATAGTCAGGTGTACGATTAAACAATTATACCAAACAGGTGCTAATGATCATCAATTCAATATGTAGGTTGAAACACAATCATTAACTGAAACAGAAACACCTGTGTAGGAGGAATAAAACTGAATGAGGAACAGCCAAACTCAGCTAACAAGGTGAGGTTGCTGAAGACAGTTTACTGTCAAAAGTCATACACCACGGCAAGACTGAGCACAGCAACAAGACACATGGTAGTTATACTGCATCAGCAAGGTCTCTCCCAGGCAGAAATTTCAAGACAGACAGGGGTTTCCAGATGTGCTGTCCAAGCTCTTTTGAAGAACCACAAAGAAACAGGCAACAATGAGGACAATAGACGCAGTGGTCAGCCAAAGAAACTTACTGCAGCAGATGAAAGACACATCATGCTTACTTCCCTTCGCAATCGGAAGATGTCCAGCAGTGCCATCAGCTCAGAATTGGCAGAAAACAGTGGGAGAAGTCTGGTCAGAAGTAGCCTTCATGGAAGACTTGTGGCCAAAAAGCCATACCTCCGATGTGGAAACAAGGCCAAGCGATTCAAATATGCACGAAAACACAGGAACTGGGGTGCAGAAAAATGGCAGCAGGTGCTCTGGACATGAGTCAAAATTTGAAATATTTGGCTGTAGCAGAAGGCAGTTTGTGTGAGTGAGTGTCTGCATTCAACAGTGAAGCATGGTGGAGGTTCCTTGCAAGTCTGGGGCTGCATTTCTGCAAATGTAGTTAGGGATTTGGTCAGAATTAATGGTCTCCTCAATGCTGAGAAGTACAGGCAGATACTTATCCATCATGCAATACCATCAGGGAGGCATCTGATTGGCCCCAAATTTATTCTGCAGCATGACAATGACCCCAAACATACAGCGAAAGTCATTAAAAACTATCTTCAGCGTAAAGAAGAACAAGGAGTCCTGGAAGTGATGGTATGGCCCCCACAGAGCCCTGATCTCAACATCATCGAGTCTGTCTGGGATTACATGAAGAGAGAGAAACAACTGAGGCTGCCTAAATCCACAGAAGAACTGTGGTTAGTTCTCCAAGATGTTTGGGCCAACCTAGCTGCCAAGTTCCTTCAAAAACTATGTGCAAGTGTACCTGGAAGAATTTATTCTGTTTTGAAGGCAAAGGGTGGTCACACCAAATATTGATTTGATGTAGATTTTTCTTCTGTTCACTAACTTTGCATTTTGTTAATTGATAAATATAAACTATTAACATGTCTATTTTTGAAAGCATTCTTACTTTACAGTTTTTTTTCACACCTGCCTAAAACTTCTGCACAGTGCTGTATATAAAATGAACAAATGAATGCTGAACTTCTGGTCATAAAGTAACATTGAAAATATATGAGTTGGGAGATTTAGTTCTTGGGAAAGGGGAAAAAAACATTCATAATGTTTTTAGAGTATGGGCTCATTTAAAAAAAAAATTTCAAAGTCTGTTTTTAAGATTGATATTCCTGAAACTGTTTTGGACTATTGGTGGTTTCATTAACAATATTAAAAAAAAACAAGTTTCACAAATATCAGACTTTAAAAAAAGAAATTATTAAACCTCTGTGCTTAGAGTTGTAAGCTAGTAGTTTCCATAACAGAGAATTATGCTTCCATTCCTTTTTCTTCATATCATTAACATGCATTTTGATTAACGAGTTCCCCTATTGAGTCATTGAGACAGGAAGTGATGTACATGACCTGTGATAATTAAGCTTTTTAAGGAGAAATGCGTTCATTAATGACCTCATCGGCTCAATTTCAAAGCATTCATGGATTGATTTAATGAACACATTTTGTTTGAAAATCACTTGCTACTAAAGCTCTTGTTACCATACGACGAGTTTGATAGAATAATGCTGGTTTTTGAAAATCCTGCCCAATGATTCTTATTGAGCAAATTGTATTTAAAATATATTTATTTCTCAATATACAGTATATATTTCCTTTGCAAGAACTCAAACTCCCAGAAGCTTCATGCTTTGATTTACCTTAGCAGTAACACATCGCTACTTTCGCTCTGAATGACGTGTTTTCAGTATCTATTGTGTTCCTTCATGTGTCTTCCTGAATTATAAAATCCTAGAACATCCTGAATTTGCAATGAGTACTGTTATAATCTCCTCACTAATAGAAATAAAATACCATTAAAAAATATTACTTTCATCATACTATGGTTCCTTCCCATATGTATGAGAAATTATAGCAATACATATTAGGTGAGATTTACTGAAATAATTTTGTCCATTGAATATGGAGCTAAAATGAAGCTTGAGGGTTACCTAATGTAACCTTCACCAAATTAGCATTTTCCTTTGATTTATATAATATTTCTTCTAAACTACTGCAATACCCCAAAATGGTAAGATGAGACAGCTGGTGGTGGTGATTTTGTGGGAGTACTGATTGTTAAAGTAATATTAGCTCTACTTTTAGGCAAGGGTAGATGAGGAAGAGCTTTATATAACAGAAGCAAGCAGATGACAGCCTATTCAACATCCCTATCAAGGACAGAACAAAGAGATCCCTTGGCCTTTTTTTGTTTTGTTTTGTTTCAATAGCATCAAAACCAAGTAGCTTTCAGATTTGAAGTTCATGACATCATGCTGTTTACTGCCCGTCATAGCAACAACAGAACAAATCTCTTGACATAAGAGACTGTTGTATTCAGGTTTGTGTATTGTGACTCAGATCTCATTCTGTAGTTGTGAGAAAAATGAATAATTCAAGACTGCTTTAAAGCTTAGATAGCCTCCAAATGGTTATCAAAAAAACAAAAAAACAAAACAAGAAACCTCAACGGGATTGTAACCTCAAACATTAAGTAAAAAAAAAAAAAAAAGGATACTGTTTTTAGTTTCTGTTATGTATGAATCCTGCCAGCGGCAAGATCAGCAACATCTCTTTTTGCTTTGTCTTTCTCTCTTGAATGTGCTTTCATACATTACTGCTTATAGAAAGCTTTCATTACTGCCATATTTAGGCAGCTCCATTCAGATATAGATCCTCCTAAATCCCACCAATGTTTTGTTTTTGTGATTTTCCACTGAAACAATGTCAAAAAGACAGGGGGGGTGAAAATGTTTATGTATTTTTTTCCACACACTTTGTCAACCTTACCTTACTATAGTTGGCTTATAAATATTTCATACAATATATTTAGCATTATTTTCTCCCTAATCCTCTCAGCTTTGAATTTCCAACTAACAATAGCCTTGACGCAAGAGCCCTTTTTCCTCTTAAGAAGAAGAGGCTGCACACAGGCTGCTGCCATAGCAGCATGAATAGTTTTCTTTTAATGGCAAACAAAATATACTTCACTGGCCTAACGTTCTAGCCCCCACATCAGTAAAAAGCGACCTGTTCATGTAAATGAACCTGTGTTCCTAGTTTGTGTTTCATGTAAAATAAAGTAGTAATTTGGTGCTTTCTAATTATTTTATGCCCTGTGGTTCTGCGATGTTGGAGAAGAAAGTCTTCTGTGATTGACAGACCTCCGTCCCTGAGGATCTCATTAGGCTACAGACAAAACCTATTGGGCAAAGAGAAGCACCACAGTGCTAGTGGTCTTTTAAATTCTGTTTCTTTGGATTTTAGGGTACGGCATTGTTTTAGTTGAACTTGCTGTGCAGTTTTTTGATCGGGTGCTTTTTTTTTTTCAACAAAGACTTTAAAATGTTACATAATTTTTGAAGGAGGGCTTTTTACTTTATATGCGACTGCTACCGTCTAGACTTTCTCAGCCTGCTTCTGTGACATCCTGTGATAGCTTCTATGTGGAGAGATGTAACATTTGCATTCAGCATTGTTGTTTTGCACAGAAACCCATGCCTTTACCTCTAAAGTCGTTAGCAGCAATATGCAGTACATGTTGTACTGAAAGCACTGATTGCGGTCCATGACTGAATGAAGGTCTGCAGAAGTGTACCATTGAGACCCTCTCTTACAGATCAGTCTAAATTATGCACACTTCCCAAGAGCTGCAGTTATTTATTTTTAAATTAATCAGGTTGCGCTAAAAGCTGGCAATCAAGGCACCTGCCCAATAAGTGAAATGGTGATCATTGATGACTCAATATTCACTTTGAAGTTTCAACCTGTATGAGAGAGAGAGAGAGAGAGAGAGAGAGAGAGAGAGAGAGAGAGAGAGAGAGAGAGAGAGAGAGAGAGAGAGAGATACTGTGCATTATACATATATATATTGAAAGGCGGTATAACTGCAGTGCACTTTTTGTGATGTACTACCATCCATTTCTTTCAGAGCCATAGATTAATTTCTTTATTCTAATCATTAGATGTTGAACTGCTTACAAAAAGACAAGCTCACCAAAGGAAAGAAAATGTTGAAAATAACATTTTAATTATCATTAGTATGACGGTTACAGATAATTTGTAGACAACTAGCATCATCTGCTCACCACAAACAAGGACAATTGCTTTGAGATTTTGCATGAATTACCAGACCTCTTTTCAATTCAGGATGGCCTCTTAGTCTGAATTGGATAGTGTGTATGACCTGTGTTCTGTGTTATTGAATAAAACCGCCTGAATATGACACAGATGGGACTTATTAGTAATCATGTCCTCTTTATGGGTCTGCTCTTACTAAGTATATTCCAATGGCTGGGATTGTAATAAGTATTTGTATTTATATTTAGAGAGAAATTATTTTTTTTGCTTTGTTTCATATTTTTTAAAAACACCATAAACCTGTTTCACTCCAGGAAGTAGTTTTTTTTGTTTTGTTTTGTTTTATAAATACAACAGATATTTTCCTCTCTAAAAAGCCTAACAAAAAATTGTATGCCAAATAAATATGCTGCTTATATTTAATAAGTTGAATTATTATTATTATTATTATTATTATTATTATTATTATTATTATTATTATTTTGCAATGGCTTAATAAAACTATTTTTATTTTGGGGAGTGGTATAATACATAGATGGTGAGAAATTGTGAATTATATAACTCTAAATAGGCTGCATAATCTGCATAACATATTTTTTGGCATTATTTAGCTGTTATATAACACTATTATTATTATTCAAGAAACAGGTCTAATTTTAGTTTTAAGTGCTGTGTTTTATGTGTGTAGCTCAAGGAGATTTTTTTTTTTTTAAAGCTTGTCTTATTAATGTGAAAAAAGCAAGCTTGGTATTATTTGTGAGTTGGAAAAGATGCATAGATGCAAATCAAAAATCGTAAGACTATACATAAATTTTGTAAAATCCTGTTTCTGACCCATGTCTGCTTCTGTTGACCCCAGGGCCACATCTGAATCCTGCAGACCCTTGTTGAAATCAGAACAATATACCAGGCATGCCAGTAATGTTTTACTTTATGTTGATTTATTTATTTAATTATTTTGGTAGTGTTCAAATAGTTTCTGCCTAAAACATATGTCTGTCTGTTGTAAAACAAAATAAAAAATTGAACCAGGCAGGAGCTGCCTTTCCTGCTCAGTTATCTCTATTTAGCAGTTTAGTTAAAAGCCAATTGCACAGGAATTGTCACCTTTCATCCTTTTAATTTCTTCTTTGAAGCTGGTTAAAATAATGTTCTTGTAGTTTGGAGGCTGCAAAGGTAGAACAACTTTTAGTTTGTGCAATTAATTAGCTGAATAAGTACCTGGAAAACAAACTCTACTTTGCATTTGCTTCAAAATAGGGCCTTGGATGTTACAGCATGCATATTATCAAATAATAATCAAGTCATTACAAAAAGGATTCAATACACACATGTATGACTACATCTGTTTATAGGGTAACACACAAGATCCAAAATTCTTTCAATCATGTAATCACTCCACAGTTGCCAAGTATAACAAGCCATCTGTTTTTACCTTGTTTTTTAATCCCATCTAAATTATAAAACCAAAAAAGGCTTTAAACGGCTTACAAAGACAGTGATGCAATTGTTATTTTAATACAAGATATACATTTTAGTCTACTGTAGACAGATTCATATTTTATTATGCATTCAAATTTGCTCATACTAAAAGAGCAAGAGCTCTTGTCTGTTCAGTTATCAAGAGTTTGTACATTCAAGCAAACTGTCTTTAGATGTTTTTTAAAACTCCTCCTTCCAGGAAGTGTTGTCTTTTGAAGCACAGCAATTTAAAGATTTGATATTAAATTGCACTGACTTTCTTTGCCTCTGTACCATTTCAATAGCTTCCTGGATTGTGCTGTTGAACTTTCCCTTTCTAACACATTTTGTTTACTATGAAAATCCTAGAGGTCCTAGAGAAGCCATCTACTCCATCATGGTCCACACCTATGATAGTCCCCATGCCTTCCTTTTCTAAACAGCTACAGTGCTGTTTGACTTGATTACACTTACCAGCCCTTATGAAAGTTTATTGAGGTATACCATGGTAAAAGCACAGCAATAATGGAGAATATTGAAAACATTGTAAAACACAGGCAAGCTTGTAGAATAACAGGGAGGCAGTAATGTTTAAAAGAACGGTTAAAGCACAGAAAACTGTGAAACTACTGTGTACATTTTCTGTGGTAACTTTAGAAAGCCCCGTCACCAAGAAGGCCGGAGTGGGGGACGTCAGACCAGAAACAGAAACCTGGAAATAAACAGAGAGAGAGAGAGGTGGAGTTTGGTGGAGCTGAGCGAATGGTTTCACTCAGCATTTAATAAATAAACAGAACAGAAAATAAAAATGTTGTACAAACAAAAATACACAGGACACGGCACATTCACCAAAACAAAAGAGACAAACAAAACGAACTTCACAGACAACCACGGTGAGCAGATATTTTACTTATTTACTTTATGTTATTACCTCTGTCTCCACTCACCGAACACATAACCCAGAGTGAGTGAAAACATGCAGCTTTTATGTAGCTGTACCAAGACTCGATTAGCAATCAATCATTCAATTGGAGTCGCGGTACAACTGCGCGTGAATTAATAAAGCGCAGTTCCCCGTGCTCACATATTATTACATTTTACTTGCACGTGAAGTGCTGTGCAATCCTCATGCCTAAATACAAATATACATTTTAAACACTTGTGTTGCACAGACCCGTGTATATCCCATGTTCCAATGACTATACACCAACATTAACACACAACACAAAATACACACAGGGGCAGGCACTTTGCCACAAGCCCATACTGTACCAACCTTGCTTTACTAATCACAATTATTTGGGGTAGATGACTGACACAGAACAAGCTGAACTGACGCAGACACACTGAACTGACACAGAACACACTACAAGAAAATGTTTATTAAAGCTTCACTGTAACAATACTGTCTCTCCTATTGTTTATAATACAGAACACGGAGAACTAAGAAGTAACTGTTCTTTTTTCTTCATTTTTCTGCATTTACTTTACCTGAAAGAAATATAGGAGAACACTACAAAGTAGAACAGACTGTACATATTGGGCTAGATAATCTTGGATCTGTATCCCAAATCAGAATTAGCATTATCATTTAAATAAAGTTACCAAACTAGAAATTAACTCCTCAAACATTTTGTTTAGGTCATCTGGAGTTGTTTATTTGTAGTTGTTTTTTTTTTTTTCTTCTGAGCTTAAATGACTTGGAGCTTTGTGAATCTGGCCCATTACACAATATGATTTTTCATTACAGTATAGGGTCAAGGCCACAATTGTCAAGGATACTTGTGGGCGGAGCTCCCAAGTGACACATTTTATAAAGGCACTCCGCCTGGAGTGCAGGATGCGCCCTACAGCTTGGTGATCGCTGATTCAAATCCAAGCTATGCCACTGCCGACCGTGGACAATTGGCCAGACGCTGCCCGGGCGGGGTATGGGTTAGGTCAGCTGGGGAGTCCTTGGCTCACTGCACACCAGCGACCCCTGTGGCTGGCCAGGCACCTGCAGGCCGGCCTGTAGGCTATTCAGAACTGTGTGGTCCTCCAATGCTGTACGTTCTGAATACGGCTGCACGGCAGGCTTGCAGAGTGAAATTGAAGTGCGTGACTTTTAATAATAAATAAAAGATTTAAACAATACAAAACACAGAACAAACAAAACAGCATCTTGTTCAAAATAAATAGACAAACAAAACAATGGACAAACCCCAAACAAGTATCGCACTGTTCCTTGCAGCACGAGTAGCAACTGTTATTTACTTTTAGTTTTTCTCTCCTTCTCTCTCTCCCATTCTCCACTGTGAATGTGTACACGAAGAGCTGTTATAGTGAAACTATTATATGTTTTCAATAAATGCTGTAATAATCTACCATAGTAATCTATGTTTACTGTCCTTTTTATAGGTTTACTAATAGGCCATTTCTTTCATCCAGAGAGTTACAGCTTTCCCAAATGATGTTGGTAATTCTACTGGATGTTCATCTAAATGGGAAGTGTTTGTTGCTTTCATACTAAACCTGCCATTAATTTTGCATTAAATGAATAGCAGTGCCCTACATTATATCTATTTTTCCCTGCAGTAATTAAATTAGGAGCTATGCCTTTAGAAGCGTCGATGTGTTTAATAAGGAAGATAACGATGACATGTGTGTCGATTGAATTGACACTCCGTTTAGCCAACGTTAATACACTGTTGATTCAGAAGGCATTAAATGTTGTTTATGATTCTTCCTTTGGCTTGGAAGCCTGGTATTAATTATTATTATTACAATCTTTAGTTTTAGTATGGATGTGTGCTAAAAAAATTAAAAAATAAAAACAGCTGCCAGCGTGCCATGTTGGCAGTGGTTCTTCTATATATATATATATATATCTTTGAAGTCTCAAACCAAGTTCTAGGCTCTCTACAAGCAATGATCTTTGCCTGTCACAGTCCCCAGTACTCTCTCAGTAAAATGGTTAACCTGTTAGACAAATACAAAATAAATAGCATTAGTGACTGCATCGACTTATGAAGCATCCTTATTATATTTGAATTTTTTGGATTCTATTAAACATCATTGATTCAGTATGTGCACAAGTTAAGGCTCTTGAACCAAACTGGAATGTTTTGATTGTGAAACTCACATCAGTTTAAAAAAATGCAGCTTTGATCTTTCCAAAGTTTAAAGCTATGTGTGATTTCAAACTCCAAATTGTAGCCTCTTTGGTATTGGCAAAGGCAAGAAATCGAATTTTGTTATTGCTATGTCAGGTAAACAGTATCTTTTCCTGCATGTAAGCAACAGAACAATGCATGGGCTTACATGTAAAAAGATGCACCAGAATGATTAAAAAATTCAGCCTCTGCTTTAGTAATAACTACAGAACTGAGTGAATATGATGTTATACAGGATACATGTGCTGCCAGATACTCAGGTTTCTTAAAGTCACCTTTGATTTGTTTAAATGATGTCATTCAATACTAATCTCCTGATCCATGAATAATACAATCACCTTTGCCGAGGTCTATGGTGGAGTAAGTCCAAGTACCTTTTTGCCCCAGACAGACACTGAAGGTCTCAGTGAAATGTATTCTTGCGCCAGTCCCTTGAGGCTGGCAACAACATAAAATAAACAAAACACACTGACGCTGCAACTTATTTGAACTCTGACAGTCCCAAACAGGCTCTGTGCCAAGAAAATTTTTTTAAAAAAATGGCCAGTGTTTGGCAGTGCATTGAGAGGCACAGATAAGGAGATATCATGTCCTGCTGCTGACAGCCTTATACTTAACCTACATTCTCAAGTTTCCAAACACCATAATCCTTCACCTTAATGGCCGTGTTTACAAGTGAAATTTAATGCAGACCAGTAGTCAAATTGGGTGGCAATGTGCTCTGTCTAATCATTACAGCCAAAATACTTTAACCTTATTGTCTGACCTTCTTGTGCCTTCATCCCTCCCAGCTGTACCACAGGGTAGAACTTCACTGGAAATGAAATATTGCACCCAGGTCAGCTTTTGCTAGCTGGATTGTTTCTAAATAAAATCTACAAGGGAAACAAGTGCATGTGTTCTTGAAAGACCTGTACGTAAACTGTAGACCGGCAACATCAGTCAATTCAAGATAGTGTGTCCAATTATTTTATTTTCTCCCCAATTTAGACTGTCCAATAATTGGTTTCCCTTCACTAAGGCAACTCTCCACACTCTTCTCCATTCCCCCGAACAAGCCTGCTTCCTCTTTAACACCCAGAAGCTCTAGCGTGAATGTCAGCAAGCTACTGACCTCATGGAGGACTAAGGTCAGCCCTGCAGGTGCCCACCAGAGCTAAAGGCCAGCAGGGATGAGGAGAAACAGCCCCTGACGTTTTTGCCTCCCTAACTTGCGGGAGTACCAGAGGCAATGACTATGACTGCACACCACACAGCTGTGATTTTACCAGGTGAGCCACTCTGGAACCCTGGCCGATGCTTTATGTTAGCCAAGTGAGACATCCCATCCTGCTACAAAATTGTTACTCCAAGGGAAGGATTTAACCTGTTCGGTAATGAATAGTAATAAGGAAAGCTTTTGGTATTTTAAAATATTTAAAATTATTATTTTTTATTTTGATTTATTATTTATTGCATTAAAAGTATTGCAAAGCACTGCACAGTACATAGTATAAAAAAAGAACAAACCACAATACATTTGTATAGCATGTCACATATACAACTATCACGATCAGACCATTTAAATAACAGATTTAAATAACTGTATACACATAACAACAACAATAATAATAATAATAATAATAATAATAATAATAATAATAATAATAATAATAATAATAATAACAATACAAAAGCAGCAATTTTAAAGTTACATTAAAGCCCACTAAGATAAGAAAGCCATTTTATAAAAGTGTGTTTTTAGTCATGACTAGAAAATTGTAACGGTCCCAGCTTCCCTGACAAGCGTAGGCAGAGCATTCCATAATTTCAGAACTCTACAAGAAAAAGCCCTACCTCCCATGTTGTGACCCTAGGAATAACCAGCAGCCCCGCATTTTGTGATCTCAGAGTGCAGTTTGGAAGATACAGGGTTCAGTAACTCTTGCAAATAACTAGGTACTAATCCATTCAGGGCCTTGTAAGTTATCAGCAACATCTTAAAATCAATTCTATACTGCACAGGGAGCCAGTGTAAAGAGGCCAAACAGGGGTAATACGTTCACTTTTTCTGATTTTAGTCATAATTCTAGCGGCGGTATTCTGAACAAGCTGCAAGCGGGATAAAACCCATTTTGGGACACCAGAAAAAAGTGCATTATAATAATCAATTCTAGATCAAACAAAGACATGTATTAGTCTCTCGGCATCAGATATGGAAATAATTGGTCTAAGTTTGTCTATATTTTTCAAATGGTAAAAAGATACTTTACTAACTTCGATAATGAGTCTCAAATGATAGATCAGGATCAAAGATGGCCCCCAAACTTTTCATTTCTAATTTAAGTTTTGATGAGAGACTGCAATGTGAAGCTCATGTAGTCCCACATTTCCTTTTAGTTGGTTCTGTGAGCCCACTAACATAATCTTCAACATTTCTTAAATAACATCTGACATTTCTTAAGTAATAAACACAATTAAACTCCTGGAACAGACTACTGTATTTAAGTAGACAGACAGTTTTCGTTGTGTGTTTTAAAAAGGATTTGGTTCCAGAGGATAAAAAGTTGAACCTAATAAGAATAAATCTACAAATCTATAAATCTATCTATAAATCTACAAATCCTGTTGAACATTGTATCTATTATCTTTAACATATACTGAGGTTTTGAATTATCTACTCTTAGAAACCTCCGATCTTTCAACCATAAATCAGAAAACTCCATGGCACACACAGTTTTTTGTTTTTTTTCACAGCAGTAAAACAAAACAATGTTGAAAAAGTAAATAAATGTGGAATTTAAAGATGTACATGTCGCTTTGTTTCTTGGTGAATCTTACAAGTATGAGATGCTTTGCTCAATGGGGCGCTTATAAAAGGTATTATACTTCCTCATGCTTTTGCCAGACTTTACTTTTATTAATCATGGTTTTACCACATTTACTGTTAGGTTTGTACTTTCACAACACTATTTTTTACACTTTGCTTTGCTATTATTGGCAGACAAAGCCAAAGATCCAGTTCCATGTGTGTGCTGGAAAAAATGGTTTATGATTTTTTTTTTTCCAAAACAAATTTTATTCCAAAGGAGAAGTCAAAAGTAAGAAGAAAAATAAGCATGATACATAGAGGTCTATTTAATGAGCAAAGACCACCCTCAAACCCCAGGAAAAAAAACTAGACATATATATATATATATATATATATATATATATATATATATATATATATATATATATATATATATATATATATATTTTTTTTTTTTTTTTTTTTTTTAAATAAGCCCTATAATACATATGTTTTTGTAATTGAAATAATAAAATAAACTAGTTAAATCAAAATTCAACTTGAAGTCTACCAGTGTCTTCTAAAATACAATGGCTATTTATTTAATTGTAAAGAAAACCATAGCGTCTTCAATTCATTTGTTTAATGTAATAATTATCCAGTCTTTTCAGATAAAACATAACAGTGTAATATGTGCAGTAATCATAACCAGGGGTTGAAACTAGCCGACTCCCTTTCTTCCCACCCTCTCACCCTCCTCATCCACCAAAAACCTTGGTGTCACCTTTGACCTCTCCCTCTCCTATTCTCAGCACATCTCTACTCTGGCACGCTCCTGTCGCTTCTTCCTCAGCAACATATGCAGAATTCTTCCCTTCCTCACCAATTAATCCACGCATCTCCAAGTTGGTCGCAATTGACCCAGTATGTAGTTCCCTCTGAAAATTTCCATTTCTGAAAGAATAGTGTAAATATACATATTTTTTATCACTTAAAAATCAATACAGCTTCCTGTTACACTGTAGTTAGGAACCTACCAGCTGGTTTAGCTTGCTTCCGGTAAGTGATTAAACACTGCATGGAGTGGCAGGATTCCTTTAAAATGACTTCCATGAAAAAGATACCAGCTGCATCAAAGATTGGAAATATTTCTGAAAAACAAGGGAACATTTCACATGTCTGTTGTTATTTACATGTGTTTATGTTTTTATTTTGTTTGATAATTCACTTATGGTAAAAATAGAATGTCTTTTAAAGGTGGACATACAAACACTAAATAGTCTACAATTTAAGCATTTCATGTTTTTCAGGTAAGCATTAAAATATTTTAGAACATTTCGATCAATTTTGGAAAAAGGATACATTTTGAATGTGGCAACGCAATTTTTTCTGCTTTAATACATATTGGGTTCGATTTTCGAGAGGGGTTTAATTTTCGGTGGAAAGGGCAAAATCTGCAGAATTTTTTCACTTGATAATCTGTTAAAAAATATCTGCCTATTTCCTAACGTGGTCCTCTGTTTTATCCTCCAGCGGATCACATTTCAGGCATAATTTTCTGCGGTTCTAAATGGATAAGTAATGAGCATTTATCCGCCAAAATAATGCTTCCGGTTCAATTGTCTTTCTAAATGCTATATAAACAAAATCGAAAATTGTACCAAACCAAGGAAAAATTAATCAAAACAAAAAATGCAAACACAAGGGCAAATTCTTATTTCCATTCAGTCTTACCAATTGTTTGTTTAATTAGGACAACATAAAACAAACAAACATGATCGGAAAAAATTACCGGAGTTGTAGGTTTGAAACAAGGTATACAACCGAAATACGACCCCAGCAGGGTCAACCTATCACCTTGAGGACTGTTCGTTGACATTTTTAGAAAGCCAAAATCTTATTTGGCTTGTGCAGACAATTTACTTTACCCAAAGCCGACCTGAATAAGAACAAATACCAGAACAAGATCTGACCACCCCTTTGTGTCAAAGTGAGACTAGTCTGAATTATTTTCCAGGGTAGATCCAAATGTGTCAAACTATACTAAATTAAAAAGTAATAAATAAATAAACGCAATGCAGACATTAGATTTATTTATTTTAGTGCTGGGACGAACAGGGGGTTTTCATGTTCGGATATTCACTCATAATTTAAATATGCATTTGGATATTCAGTCTTTTTCAAAAAGTAATAAAAGCCATTATATTGCTTAGAGCACAGGCAGAGACTGCATAGCAACAGGGGCAGAGGTGCATAGGCCCTGTGTGTTTGCTTATATTTTACAGCAATAGGTTACAATATGTAACACGTTAAAGTAGAAGAATATCCCAGGAGTAAAGAATAGGTTGTGTAGGCCTTACTTTACACCAAAGAATTAACTACAAAACAAAGGATGCCAAATAGCAGTTCTGTTTATTCTGAAATAAATAGTACATAAAGTTGACACCACATTTTATTTATTTTTAACTTTTTTTCAATCCTTGCTATTGCCATTTCTTCACAGTAAACAGTGGCCATAGACACGTTTTCATAAAGTACTAACAACAGGTTTACTTGTACCTTTTTGTAGCTTAACAAGCAAATGAAAACTGAAATTTAACTTTAAACACTTCAAATAAAACAAACGTGGAAATGGCATTGTAAAATGAAGGGGAAAAAACTCACCATTTTGTTTTTTGTTTATTACATTCCATATAACAGAAAGTTGCAACAAAAAATATATAATATATAAAATCTATATAAAAGTCACTACATAACATTTCTGGCAATTTAGGCACTGTTTAAGCAAGGCATTTCAAAATGATGTGCTTGACTTTTTTCTGTCCCATGAGACTTGCTAAAGCAGCACAATGCAATTTTGACCCAGATGGCCTTCCATAGAGATCACTATGTGTGTGCATAGGGAAGAATAAATATTGATAAGAAGCTAACTCCAGCATCGTTGTGTTAATGTTTTTTTTTAGTTTGGGTTTTTTTTTAGTTAGTTTGTTTTTTTTACTTTTGTAATTTTCCAAAGTAGCCTATAGTTTGACACCTTTGGCGCTACCCTGGAGAATAATTCAGATTAGTCTCATTTTGACACAAAGGGATGGTCAGATCTTCTTCAGATAGGCTTGAGGTAAAGAGAATTGTGTGCATTGCAATGGGATTGTATTTCAGCTTGGAATTGTAATACACACACACACTCACACACTGATTCTAGGATCCATTTTGAATGCCAGGGACACTCAGTCTGTCTTGCAGTCACTGTTTTTTTACTGGCAGATAGAGTATTGACCGAGCTGAAGCAGGCAGAAAGCTAACTAGTGGAAGTTTCCACTATCCTTCACCTTCATCTTTAGAAAATAGACACGTATTCTTAGATCATTACGTATTCCACCAAAAGAAACCATCAGAATAACGAACGTAAGGTGACTATATTTTGTAAACCAAATTCGGAGACACATAAAAAATACACCAGTATTCCTGATGCTAGCACTAGAGAAGCTCGCTGGATTAGCTATGGCAACTGCAATAGTGCTGTACCATCTAGATCAGGGGTCTCCAACCCTGGTCCTGGAGACCTACAGGGTCATCTGGTTTTCATTTCAATCAAGTTCTCAGTTAATTGCATAAATTATTGGCTTAATTAGTGAAGATTAACAGGTGTTCCAGATTTTTAGCCATCGATGATGTAAAGACACCTAGAAAACCTGCAGGACTGGTGCTCTCTAGTGTTATAGCTAACAATAATAACAATAATAGAAACAGTGTGGATATTTCTCTCTAATGCATTTATGCATCCAACATATTAATCAACATGAGAAATTAAAAGTAAGGGTATTCAGGGATGAGTTTTGTGAAACAAGGACTCTTTCAGGGACATTGTTTGACTGGGGACACAGTACCTCATCCGGGGACACATGTTCACCCTAAACTAATGAACCAAACTAGCGGATAGAGCCCCACTGTGTTTTTCACAGCTTTAGAAAATACTGAATTGGTGGGAAAAACGGGTTCAGAATAAAACGCCAAAATAATGTGATCCTCAGCAGATGAAAATAACCCCCATTATGTTTAATCGTGAAATATCTTGAAATACCTATATTTAGACCACGAAATGCAGTGAAATAAGCAGAAAAATATACAGCCCTAACCATGAGTAATACATGTTAACACGTGGACAGCTACAATGTTATATGCCATTCTTGGAATGGGAACCACTATTTTGACAAAGCAACAGTAGGGTATGAATCACCATTCGCTGGTAATCCATTGCAGTATGGTACTGTATAAGGAACAGTAGTACAATATTGTTCTCTAAATCCAAATGGTGGTAATTCTGGTTTACTAATGGTTCTACTTAGGCTTAAACAGACACTGGTGGTACATGATATAATTCAGACTTTTGGAATGGTACCTGCTTTCAGTTCTTGTTTTATTGTGAATATTATAATCTCATTTGTCATTACCTCATTAAAACAACAGGTCCAAGGGGACCAGGTCAGTAAGCCTGTAGTTTAGTTTTAGGCACGTATAGTTATTGTGTATAGGGTGTGTCTGATTGTGGTTTAGGAAAGAGAACGTCATAAAAAAAAGAAAGGTTCTCTTACTGTATGATACAAGAGTGCCTATTATTATTATTATTATTATTATTATTATTATTATTATTATTATTATTATATTATTATTATTATTATTATTATTAGTTTATCCGACAGATGCCTTTATACAATGTATTGCTAATAAGTGAACTTTACATTTTCACAGGCTAACTAGTAGGAGCACTAGTAGCTCACTATATTGTTTTTTTTTTTTTTTGAGAGGTCACATAAAAAAATAAAAAAACTGGTTGCTCTTTCCCTGCTCTCCATACTGCTATAGGATTTGTATTTAATGAGATAGGTGAGATTTAACAAACTCCTTTTAAAGGGATGTGGTTTTTTTGTTTGTTTGTTTTTTGTCTGACACAGATTCTCAACTGTTCAGAGCCCATGTCATAATGACAAATGCACTACTTTTCCAAGTATTCAAATCAAAGACACTAATTTCCCTGCCAACTGCTCAGCCTCCCCATCTGGCAGAGGATGAATCCTGCCAACTACTCCAGTAAGGCACACACCCTTGTCAGAGGTAAATACAGCCTACTGAGGACAAGAAGAGGATTAATATAGCTAGATAGCTGCCAGTCATGTTAAGATTCTAAGCAGCACTTACTGGATTTCTCGTAAGTCTTACTCATACAATGGCACATCATTAGCCGAGCACAACGGCTCGAATGCAGTTTTCAGTAACTGCACAATAACGTTGAAAGCTGCCAGGGATTAAAACAATACACTGGAGTTTACTGCATGTGTGCTTGTCTGGGAAAGCTGATGCTATAAATATAGCAATTATCAGATACCGGTACTGTACAAGCACCAGTATCTGACATTTTAGGACTGTGCAATATTGTATTTTCATAACAATTGTAACAGTCTTTTTAATTCTGAAATTGACCTAATTTCCAAATGACTTTAATTAATTTATTTGTGGAATGGATCCAGGTAAAGCAGCATGTACAGACGAAGTAACATATCACTGGCTGAGAACAAGAACAACTATGAAATCCCCCCAAAGTTACAAACATCTGATGGCTTTTTTATGACAGAAAAGCTTTTAAAACTATAATTTTATTAGTCAACAATATGCAAATTACATTTAAAATGAAAGTACATGAAGCTTTTCCATAAATTGTTTGTGTAGTGATATGCCTGTTTGTTTAGAATACATTTCAGAGGTCATGTATCAAGTGTTGGCGATGGCATTCAGGCCATATCGCCAGGCTTAAGCTGGCCTTAAAATTGCCCATATGTATCATGACACTTTTGGCAATTTAAGCCATGTTAGCACAGCCAAAATGCGCTCTGCCGTGCCATGTACTTTAAGGCATGTCAAGCCTTAATTATATACATGGACAAATTGTAGGTGGGGCTCATTTGTAAATTAAATCTGTGATACTAAAATGAGATTTATGAAGCAGCAGAACAGCTGCTCTAAAAGGGTCCACAAATAAATCAGATTTCAAATTGGTCTTATTTGGGTGGAAAGATCAGAAAGCAGCTGAAAAGTTAGAAAGCAGCTGATAGGAAAGAGCATTATGGCAGCAGTCATAACGTATTTCTTATGATGGAGAATGCAGTCTCCTAAACTTCCTGAACAACCCAGGAAACGAGGGAGAGTACTGAAAAGAAGGGAGAGTATTTAGGGTCTGCATTATGTTTTTTGATCTCCCTGAGGATTAAATTATAACTTGATACCGGCTATTTAATCATGTAAAATTGTTTGTATTCGTCATTGTAAAAGGGGTGTTGGAAAACACAAAGTTCAATGATGAAAAGCCAGCACAGGCGCCCAGATTTATTAGCCTGTGCTCAGTTGGTACGTGCTTCTATGATAGTTCGGGGCACTCTGCCAGCAATGGTATTGTGCCCCGTTTCCAGATAACACACACACAGGTGTGACAACAATAACAAATAAGGAGAAGGCGAAAGGGAAAAGGAAAACAAAAGACTTTAAGGAAAAACTACAAAATAAAAGGTGCAGATTTTTTTTAACCGAGGCTGGTTGCTCCCTCTAGCGGTGGAAGTCCCGAGAATCTGGCACTGTGTACTGTGGGACAGCTCAGTCCTGCTACGCTAACTATTAGTCGAACCGTAAACTCACTAGTGCTTGGCTTGCTTGCACCATCGGTCTGTAGGTCTCACGCTGGAGCTGCCGCGCTGTCTCTTCGACTTGCTGCTCCAGAGTTTCTAGTTTCCCCTTTTCAGGTTAGGATTCCACCGTGAAGTCACGCTCCACCGTACTTCCTACATGAGCCAGAGAGGTTACAAAACAGTGCCTTTTTATTCAGTCATACACCCTGTATAATCCCACCCCCAGCCAATGACAGAACATCAGCCAAATTCCTCACAGCTGATTCCTGTCAACCACACATTGCCAGACAGTATGGGAACATACGGGGTATCTGAACTCCCCACAACTCACGCATGCGCCCAACGGCCAGTCCAGATCCCTCCCTTCTCACAGTCATATAATAAACTTTGTTCATTAAGTTATCCTTTTCATTATGTACATTTGGTTTTATCCATTGTATAATAATATAATATAAAGTCAAGACACTTAGTCAACATAGGTTATTTTTGCCTCTCCAGATGAGCTACTCTGGCTTTAGTGGGTTAAAACCTGTACATTTTATTTAAAACACAGGTTAGCCCATTTTGAACTGTCATTTCTGCATCTCCAAATGACCTACTGTGACAGAGAAAGAACAAATCTTGGTTTTAAATCTTCCTCCCGACCTGTGAGAGTCAGGCATAAAGGGAACAGAGTACCCTGTACTGAATGGTTGGACAGTTCATTCCAAAGGTTAGGTGGAAGTCGGCCATCTAGAAAGGGGGTGGAGCTATGGTACACCAAGTCATCGCCACAGAAGGGAAGCCAAGCATTTTTCAATGAGACGCTCCCCCAGGACCAGGTGTTTTTTGGTTTTAGTTGGTTCTCTTCCAATAAAAAAATCACTAAAAAGCTATTTTTTATAGTAGCATCTTGCAAATGGTGTCCTTTTTTTCAGAACAATCTGAAGAACATTTTAAAGTACTCCAGAAACCATAGAATCTTGTTTTTTTCAACATAATATTCAGTTTTTTGTTTGATTTTTTTAATTTTTTTAAGTAATTTTTATGATGTATTCTGTTTAGCGATACATATATAAAAAATAAATATTTATAAATAAAATAATAGTTGCTTGTTTCATTATTACCAGTAATAAGAAAAAAATGTACCTGATACTTTTACTTCATGAAATAGTATATGCTTATATCCACTTGTTTCTTGATATTTATAAATGTTGTAAAAACATATATATTAAAACACATGAGACAGAATAAATGTTCTAATATAATTATAAATCAAATATGTCAGATTTACAGTGTTTCCCCCTTTTTTATTAGCGCTAAACAAGTTTCTGTGATGTTTTGTTTCTGCTTATATCTCTTCCTGGCTGCTGTAAACTGTCTCCGCCCTTTAGATACTAAATGCCCCTCACAGTGACATCACACAAAAAAACTATCAGGAAGTGAACATCAGTCCCTTCCCTATCCACTGATGTGTGTTCCAAGCCTGTACTGCAAAGTACAGTGGCCCTGTAAGTCCTCAGAACAAAGTACTTTTTTTAATCGTGTTTACACGATCGCGGTCCTAGAAGCCCGCTTCAGTATGATCGTGTTAACACAATCCCGGTCTTTAAAGGGTTAAGGCCAACACCAAACCCGGACAACGCTGCACAACTGTTTACGAATAAATTGTATTTCACCATTCTCACTTTAGCACTCATTCTGGACTTGTGATTGTGTGTGTGTCTTGTGTGTGTTTAAAACTTGATTGTTTCGGGACTGAACTCCGTGGATTTAACTGCGCAATACATATCATTGTGTATTGCCAGTTTTCATTATTATTTACTGTTATCAAGTGACTTTAGATTACAATTAAAACCATCATTTCACCATAACTTTGTTGTTTGTCATGCTCATGACCACTGCATTACCTCTACATCTGAGCTTTGCAAACCACTTTGGATCAGTCCCCCATGCTTTATATGCTAAGCAAAGAGCCATTTCGAGTTATTCCGCTTTACACATGAAGTGACATCGTGCTTTACTAAAACTATTGTGGGACAGGTGGCCTATTGTGTTGTGCCTTCATAGGTAAAACTATAAAAAAAGTAAAGTAGACAAAGGAGGAGTTCATGTAATAGGATATCCCCTACCAGCACTGCAGGATGAGTATGCATATAACAATACAAGTATTTGGGTTCTAAAATATTGTTTTACATCAACAGAAGCTTTACCCCCACACCCTCATCATGACTGATAATCAAGGTCCTCCTCCCCTTCTGCTGTATTGACATAAACCTCAAACTTCTCTAAATGTTTCATCTATTTCTTCTTCAGTGCAATGTTATGCTTTGTGGTGGTGTGTTTAAGAAGTGGGTTGGCCCCAATTGTTTCAGGAATGCACATGCCAAAGGTACTAGTGGGGGTGAGGGGTAAAAAATAAAAAATAGACGAATAAATGATGTTAAAGTAAATATGTCAGGTAACCAATAGCAGCATTCATCTCCAGTGCATTAGTATTATTAGTAAGTATGTACAGCAATAATAAATTAACAATAAATTAACATGTCTGTCTACTGCTAGTCCAGAGATAAAATCACTTGTGCTCAGGGTAAGACAGTTGCCAGAATTAACATGTAACAAATAAAGTAAGGCAAGACGTTGCCAGCATATTTAAGTCAATAAGTAAATTCACCAGTTCTGGTAGTATAATGGGCCTCAGACCCAATCCAGCCCTGCATTCGCAATGGCTAGCAATCAGATACATAAGAGAGACTGTTAAGATGAATGTCAAGTCAAAGTTTAAAAAGTAAAACTCACAACTAAATGAAATATGCTGCCACTAAAAAATGTGTTTCTGTAGTCCAGAAAAGGGCTTGCATCAGTGGGCTATTTTATTAATTCTCAAACCCAGGGTCTCAGTACAGTATGTTACATTTTACTGAATAATATATTTCATGTAATACAGAGCTAGGTATGCATGTGTATAAAATCTGCAATACAATATTCCATGCCCAGTTGGATTATCTAAGATGGCACAGCCCCCTGGTTAATGGGAATCATTAAAAAGTAGTGTACATTTCTAGTAAAATAGCATTATTTTGTTAGAACTTGTTGGCACAACTGTCACAAGAACACCAGAACTACATAGTCTTTTTCTTTGCCACACATACATCTTTCCTTTTTTTTTGGAGGTGCCTCGATACTCCATTAATAAAAAAATTGCTACAAGACTTTTATGACTCAGCTGTGGTTCTACTGAGCTGTGATTCATCTTGCAAGCGGTCTTCAAAATAAACAGGGATTAAAAAGAAAATATGCCTTTTCATCTCCTGTATGTGTTACGGTTTAACTTGAGAGGTATATAATTACTTATTTATAATACTTTGAATGGTAATCTAGCACAGATAATTAACACATACAGAAAAAATTACCACAAAAATAATGTTTTATGCTTACTATGAACAATATATCTTAGCAATAATTTACTGTTTTGCTGTATTTAATTAACACATAATTTGTATTTACAAATACATTTCTGTATGTATTTCACCACAATCCATATTCCAGTAAAAAGCTTATCCAGAAATCCGTAACAATCTATACATCTGTCAAAGTTCATTCACAGAATTGCTGTTTGAGTTGTTAGTTAGATTAAAGGGTGACTGACATATCTCACAAAAAAGCACTGTAGCACCTGGGAAAGACCAAGTTACCACAAGGGATTAAATATTTCACTATCAGCAAGTCACAAACCTGTTATTAAAGCAGAAGACATTGTAAAGAAATAATAGTCACACGTGAGGTTTCTCCACCCTTTCTCACTGGATGCTTGAGAGGCTGTGTTTGGGGCTATGAATGAATATATACAGTATGTGCAGCACATGTCCCACCAACAAAACATTAATTGGGTATTTATAATGAAAACCACTTCAAACAGAAATTCCCTCTGAATAAAGAAAACCAGAAGAGAAACAGGGAATACACCTTCCTCTTGGAAGTCACCATGACTGTTGGAGTGTTGTTTTCTTTACTAGGGCTCCTACCTCTTGTAGGTTCTCCTATAAGACTCCCTGTAGGGGTTCATGAGTCATGGCCTGAGAAAAACAGCCCCTTCCTTTAAGTTTGTCACTGCTGAAGGCATCTGGATGTAGACAGGGGCTACTGTTTGGATAAACACACAAGGTAAAGGGGATGCCAAGTGGAACTTTTCATAAAAGGTCTTTTCACCTTCAGCATAGAACAATATACTGAGGGAAGCCTCTGGGCTCCTTTTTTCATCAAACTTAAAATTAGACACATCTTATTTTAGAAGGAGTGTGACAGAGATTGAATGATTCTTGGTGTTAGATCTTCTTCCAGACCTGTGAGGGCACTGTGTAAAGGGAAAACAGTACCCTGGATTAGATTCCCAACAATTTGGCCATCTAGAAAGGGGGTGGAGCTACAGTACACTAAATCATTGACCCAGAAGGTTAACGTTGTGGAATCTGCGGATTGGTGGAGTGGTTCTACTCATTAGGCAAGGGGTCATGGCTGACGGTATATAAAGGGGATGTAGTGATGTGATCTGCTCCTTGTGATGGTACATTATAACTGAAAGGACCAGTACTGAGATACTAACCGTGAGTGTTTTGTTTGTTTTGTCTGTCTGTCTAAAAATGTACTGTTTGTCTTGTTTGTTAGACTAGACGGCTAACACGATCTGGAGCTGTCTCCCAGGGCAAGCACTAAACCTGGTCAACTAACTGTTCACAAATAGAAATTGTACTTTCCCCACCAGCACTGCAGCACTCACTGGGAGAGGTGACCGTGTTTGTGTTTGGTGTTGTTTTGGACTTTGTTATTATTTTTTACGGGACTGCAATCCTTCACCATTCCCTGTGCAATACATATTGCTATGTACTGCCAGTCCTCCTATTTGTTTTCTGTTTGATCATCATACCCCTGGAATAAAATAAACATAATTCATTTCACCCATACTTTGTTGTTTGTCTTTTAATTTTTGGATTACTGCACTGCACCAGCTCTACACCTAAACACCACTTACCACTTTGCCACAAAGAGAAAAAGTAAAAACAGCTTCAATTTGCAGACTAAACAGAAAATTACACATAAATAATGACACATAAAAAAGGGGGTTTACCACAGTTAATATGCAAAGTTTATAGTTCAAACTGGATTGTATGAAAACTGTATATATGCAGTCGCAGACAAAAGTATTGGCACCCTACACTTATTATACCATAATTCAAGGTAACAGATTAAGGACAAACATTTATTCAACGTTAACCCCTTTTTAATAAACCAAAAAATACACATTTTTTGGCAATTTAATAAATAAACTTTACAAAAAGCAAATAAACTTTTTTTTTCATTTAAAGTATTCATTCATGACAAAAGTATTGGCATCCCTGCTTTAGCATTTTGTGTGTCCTCCTTTTGCTTTTATTATGGTTTTCAAATGTTTCTGATAATTCTTAACCAGTATGTTACATCTTGTTGGAGAAATCTGGACCCATTCTGTTTTACTATATTTCCTTCAGCTAAGACAGATTGCATACACAATGCTTCGCTACAGCTTTTTTCACATCGGTCCAAAACATTTCAATTGGATTGAAATCTGGGGATTGCAAAGTCCATTCCAGAACTCTAATACTTTTTTTTTTTTCAAGAATTCCAAAATTGATTTAGCCGTATGTCTTGGGTCGTTGTCATGTTGGAAGACAAACTGTCTGCCAATCAACCTATGATCAGATGGTATCATTGTACTTTGTAGAATGTCTTGATACATGGTTGCATTCATTCAGTCTTCAATAACATGAATGTCTCTAGTTCCTGAACACTAAAACACTCTTATATCATGATCGAACCACCTCCATGTTTAACTGTAGGTACAATTTTTTCTTCATCAAAGGCTTTCCCTTTTTTTCTCCAAACATACTTCAGATTCCTGTTCATAGTTCTTGGCAAACTTTAGACTATTTGTTTTATAAATTCACTTTAAATGTGGTTTACAGTGAGATGCATACAACTCTTCTGTGTTCAGTCGCTTTCTACAGCTCTTTCGTGCACTGCTATGCCTGATGCTTCTAAATCTTTCTTTCTAGCCAAATGACCTTCAATGGCAAGTCTGTGGTAGTAAAATGATAAGGCAGTGGTTCTGTGAGAGCAGGCAACTGTAGAATGAAACCACAGTATGGTCTGAAACCATCAGTGCTACTACATAAGGACCACTTTATATGGTGTTGCTGATAATGCAATATTTTGTCAATGGTTCTACTGGGATTCCTTCAGAGTAATACACTGATATTATAATTATATTTAACTGATAAAACCCGTTAAAACACCACTGATACAAAAAAAAATGAAGCCGGTGGGGAGCCAATAAACACCGGAAAACACCAGACAAACAGTGGAAATGGTTACTCAATTCACATTGACTTTACCCTTTTACCATTAAAAAATAAAAACTACAAAAAAATAAATACATTTCCCAGTGCTGCCAGGCAATGTTCCGCCTTCCTGACTTGTATATATCATTGATTCGTTCTGAATAATTTAAACCCGCCCCAACTACTGAGTGGCAGCACATTCCTACATTTCTATTGGAGACTCCGCTTGTGAGATTTAAATCGAGATTGCAATCAGGAATGGAGCCTTGTTAGCGGGATTTAAAGCTGTATTACAGTTAAGATACAGAGGATTTAAAACAGAATTGTGGCGAAATATACAAAAATGGCTACACACAAAATCCCCAGAAGAATGTGCCCGTGACCATAGGGATTTCGTTGTGGAAGACAGCAAAGGAAAGAAGGTATAACTTAAGTGTGCAAGTATTGTTGAGTTACTATACATATTTTGACAGAAAAAAAAAAGTGAAAGCATTTTGGAAAGTAACCGAAAACACTAATTTCATACAGTATATCAAAAACGAAAGTCCTGGAAAAAAAAAAAAAAAAAAAAACGATTTACATAAAACTCAAAAATAGCTATAAAAAATAAGCACCGAAAAATAAAATTAACATAAACTGAAAAACAGAAGCCCTAATTATAATGTTGCAAAAGTGAATTTAACTCTCATTAACCAAAGATGTCGTGCACACAGAGACATCATGAAAAAGTATTCCAAACTGCCTCTACAGCAGCCCTCCAGGCATGAACTTATTCACAGTGGGGCCCGAGCAGGTTTGGATTTTAAAAAGGAGTGGTTAACATGATGTCCCCTCAGAAGGTGTGATAAGATAAATATCTGTCCTTGCTATATCTGCCTAACTTGGTATTGCTCAAGTCATGTATTCTTCTTCTTGTTTAGATTTTCCATTTTATTCATCACATCTTTGTTTACAAATCAGAAGTTTAAAGCACACCAGTGGCCTCTCAGGCATGTCTTCTTGCTAATTACAGCTGGTCATCAGAATTAGTGAAGATTGGTGTAACAGTGAATGAACCGCTAGTGATTGAAATTCTTGCCTTAGAAATATGAAAATGTTTTCAGGTTCCAAGCATGCTTTTCATTAAAACAATGAAATTTTAATGTTCAGTTTTAGATACTGCTATCTATGCAAACATGGTGTGTGTTGAGTCTTTCAGCTGACATTATTTTAAGAATACAATTATAGTAGATGTGTGTTATTTTCTTTGTTTTACCATCTGTTTAACCTGTTTTTTTAAAGTTTGCCACTGTAACACCACTGTGCTGAAACTGTGCAGAACTCTGTTTTATAACAAACTATTTATACCAGATTGAAGGCAAATGGAGTGTACTTTTGCTTTTATAAAGCTGCACAGCAGTGTGTATTGCACATCACTGTCATTTTGTTTAATTTCTTTTTATTAGAGCATATAAAATGACACTAAGGTCCATTCATAAGATACCTCATTATTTAGTTCCCTCTACAAAACACAATACTAATATTTGACATTCCTCTACAGAGTGTCAGTCTCTGTACACACGACAGTAAGGTAGTGAGAGAAATCGTGAAATAGCTCAGTCTTGGAGCCCAAATCAGAATAACAAAAAAAAAAGATTTGCATAAGCTGATGTGATTTGGCCAGGCTGTTTCAGTCCATAAAATGTGATACTCACTTCAATGTGCCGTTCAGTGATTTTAAAGACATATTCTGTGCTATTAGGAGACATGTGGTTCTGGGGATGGTGAAATTGGTGGTCTACTTTGATGATTCCTGCTGAGTCGTGAAAAACAAGCATGGCTCACATTCCTCCACATGTGCTCATAACACTGGGCACTGATATCCCTTACCAGATGATCCTCATACACTGGTTTTGTACTAAGGGGGGATTTTTAGCACATGGACAGCTGCAATGGCATCAGGGTCATTAGCAGAACGTTTTCACATTGGTATATAACGTTTGTATTTTAACATGTTTGTGTTATAATGGTATCACAATGTTATTAATATTTTTTGTTTTGTTTTGAGGATCAGTGTCTTAGACCCAGTAAGGCTGCTGCCCAAATTAGTCCATTAATGAATGAATTAAGATTTGAACAAAAGTGATGCTTTAAGAAAGGCATAAAAGGGAGTCTGGAAGGGTTGAGTCTTTTTACTTACTATTATGTATATAACCAAGGCACCCACACAGAGTTAATTAAATACTGAAGTACTTTATTCTTTACAGCTGCAGTATGTTTCTATTTCTTTTCTTTGGACACATACTGCTCTGGCTCGCTGGCAAGTTCAAGAACAACTAACTTACTCCCATAATGCTTTGTTATTTAAAGGTGCAGTAATATCTATCTTTTAAAGGTGACGTTTAAGCTATAACTGATTGGCAAACATTTAATACAGTCTATTAAGAACAGACAGAACAGTGACCATGCTTTTTGGATCTTAAGCACTAAAACCCTGAGGAAATCATTGGCTGGTAGTTGACCGTATCAGGAAATTAACTCCACAAACAACATTTACCTCCAAGGTAGCTAGGCAATGCCTGCTTTCTGATTGGTGGATGAAAGCTCTAACTGGACCTCAAACAGAATAGACGACAGGACAAGCATAGTCAGTTAGGATTAAAAAACAAGCATTTACCTTAAGGTACTAATTCAGGCATGGTACAACATGGGACAAATTCATAGTATAATCATAATTTGATACATGAATTGCACAATTATTGATTAATATGTTTTGTGCATTCAATATATTATCATGTAATTTTATTAGATTTTTTTTTTTTTTTAGATCTACAATTAAGGCCAAAAGTTTTGCATCCCCCAATAGAATTAATCAATTTTTCTTGATAAAGTTGAATGAAACCTGCTGAATAATGTTAACGTGTTGAATTACATACCACTTTATAGTTTTCCATATACTTAACGAAAAACTGACAAAAATGGAAAAATGTGACAGTTCAAAATTATTATGGCTTTTGGTAAACTTTTGCGTTTCTTTGGTTAAATTATGTTAATTAAAAGATCTAAATTATGTTCATATAGTTTTTTAATTATCTTATTATTAATATGATGTCTCAATCTTCAAATTCTAGGTGATGCAAAACTTTTGGACAACGCTGTAGGAAAGCCAAATTGAACATGAATCATCATATAAGAATGAAAGGCAGAAAAAGTGCAGTTAACACGAAGAGCCACAAGCAGAACAAACCCCAATGAGTGCATTTTAACTTGGCAAGCAGCTAAAGCAAAGAATCCTTGTCTGAACATGCATATTGCAGAGCTACAGTTGCTCATGTCTGGGAGATTATTATTTCTCAGGAACAAAGAAATGGTTTGAATCTGATAAACCCTCTTCCCTCTCTGCCAGAAAGAGTACTGAAACCGGCAATTCGATTCTATCGAACACAAGACCAGTCTTGGTTGCAGCAATATCTAAATGATTGCATTCATTGGGAACAAATTATTTACACTGTGGAATCTGTAGAATACAATAAGAATGCACTGTAGATGCACTAAGATCCTATTCCCTTTTATTTGCTGACATTTGGGTGATTGATGATACATAGTAGAAATCGATTAAGTGATCAAAGGTGCACACTCAGTTGGTGATGTCAGAGTAATTACAAGCTCACTGAGGGTCGTGTGACCTCCAAGTACTGTCTGTCACAACCTACAGTAGTGTGAGATCCAGGTCACAGCAAGGGATCTAATGTCACCATGTACACAGCCTGTGCAACTGTGACTTAAGTAAAATGTTACAGTCTTAGTTAACTTATTGAAAGTAAAGACATAAAAATAAATAGTTGTGAGTCTATTCTTAAGTGGTACAGTGAATTGACCTTCACAGTCTCACAATTCAGAGAGCTAAAGCAGTAGTCTCATCATGTTATTCAGTAGAAAGCAGTGCTCAACACAAAACCACCATTACAATTTACTCCCACAAAAGTACTTGTTTTGGAGAGGCCCTTGAAAAATAGTCATAGACTTTGAATTTGTACAGAAGGTGTATTTGACCAAATTTTAATATTCACAAATACAGACTACTCTAGAGAGGGAGTGGGTGGGACCAGTCAAGTTGAAAGGAAAGTCATTTTGTAAAATGGTCTGAATGGAATGAGAAAGTCTGTTCAGTCCTAGGCATATCAATGGAATGTACTGGACATTAATTAAGTTATTAATTGCTCTGAAATTACATTGATTGTGGAACTTAACAAAAACACGTACCTTTTTATACTTGTTTAACTGTCTCGGTTTATTTGAAAAATAACATTTTGCGGTGGACCCCCCCCCCCCCCCCCTCCCCCAAAAAAATAAAATAAAGCATTAATCATAACGGATCTCTCATCATATCTTATTTATTCATTTATTTATTTACTTTCACAGTGATAAAAAAAAGAGTAACACAAGTTTAAATATCACAAAACAAAGTGTTCTGGTTCTTGTTATATGCGAAGTACATTTCTGAAGAGTCCCACCCTTGATCTTATATTCACTATGTGAAGTAACGGATACACAGCATTAGGTAGAAAAACAAAACAAACAGGTTTAAAAGATTTTGATAAAACCAAACTTGTTGTGAAGCTAGTAGGTAAACAAGGTAATGAGATTTACAGGCCAACTATTTTATATAATTGTTCATTCCTTTGTTGTTTATCCCCAGGTGGTGCAGTTGACCTGGAAATGCAGTGGTCACGTAATAATTTCGTTACAGAAGCTTTAATGTAGTTTTATAATATGAAAAAGGAGCAAAGGAATCTAAAAAAAAACCCTGTGGCTTGCAGCCTAATTTGTTACAACAAAAAGTCACAGATTGTTAAGATAAAGATGCTGTAACATAATCTTCCAACTTCTAATTATTTTATCTCCTCAAACCGCTGACGGGTGCAGTGCTAGTCTGACACTTTCTTGATCTACCCACTATCGCTATGAAATTAATATCCTTTACTTTATTATATGAAAAAAAAGAATAATCTGAAATTTAAATGTGAAAAGCCAAGCTAGAGTGGGAAGGATCTACAGTATGCAACTGTCCCAACAACGCTTCACTAATGCTGCAGTCCTGCTAATCCCAAGTAGACACTGACAATGACAACATAGTGAGCCTAACATGTGCGATAAATCTAAATTTAGTGCCCCATTTACCCAACAAAGAACGGATTAATTTAGTACACAGTATTTGGCTAATTTACATACCATACCGTGCACACTACATGTATTGTGAGTGATAATTTAATGTGAACGATAATGTCAGAGACTTACAAGTGACCATCGTGATATAAAAAGCCCCAGCAGTCCTGACGTATCTTTTGGTCAGTAGCTTATTGTGAAAGGTGGAGGTGGCTTACATTGACTAAAAATGAGAGCTCAACAGACACAGCACTCAGCTGGGGACAGGCAGAGGCAACATAAAGTGAAACTGCACTGCTTTCCTTTTCATTTTAACATGTATTCCTTGTCTGATGTAAAACAAAAAAGCCCCTTTCCTTTCTCCTTTAATGCATATACAATAAAAGTAATGCTGTGCAATGGAGTATTTTTGTTTTTGCTCTACTTACTCGAGAAATATTGATTGATGAGATGTAGCCTCAATTTTCTTTCTTGTTGGCATTGTCACCCTGCAGAGCAAACCTGTCCTCTGTGTGGAAAATTTAATATAATTCCATGTGAGCATTACATTAGGGCTTTTTTGTGTAAGTTGCAGTTTATTAAATAGGTTGCACTTAAAGTTGAATGACATAGTTTAAAATAAATAGTTAATACTCTAAAGCAGGGATTTAAAACATATATGGCCTGCACATTAGTTTATAAAACTGAATTGATGTATTGACCACTGTATCGTTTTGGAATTCTTTTTTAAAACAACCCATCTCTAATATAACACATGTATACAACATGTGCAGTCTGCATTGTATGAGTGACATTCCCATTAAGCCAATTACAGCTCACAGAGATAGTAAAGTAACAAACTGTGATGATGGGCGGAGTTTCAAATGATACTAAGGAAGTAAGGAGAGCAGTTGTGATGTAGACTGAAGTCATATCTTGGATTTTGTGAACTCGTTATATGCGAGGCACACATATTCTAATACATTTGCATCCTTTTGGATATCAGAATAAGTTTTTGTTAGTTGTTGGACACCCTTGCAAACAAGGACTTTACGCACCAATCCGACTGCGGTGTCAGGGCACAGTATCTCAGTTTCCCACAAGCGCTTAAAATCCAGGCCGGTAAGTGGGGGGTCATGTCTGGCCTTGTTGTTACTTGTTATCTGCTTTTCTAAGAGTTTTCCTGACTGATAGGAATACATTATTGCTGTTTTAAACTTCTACAGTTAAAATATGTATTTAGTCCAGTTCAGCGTTATAAAATTGGAGATTGAATACTGCTCCTCAGTTGAACTACTTGCACTGGCATAAAATTCCTTTATGTTGTTGTGATTTTTTTGACTTATTTACATAATATGAATGTGCAAGCCACGCTATATGTTATATATACGCACGGTCATGTGACACTGTTTAGCCAATCAGAGGTTGTTATTTTTCCAAGCAGTGTTATAAATGTGTTATAAATTAGATGAAAATTATATAAAATATATATTACAGTACACCCTCAATATAACGTCCTTCTTTCTAAAGAACCTGGCCCTTGGACCCCAAATAAAAAAATAAATAAATAAAAAATCATATAAACACACAATGTCAACATCCTGGTCTGTACGCACGGGATGCCACCTCCACAGTGAAATCAACTCTTTTGTCTTAATAAAAAACATGCACTGTGTAACTATGCCTCCAAAAAGATAATAATTGTATGTTGCAGGAAAGCTGGAAACTATATTGATCGTTTAGAAAAAGGAGTAACACAAGCATATTGCTGTTGTGAATATGGCTTGTTAGCAAGCATGCGGCAAACCAAAAAAAAAAAAAAACTTTAAATCTGATTCACTTTTTATGTCAAACTTTTTATGTCGGGAAGATTTGGAATAAAAGCTCAGTTTGGGATTCTTGCAGCAGAACGATGTGGAAGCGTATCTCATAACCTTCGAAAGAACAACAGAGAGAAAAATGGCCAAAGACAGTTAGAGATGCTCAAAAAGCATACTTCGACCTGGATTATAATGATTGTTATAAATGGATTATACGATTCTTACAAGCAGATTATTTTACATTGTATAGGACAGGAATGATTTTGTTCCAGTGGTTTTGATCACTATATGCAGTTGATTCTTATATCAGTGATTCTTTTAAACGGAGTGCACTGTATATATAGATGTATTTATTTATTTATTTTTTACGGTGCGGCCCACCAAGTGAACAGTCTTAATTTAAATTGCCCTTGTTGACAGATTTTTCCATTCAAACAAATTTTCATAACCAAGTAATTCAGCAAGATGTATTTATTTTGCGTTAAATCAGTGAATCAAACGAACAAATCTGTTGAATTGATTCACTAAACTGAATTAATCAGTTAGTAAAAAAGAATCCAACTGCACATCACTAGTTTTCAGGCCAGAAAAATGGATTTAAATAGTGTGCCAATCAGTGGTTAAAGCTTGGCACAATTATCGCCATTTAGTAAATACGGTGTGAATGAAGCTCATTTAACTATACTATCATGCATTACCATACAATCACATATTCATTCTGATTACCATAGTATGACACAGTAAAATTGGTGTGCACCTGTGACGGAGAGCGAATGAATCTGAATCAACAATCTCCCTCTCGACCGGTGAGGGCACTGTACAACAGGAGCTGCGGGCTTCCTACTGAATGGTTGGGCAGTTCATCCCAGGGACAGTCGGGAGCCGGCCATTCAGGAAGAGGGCGGCGTTACGGTACCTGGAGTCATGGCCCTAGTACGGTGAGCGAAGTTTCAGTCATGAATTGGAGGAGACGTGATTGAACTAGCTATCGGAGGGGGCGGGGCTTAGGGTACAAGGATGGAACCTTGAATGAAGTGTGGGTTCATTGAGAAGTGTTGTGTTTGTTTTGCCAGACGGCTGATACGAAGCTGGAGCTGCAGCTAGAAGCCCAGATCTGAACGCGCACGAGCACCAGCATTCAGAGAACCGCACCTGCACCAGAGCACCCAGTTTGGAGACGTGTTTTCTGTGGTTATTATTTCGGGACTGCAATCCCTTTGTTTTGTAGCTGGTAATACCCATTGCTGGGTAGAACCAGCTTTATTATTTTGAGTCCAGTTTTTGCTGGCAATACCCATTGCTGGGTAGAGCCAGCTTTATTATTTGAAACCCGGTTTAGGGCATTAAAAGAAACCTGACCGGTAACCTTTGTGTTTGTCCTTTGTTGGAGCACCTCAAATCACCTATACACTGGAGCACTACAAACCACTTTGCCACAGCACCATAACTATTTTGCGTGATAATAAATAAAATTGCAAAAGTAAATCATTAACATCCAGTCAGTAATTGCAATTATTGCACACTATAAAGTTTAGCGCCCTTTCGTAAATGAGACCCTAAGAGCATAAAAATCTTGTTTTCTGTGTTTTCTATGTTCCCCTAATTTAGTAAATAGACAAAATTACTTAAATTATTTTTTTGTTCCCACACCTCTCCCCCACCTGTTTAAAGCTTGTAAGTACCCTACCCTACACAAACGTTGCATGTTTTGTACTTTAAAAACAGAGTGGCCTAAGTGTTCGTTTATGTATTTCTCTTAAAAATTCACAGACGCATAATTAATATTTTTTTGCGCTGCTAGAGAATACAACATTACAAAAAATAAAGAGAGGGGGCAGATGTGGATTTGCACCAGCTACACTTCACAACAGGTAATAAGCTGTCTGGATGGGAAATGTAACTCTGAACCTCCTTGCATAACAGAAGTAATCAATGTACCGTCTTTTTCTTTCAGTAGAATAATTAACACAATATTGTTTCTGCAACATGCATCACAGATGGACAAGAATGGATAGTTTAGTTTAGGTTGAACAAGAGCTGAATAACTTTGACTTATGTTTTCTTGATGTTTATTTATCATTACTACACATTAAAATCTTGGGCTGTGTTTGGCTTATATTTTTTCATGTCCAATGCAGTAATCTTTTAACAACCCTGCTGTGTGCTTTTGCGGAAATCTTGATTACCTAGAGTAATGTTTTATTTTTATTCTCCTTGTTTATGTTGTCAATTAATTGGATTATCAGTGTGTGCAAGCTTGTAGGTACTCGTATAAGAAGAAAGAAGAAAAACATCTATTAAGTTCAGACTGAATTAAACCCATTTATAAATTAAAAAAGCACATGCCTCATGGAAAAAAAAAGCATATTTGTTTCTATTCTGAGCAGACTGGCTGCCATAAAGCCCTTTAGGAGTGAATGTTTGGTTCCCCCCCCCCCCGTTGAAACTGCTTTGGCAGACTGTCAATGTTTGTAGTGGGATGCTTCAGAGGTGCAACTTTATTGGTGCTTTGCATGCCATGGTCCCCCAGCAGTTCCGTCAAGGGGATAATTTTTCTTTAATAACATCATGTCTCACACCCTTATCAGAGCTTCCATAAATCCAGCAGATCAGAGGGCAAGTCAAGTTTTACTACAGAAAATTCTATATCCTCAGGGCGTCTTCTTGCACTTCAAAAGCTAGCTTTGTAATCTTTTTAACCTATCAAAGAGAAGAAAAAAAAAACAATAATTAATCTTCGACCTCCCCAATCTCAGTTTATCTTTTGCAACTGTACCCTTTTTTCTTTAATTGCATAACATGTTAATTTGTTTTAGCTTCCCGATCTTTATTAGGAAGAGCAGGAAACTTTGAACTTCATAGTCATATAGTGGAAATAATTGCAGCAATAGCTGGATGGCTGATGTCAGGGACATCTGCTTCAGGGTCTAAAACCAAACATGTAAGAGTAAAACCAAACATGTAAGAGTAAAACCAAACAACATGGACCTAAGTACTGCACTTTTGTGTACAATCGTAAAACCTCATCGGGAATGGAGGGTGTCTGAAATATTTTTTATTTTATTTTGAATGATATGGAAGCCCACTGAAGTCAGCCAGTGGGTTGATGAACCAAACCTATTGTCAAATTCCAGGTCCAATATAAACTATAAAATCCTGATGGGATATCAGAAACAGTTTCCTCTGTGTAGTAACTGGTTTCCATTGAAAATGCAGTTTCTGCAACAACACTTTTAAATCCTGGTTACAAAAAGGTATATAGCAAATGATTTTGTACAATTAACAGGGTTATTATAATAACTGAGTGTTATCAATGCTTTTTCAAGCAGAATCTGTGTTACTAGATTACAAGATTATGTGCTTTATACCATCTAAAACTCAGAAAATAAGATATAGGGTCAGCAAGCAGCAGGAAAGGTGCACTTTGATTATGAGATGCCACTCTTATTAACTCATTGAACAAGATACACACTAGAATGGACTGGTTGAGGGAAATACATGTAATCGTCATTAGTTAGTGTATATTCCCTTAGTAAGCCCAGATGCAATGTTTGTATAAATTCAGAGGTACATGGTCTTTCCTCTCACACACAGGTATGCTAATAGCATGTCTCACTTATTTTACCTTGTGTTCCAAAACTAGCCTTGCAGGTCCCAGCTTATACCAACAGGCATCCCCAATGAGAGCACTTACAGTACTTTGTACATGAAAGGTAGATGGGCTTGTCAGACAAAAGCTATTTCTCGGTGATCCTCATTCTTTAGCAATTTGGTAGTTCAGAAGATCATGTTAATTTAAGCTCTTTACTAATAATAAAAAGCGTGCAAGGTTTTCAGGCAGGAAATCTATGATATCATATATCATTCATACAAGTGCCTAGTACATTCATTGGTCAATCTTCAAGACAATTACTGTCAAGTTCTCATTAACCTAAGGTATATAAACCTACTTCGCAAACTCAGTCCTGCCGTGCTTTCGAATTACCGTTCATTGTTTGTTTGGTTACGTATCTCCACCGGTCGTGTCAATGCTGTCCCTACCTTAGCATTACTATTGATTCGATTTTTCCAATCATAGAGCAGTTCTAGGTTTCAGCAGGAATAGTCTAAAACCACATCAATTTTACAAACGCGACAGTATTTCATTTTTCTGCAGTCCTTTCCACAATGTCCCGCCTTCCATACTTGTATCTTTCAATTGATTCGTTCTGAATACTTTAAACCCGCCCCAACTATTGAGTAAGAGCACATTCCTACATTTCTATTGGAGAATCCAATTGCGAGTTTTAAAACGAGATTACAATCAGGAATGGAGGCTTGTTAGCGGGATTTAAATTTGTATTACAGTTAAGATAGAGAGAATTTAAAACAGAATTATGGCGAAATGTAAAAAAAAAATGCCTACACACAAAAACCCCAGAAGAATGTTCCCGTGACCATAGGGATTTCATTGTGGAAGACAATGGAAAAAAGGTACAACTAATTGTGCAAGTACTGTGGAGTTACTATACATACTTTGACAGAAAAAAAGCACAGGCATTTGGAAAGTAACCGAAAAAACTTATTTCATACAGTATATCAAAAACAAACGACCCCCCCCCCCCCCCCCCCCCCCCAAAAAAAAAAGATTTACATAAATCTTGACAATAGCTCAAAATAAGCACCGAAAAATATAATTAATAAAACCCAAAAAAACAGAAGCCCTGCGTGTAACCAATGCGCTGTCAGGCACACATCATGCAATGTAGCGTAGCCGATCGTGAGAGCAATCAAGCACAGGATTACAGAAAAAAACTAAATACATTGTTTCCTCGTTGTTAACATAACACAGGATCACAACGTAACATTCATACTTTACAAGTCAGTCTTTCCAAAAGCCACATTTGTGCTCCTATGTTTCCCTATTTTAGTATGTCGTTTCAGCTCAGTCTGTAGGTCACACTTTTTACTCTTTATTATTTTCCTCAATCTGGTGACATGCTGCGAGGTTCTGTTCCTCGCTATATTGAAGAATAACTCTTCACATAAAATTCACAAATGTAAAATCTGCAATAGAATCCTGCATTATAACATGTTATTCTGTATATATGCGTACTGTTTTTTGTACAGAAATTTATTTGCTCACAACAATATAAACATTTCCACTTGACAGAAATTCATATTAGATGGCAAGATGACTGGAGGATACTTTTTAGCAGAATAACTGATGTATAGTGAATCTGGTATTTTTGACAACTATTCATTTATATAACATGGGTGTTCCCAGTATTTAGTACAGTGACATTCCGCTATTTCTAACTGCGAAGAACCTGACATCTCCAGATATTGGTTTTCTGCAAGACCAAGATCTTCTCCAAAAAAGCGACCTTTCTTCCTCAAACTATTCGTGTCATTCTTCCGGGATTGGCACTGCAAACACAGCTGCTGAGCAAAACATTCCTGCGCATGTCATCAAAAAGCTTGGTCGTTGGTTTTCAGATGCTTATGAGATTTACATAAGGAGCAATATTAAAGATATTCTCGTTGCCCAACAAGACGCGGAACCTGCATCCTAATGAAGGATTTTACTCCAGGATCCAACCCTGCCATATCCTTTGTCATATATAAACAAAAAAATGTATTTTGCAATATGATACTGCCTATTAGTAATATGTATAATTATTCTATTCATGTTTTTTGTTTTTTTATGGCCTGGAGAGGAGGCGGCCAAAGGTCTAGGAACCCTAAAGATGGATGGCTTGGGACCCTAAGAAAGGGAAGTAAATGGAAGCCAATTGATTTAAATGTATGATGTTTAATACACTTTTTTTTTTTTTGGGGGGGGGGGGGGGGGGGGTCACTATTTTTATTTGAATTGTTTGCGAATGTGTGATGTGGAGTAGGCGGCCATATTTATATATTTATTCACATATATGACCATTTTTTTTTCTTTTTTAGTTTTTGTTCACCGGGTTGACCACAGCGCACCAATTTTTAGCAATTGGGGATTCTCAGAATCTCTTAGCCTCCCCGTTGAGGATGCTCCTCTGCCTTATATTTTTTGTTCACCCAGATCTACACGTCACATAGATTTATTATTTTATTGTTTTCTGTTTAGCAGGCTGCACCAGCAGGACCGGATTACCCGTTATTACGCTATAGCGTAGGCCCCAGCAGAATTGGGGCCCACGCAATGTTGTGTTTTTGGTGTATACAAACACTGTACGTGGGCTTGCTTTTGGTTAATTTTTTTCTTATGACGGCTAGGCATTCCTTCTCGATTACAGCATACCTGACCTAAGTCTCATGCAAGCAGCTTCCTGCTAATGTACAATTCCAATGTTGCATGCCCTCTGCCTCCTGGGAAAGATCCGTCACTAGTCCTACATCAGAGGTATCAGACTGCAGGATAAAATGTATGAAACAGGCTCAATTTACGTATTCATTTATTTCAGTTTTAGGGCCAATTTAAAAACCTGTCTCAAATGTGCACAGTATGCCTCTTTACATTTTAGAAACTTCCTTTTAATTAGGGGGTTGGAATTTTAGAAAAAAAAGGCAGGTAAAGGTAAACGTGTATTATGTGAGGAGCTGCCTTTCTGTTTCTCACCCTTTACATCTAACGTTAGGTTATTACCATAACCCTGGTTCCCTGAAAAGAATGACAACCCTTACCGAATGACCCATCAATCACTGAGCACATATAAAAAAGCTGCCCTATCAGGGCCCTGCTGTGAGGTAAAAATGCGCAAATGTCTGACTACCTGTCCAGGTTGCAGCATTGCAAAGCCATGAAAGAGAGCCCACGAAGTCGCTTGGCCCCTGGTGGAATGGGTCGTAATGTCCCCTTGCATGGGGGAGTCTGTCTGTTCATAAGCCAAGCGTATGGCATCCGACACCCAGTGTGCCAGAAGTTGCTTCGAAAGGGCTTGACCTTTACAACGGGACCCGTAGCAGACAAACAACTGGTTGGACTGTCTCCAGGACGTTGTCACAGCATGTGTTGGTGCACTAACTGATGGCGAAAGTGAACACAGAATTCGTACACGCTGCCTTGAAAGGCAAAGCGTAGATATTTTCTGTGCATGGGAGTGATCGGGACATGGAAGTAGGCGTCTTGCAGGTCGATCGATGTGAATCAGTCGCCCTGCTGGACGGACTGGAGGATACGCTGTGCAGTCAACATGTTGAATTTCCGTTGTTGGAGGAACGCTTTGAGGACCCTGAGGTCCAGCATAGGTCGGAAATTACCGTCCCTGTTGGGTACCAGGAAGTACCTGGAGTAGAACCTGCTTAGGGCATCGCTTGGCTCTACCAAGCGCATGGCATGCTTTGTTGAAGAATGGCGATCTCCTGTTGGAGGAGAATCGCACACGCTGGTCCGACAGTGTAGGGAGCACACCCTTGAAAGGCGGAGAGCCCAAATGAAATTGCAGAGCGTAACCGTGTCTCATAGTCATGAGCACCCAGGAGTCCTGGTTGCAGCTTTGCCATGGGTTGTGTCCAGTGGTCAGTCCGATTTTGAGGGGGGAAGGTGACAGTGACTGTGTCCCCGATGGGAGGGAACGTACCCAGGCCAGCTTCTTGGGCTCTGGCGGTGTGCAGCAGGGACTCCTCTGTTCTAGAGACAGAGAGAACAGAAGCTGGGTGGTTCCAGAAAGTGCGAACCAACTCCAAAAAGTCTTCACAGAGAGGAAGAGCATGCTGTGTAGGGTGGCCTCTTTGTTTAAGGAAACGATTCCCCTTTCCTTCCTGTTCCACAGGCCAGGGAATATCAATAGCAGCAGCTGGGCGCTGCATCAGTGCACGGAACTCCTCCCTCTGAGAGGTATGTGGTAGGGTCGGAGTGGAGCTCCTGGCTGTGGCCTACCCAACAGAAGTGGTGAGATTGGACACGTCCGAACTTCAGGCAGTGGAGAGCTCTCCGGGGCTTGTGGGTCTAGGTGGGACAGGAGACAGAGACCGGGAGTAGGGGGGGGGCTGGGCCTGCTCGGTAGCAGGGGGCAGTCTACCATGAGCCTGCAGCAAGGTCTCAAGCATGACCTGCTGGGCTCTCCCAGCCTGAGTCAGCTCTTCAAAATGCCTTTCCGCAGAGCTCTTGCATTTCTCCGGAGACGCAGAAGGAGAGCGCCTGCGTTGACGAGGAGAAGGGGAGCGGTACCTCCTCAGTGAGCATCTACCGCCCAGTGAGCGCCCTCTCGAACGGTGCCGCCTAGGCGATGTCCACCGCGATGACTCCATAGAGGGGCGTTTACACCTCCGTACTGGTGGTGGGGTAGGAGAAGGTGAACCAGGGGTACGAGTGCGCTCCCTCACCACTGTAGTAGGCGGGGTTCCAGAGGTCCCTTGAGAGAGGCCCTGGGCTGTCGCAGTAGACAGCACCCTTCCACGCTCCGAGGAATGGGAGTCCGATGGGAAGAGGGCTGCCCTCCTGCACCTGGTTCTGTTGGTAAACCTTTGTCAAGGAGAGCAGTCCGTCTCTCCTGTCAGCGCCTTGGCTGCATGAGCTGGTCCCAAGAGCCGAACACAGCGAGTGTGCCCATCCTCCTTTGGGAGCTTCGATGCACATTGGTCACACTGGTGAAACCCAGCGGAGGACCCTGCAGAGCGCACTGACGTGGCAGCGCGGGGCCATCGGTGACCGTAGTCGGCGGCGAGGTGAGGACATGCCAATCGGTGTCGGTGCCAAGGAAGAGCGCGGTCGCCGCCAAGTGGTTGTATTCAGCGCTGAGTCAATCGGCTTCGGAGTTGGAGCTAAGGACGAGCACAGTCGACGCAGGGTGGCTGTAGTCGGCGCCGAGTCAATCGCCGTTGGGGTCGGTACCCCTTCACAGCGGGATCACCCGACAGCAGCTGACACAAATAGCTTACGCGATCAAGCAGAGTAAGCAACTACAGTGAGAGAAAGAAAGAGAAAAGAGCTTTGCACCAATCTCTATAGAGGGGTCGAAACCAGCTCTATTCAGTAGTAATCTACCTGAGGAGACTAAGGCGACTAGCAATCTCAATACACTCTTAAATGTAGAAGCTTACTATAGCGAATTAGTTTTTGCAGGCTAGGGACTTGATCCTGAGTTTTTTATCATGCAAAAGAGCCAAGTTCCAACACAAGGAGAGCGCAAAGCGATTTGAGTGTTGTCTCAGTGAGGTGAGAGAGAAAATGACTACTGTGAGGACGTCTCTCTTCAGCAGGAGGTGGGAGAGACTCCACCCTCACAGCAGGGCCCTGATAGGGTAGCTTTTTTATACATGCTCAGTGATTGACGGGTCAGAGAGGCTCTTTCCATTCGGTAATGGTTGTCATTCCACTTGACAGGGAACCAAAAATTTTAAACAAAAAATAAGTAAAGGACAGTCAGAAAAGTTATTCCCTTTTTTGTTAAAGTAGATTTTTGTTCTGTTGAAGGCAATACTACTACTGGTCTTAGAAGGGATTTACAAACAGGTTTTAGGTGAAAAAAAAAAGGTTTTATTTTGCTATATAGAGTATAATTCTGCTGCTGTTGAATATATAATAGCTTCTGGTCTTTCTGGTAAACTAAAAGAACCAATGACCCAAGAAGCAATAGCCCACTACTTTTACTCTACTTATTTTTCTTCAACCATTGTTTGGGTTCAATGTTTTTGGAAATCTGTAAGATTATATATTGTCATGAATGTGCTGTTCTTATAGTTTATAGCAAATATATATTTTCATTTTTGGGTTCTGACCACTGGCTGCAATGCATGTCAGTTTGGCATTGAAATATGAAATTATTTGTTCAAATAAAATTTATTGTGATGACATCCTTAGCTGTGCGGATGTACTGAGATATTGGTATGTCATTGAATCCTTTTCAACCAATTAAAACCCTCAATTTGTCCTGGGCCATTTCTGCCTGAATATAACAGTAGTAAAAAGGAAGGCCATACATCCTGTCCCACCGCAAGCAGGCCAGAGAGGACAGGTGCTACCAAGGACCTCAACTGTGGCCACTGTGGATTCATTTAATATGTATTAACTGGTGAGCTGGGTTTCTGGAATCATTTATATTATGCCAAATTATTAATCATTCTGGGGGTTTCTTCAGCTTTTCTAATTCTTTCTTCCAAATATTAGTTACCAGATGTGGTTTGGTTGTGTGACTAATTAGCTAGTCATGTATAAAGATCACCAAATCTTTAACTTAATTCTGCCCCCCCCCCCCCAACTGAAATAATGCATGATTCTCTATACAATAGGGATGGTCCCTGTTTTTCTTCAAAACAATGCATGGTTGTTAAGGAATTAATACTCAATGCATAAAACATTATTGTTACAATATGTCATTAATATTATTATTACCACCAATCTTGTTGTAATAAAGCATGAGAATTTACCTTTGACAATTGATATTTTTTTCTGTTTGTAGGCTGATTACTATATTATCACTATTGATTATACAATTAAATTCCATAAAAATGTAGCCAATGCACAATATACTTTATTTATCTTGTGCACCCATGAAATTATGAAATTACTGCCAGCACCACTCTACTCTCTATTAAGCTTTAAGGTGGTTCAGCATGGATACTAGAATGCTCTCTCACTTGCTGTGCTTAGATTTTAAGGTGTACACTACAAATGTTCCCAAGTTACTTTACATCTCTGTTAGAGACATTTAACTCTACCTGTGCACTAAGATCAAATCATGTGTCTACTTTTAAATTGCTGAAATATGGGCCAGCATGCCTTTGTATATCAGGCATCACATCTTTGGAATGTCTTTGAAAAAACAGCCTGTGACAAGATTGGTGGGTGACATCAGGCCAGGAAGAGAATCGACACAGATAGTCAATACTGAGGTAAACGAAAGCGCTACTTGCACGGATAGCTATTGCTTTCTAACAATTATAACTCTCGTCTCACGACTCACAGCATTTTAGAGTGACATCCTCACATTGAACGAAATGATGTGCTGAAAAATATATTGCTATTGCTAGGGGTGTACCGGAAGGAACCTCGTTTCTCAAAAAAACTACTTTTAAATTGGAATATCCAGGCTTACCAAAAAGGCCACTTTTGCTAATGCAGCAGTGTATTTGAGTATTGCCATAATGCAAGGAAATTACATGCGTCTCTGTGTAGCAGTTTATGTATTTATTTATTTTTGAGTGCTGCTACATTAACAGTTGAAAATGCCTACCATTTGTCCCAAGAAGGGTTTTCATCATCAAGACAGTATTTAAAACAGCAGAATGTTTCTAGTGACTCCCTCTCACAAAACCTCTTGATTGTTGCTTCAGTTAGAATTTTTTTTTTTCCACAGCAGTAACACAAAGTGACTCCATAATCCTCCTGTAACGTCAAAGCATTCTGATGAGGTTATATACCAAAGTTACTCAATAACATAGAACAATTAGCTGGGAAAGTCACAACCTTTGCTGTCTGCACCTGCAACGTTCCTGCTTACAAGTACGAGGATGTCACTCTAAAACGTCAGCATAAGACAGGGATATTTAGGACCCTTCTGAAATATGCTGCCTTGAACTTCACTTTTTGGCATTTGTCTCTCAGATTAGGGGCAAGCAAATTGTGGGGAATAATAAGTTTAACAAGTGTTTACTACACTGTCAGTCATAGGAGAATAAACTTAAGTGTCTGGCATTTTTTCTTTTTTTTCTTTTAAAAGCTGGATAGTTTACAGGGCTGGATGCAAGAGCAGAAAATAGTTAGGAGTTGTGTCTGTCTTTGAGAAGATACCCAAACACACCCTACAGAAAAAGGTTTGAAAAATACCATTTGGATAGAATTATAAAACCTCTGTCTTATCAGTGACATTAGAAATCTATGTAATTTAGCAATTTAATATATTTGGAACGCATTGTTTGAATAGTGATCCTGATATGATAGCATGTTGACAGGGAAGCACAGTAATAGATTACTAGTCTGCATTGTGATACCATTTTTATGTTAAAATATAAATATGTTGTTCTTCAGGGAGTGTAGCATAGGTCCTGGTGCTTCTGCTGGTCAGGGAGGCATCTGCAGGTCCGGTTTCTTCTTATCATACCCAGTGAGCGCACCTATAGGGCTGGCCTTTTTTCTCCAAAGGCCAGGAGTAAGAAGTAAGTGACTTGGTAGTGGGATTGAAGGGAAGTCCACTGACCTTTAATTCTACTGTGGGGAATTGCTGCGGAATCAAAAACAAAAAGCCATGAACTGTTTTTTGCTCAGATTTCTTCACACTAAAATAGAATACAATTTCCAAAACTAAAAATTCTAATATAAGACAAATGTGTTAAATTCAGGGGGAAAACAAGAGCTAACATTGTGGTGTCTGTCAGAGGTTCCAGAAGTGACACTTTACCCCCTTTGGTGCTAAACATTAATATTGTAATATAATAGCTCAGTTATGTTTGGACATCCTCTATGGACAAATATAGCTATCGCTTGGGAAAGGGCTTCATGAAGAAGTATTACGATTACTTTCCATGGTCCTGCTCAAAAGTGTTGTTGGATAATGCAGTTGGACCTACATAAACATTTGCATGAAAGTAACTAAAATCCACTGTCATACTGGGTCAAATTATTAGCTAAGATACTGTATTGTGTAACTGGGGATAAACATGTTGACTGGTAATTAAAATGGGAAGCAATCCAATCTACAAAAGTGCGACAGTGCCAGTTTATATAAATATCACTTGAGACTCAGTTGAACTTGCTTTGCCAGAAGCACAAATAGTGCCAACAGCATTAAATCTTACTTAAATCACTTTCACAAGGTTGGGGACTTGCAGAAATAAAAACTACCCTTTACAATGACAGAGTATACATTACTACATATCACAGACTTGGGAAGTGCTTTCCCTTGCGCTGTATAATACTTTTGCTATCTCTGAACAAGTTTTAGTGTAAAACGCTCCAGTGTTGTTATGATATAATAACAGTTTGGCTTGAGTTCCAAATATATGATAATATGAATTTAAAATAATTTTAAACGGAAGCAAGAGACCATTACAATAATTGTAACAGCTCTTCCTGTAACTAAATTGTTTCTTTCTAGTGTTTCCTGTTACAATAATATATTCCTCTCTAATGTTTTTTTTTCTTCTGAACAGGACACTGCTAATTAATCATGTGTTTTACAATTTGCCTTCAATAACCAACTCCTTGCCAGATCTCTACTGTAAAAAAAATGAGATCTTATCCTCATAAAAATGTACTTTGGTATGCTATGGTGAAACAAAGAGAAAATTGGAATAAAGCATAAAATATAGCAAAGAAAATAAGTGCTAAATTGCAAAGCTTAAACTAAAAAAAATTACAAAAAAAAAGGTTAAATGAAAAGGAAATGGTATTTTCAGGGTCCCTTTAAAACTTATTTTGAATATAAACAAAATCATCCAGCATCCCATACGTCAGTAATGCCCTCCCCAGATGTGTCCACCTGACTGAGCTCACATGCTCTTGCCACTGAATCTCACCATGATGTTCCACAACTGCATTAATATCAATCAGTTCTTAGACACATCCTGTAGCTCATGCATTCAAGTTATAAAAATAACCTTTACACTAGGTTGTGCCTTATTGTCCATGTTGAAAATACCAGTGTTTTTTTAACAAAATCATCATTTGAAAAATAATAATATCCTATGTAATTTATGAACTTGGACAGTGCTTTCTCATAATGTACACAGAAACTAAACTTTGGAAGAATGTGGTATTAACCAAGGCTTAAACCTCATTTATGATATCTCATTCATATACAAACATTGAACGATAGAGTGCTGTTGATATGTTACCCCTATAAGAGAAGGATGGGAGCAGTTACTTTATAAAACCACTTTTCCAAGCTCAAACAAGCACACCAATTTCATTTTTTTTTTGTTTCTTTTTTTGACAGAGATATTTTAATTGTGCCATAACACTTATTTTCTATGAATACTGTTCTAATTGCACATTTTACTAATTAATGGGGGGGGGGGGGGTAGAGCTTAATCACATAGCAAATGCAAAATAATAAATGTAATTGCTGAAGTAAAGGAAGTGCCCCTGACATTTTTTAAGCAAATTGTACAAGAAGGAAATGTGACACTTGCTAAATTCACTGTTATTAAATCATGCTCTGGGTGTTTGGAAGCAAGTTGTTAAATATTATGCAGCATTGTAGGCTGCATTGCAGGATACAAGCAAATGTTAAGTATGATTTTGAGGTTCAAATAAAGTTAACAGATTCTAAACTGTGGAAGAGTATTGTAGCCTCTGCACGTCTATACAGCTGAAGATATTCTGCTTTAAGCCTCAGGGTGTGTTAAACATGATACCAGCTGACTACTCCAGGCAGCCATAGAAAACATCCACAGTGGGTGTTTTGTGTGATCAAGAAACGAGATAATGATGTCCAAAATTGCCATACAGACATCTTCCTTGAGAAACAAAAACAATCCTTGTTTTTTTTTTTTTTTTTTTTTTATAAAGATTTGTTATCAGAAGCTGTGTCTATAAGGGTTTGCGGAGTTAAGCTTCTTGGGAAACTGATGGCATCATCAAATAGAGCACTAATCTGGTTTCTGCATTTAAAATACATTTTGTGAGTTATCTGTCCATTCTACATTTATTTTACAATCAACTATTTGGCAAAATACGTATTGCACGTTGTTGTGTTATTTTTTTTAATCTGATTTGAATAGAAAAATGAAAGTAATCTTGAATCTGTGTTTCTTGAATTTAAACAGTTTAAAATCTATAATATACAGGATCCATTCCAAGTGTAATGGCATCCCGTGACCCTATTCATAAAATGTAAAGGCAATTTGAAAAGTAAACATGAACTTCTAAACCTCAGTCAAACAGTGGAGACAAGGTTTAATGAACTATAGACTTGATTAAATTAACCGAAATCATCTTTAAAATAGCAGTCCTGAATAAAACATTCCTTAAAACAGTAAAATGTCTTTTTACAGGGTGAAATCTTTTTGAGGGTAATGTAATTGATTTTCTAGATACGAGTTATTTGTTTGTTTGTTTGTCTTGGGTTTCACAATGAGTGTAAACAGGATGACGAGCAGGCAATGCAACCCTCATGCAATTCTAACAAAAGTCACATGGGTATCAAGATGGCTCTTTAAGGCAGCTTTAAATTGGTATCGTTGTCTGTTTCTTTAAGTTATTGAGAGGGACTAAAAGATACTCCTGATTCCTGCCATTGCTTGCTGTGAGTTATTACGGAAAGAAAAAAAAAAAAAAAAAAAAAAAGATTCAGCTTTAAAATTAATGGCACACAGGGACTTGTAGCTCTTTTGTGGGGTTTTGATGTGCAATCAGTAGGCAAGAAAACTACAAATTCCAGAATGCACCATTGTAACATTTACATACCCCACAACCTCTAATATACAGCCAAAGATATTTTCTATTCTATGTATATAGAAGGTCTTTGATACAAATCTTTGGTGCTTACACCACTGACAATGGTTGCTACCTGGTTCAAATCAACATGGCGCTTTCAATGTTTTAGTCGCTCACTTTTTTTAAAGGGAAGAGCAACAAATTAAAAAGGAAGAAAACTCAAATGATGGAAATCTCAATCATTCTCATATGTGCACTTGGTGTCTTGAAAGCCAAAGTTAATGCCAGTAGGAAGGCTAAAACTTACGAAGTTGAGTTAAGTTTCCCACTAAAATTCACTCACTTTATCATTTGATATAATATATATATCACTACCATTGTTCTCTGCATGGACACATTACCTCAGAATATTGTAAATAAATGTTATGCATTTTGTTTAAATAAAAAGCAAAAGCTTTTTTATGCAAAATTTGAAATGTGTTTTTATTTAAAGGTATAGTAGTGCCCCAAAAAGTGGTTACCATTTAAGCCCATGTTCTCCTGGGAAACTGGGTTAGGACAGGTATTTTAGTTGCCCAAAGTGAAAGTAATATTATTAACGTGTTTTGAGTGGAAAACCTTTGTTAAATTGATATTATTATTTTCACAAAGCAGATTTACATTAGTCTATTTTGAAGAACAGACCTGAATAACAGATACATTAATTAGTAACAAGCTTAATTGCGTCTGAATGATTAAGCTTACCATACAATCTGGAATGGCTCAAATTGTTATTAAATGGGCATCTTACTTTCTTCCTTGAATTGTTATATGTTTTACAGATATGGCTGACAGATGACAAGGGTGTTCAGGAATACATTTTTCAGTTTTATCTTTCTGAATGGTAGTTGTAGTCTGCAGCAAAACACGGCACCATGCTGTTTACTAGCTATAATTTGATTTACATTAAAAAAATGACCTCTTACTATACAAGTTTACACATGTTTTAAAACACACTAATTACTTTTACTATAGACTTGCCTGTTTGTTTGGAACCACGTAGCAACAATCACCATGGATGCCACGTCACACTAAAGAAGCGCATTGTAGTCAATCAAAGACAAGGTACCAAATTCTTGGGATTGAGTTCTTGAAAGTAGGTCATGAAGTTATAAAACTAAACCACTGTGAATTCAATGTCTAGATTTCCCAAATTAATATAGCGTTAGTTCGATCAGGTAAGTATTATTTTTTCTATAATCCTTACTGTTCTAAAATTAAAATAATTGATTTTTGTTGATTCAGAGTAACTTTTGGTTTCTTCAAAAAATGAATTGAAGGATTATTTATAATTAGACTTGCTACTGTTTTTTTTTTTAATTAATTTTTAGAATAAACTTTTATGCCATTAAGAAACGTCTAATTTAGTGAAATCACTTCATCATATTCCACATGCAACAAAAGCAACAAAAGCAACAAAACCACGGTTATCAACACTCTGATTGAAATAACATTTGGTCTCAGCAGAGCTATTCCTTGTAAAGATAAAGATCCTACACAAATTTTAAAAAATGTCTCAAATAAACCGTAGAAAACGCAGCATATAAATGAGAAGGAGCTACAGTCAACGCAGGGTTCTAAGGTACGAGGTGAGGCAAGATTGCTACAGTTAAAAAGTCCAACTGATCCCGACAGACATTTAACATCCAGTGAAATGAGAGGTTTATTAAGATTTGTGAGCAACATTATTTTTCCTAAAAATTCAGAGGGCCATTCCTTTCAAAAACTTGCGGCTGGAATATTTCCCTGAAAAACATGCTGTGTTCTGATTCAGTTGTCGACTTTTCACAAATGAGGAAAAGTACTATCAACTGACATTTTGGAAAGAGATAGGGGTAAAAAACTGGAAAAAAATGCCATTTAAAAAAATAAATAAATAAATAAATA